>NC_050573.1:79006496-79310996 GCF_011100635.1 Trichosurus vulpecula
AAGCGCTTTAAGTGCCAGATGATTTTACATTTGATCCTGGAAACAAATGGGAGCTGCTGGAGTTTATTAAATGGAGGTAGGGGTGGCTTGTGTGTGTGACCTGTTCAGACCCGAACATTAGGAAAACCATTTTGGCAGCTGAAAGAAAGATAGAGTAGAATGGGAAGAGACCAACCAGAAAGCATTTGCCATAGTCCAAGTGAAAGGTGAAGAGACTCCATACTAGGGTATGGAGTATGGCTGTATGAACGAAGAGGAGACGTGTGAGAAATGTTACAAAGGTAGAGATGACAAAATTTGGCAACAGACTGGATATGTAGGTTAAGTATAAGTAAAGAGTTAAAGATAACACCAAGGGAGTGAGTCTGGATGACTGGAAGGATGGTAATACCAGCAACAGTAATAAGAAAGTTAGAAAGAGGGGAAGTTTTGGGGAAAAGATACTATGCTGTGTTTGGGATATGTTGAGCATGAGATGCCTATAGGACATCTGAGATGTTCAAAAAATAGATGGTGGAAGACAAAAATTCAGGAGAAAGACTATGGTTGGAACTGGGAATCATATGCATAGAGGTAATAACTGAATTTAAAATAACTGATAAAACCACTAAGCCAGATAGTATAAAGAAAAAAGGGAAGACCCAGGACAAAGTTCTGAGGGACAACCAAAGTTAGTGGGTATAAAATGGATGCAGACCCATCAAAAAGATTCAAAGGGAGTGAGTAGTCAGATAGTTATGAGGCTATTTAACATAGCCATTCAGCATTAAAGATCTGTGTCTGTGTACTGCTTTGGAGGCATCCCACAAATTTTGAAATGTAGTATCTGTATTATCATTTGATAATGAGTTAACACTACTATTTCTTTAATTGCCTATTTGATTATTTAATACATTTGGGCCTATACCTTTTATTCACTGTATTTTTATTTCCTACTAACTTGACTGTCTAAAATCTATGATTTTCTCTAATTATCTGTTTTTCCATGTAGACCAGCAAACAATCAATTTCTGGGTGGTTTACACATACATTAGAACATACTGTGTTGTTTTTTTTCTTTTGAGCTTTCTTTGATTAGAAGTATCCTGGGGCAGTGAATACAGTACTGGACCTGGAGTTCAAGAATGGGTTCAACTCCTGTTGCTGACACTAACTACCTGTGTGACCTTAGGGGCAGGATAAATATATTACAGACCAGAAGTTTTCACATAGGAAATGCAATCTAAACAGGAAATCACAGATCCATTGATTTACTTATATCATACTATTAACTAATATTAAGTTTGCAGTACCCTAAAGTCTATAGATCTTTTCCAGTCAAATTATTGTCTAGTCATATCTACTTGATCTTATATTTGTGAAGGAAGTTTCTGAATCCAGGTATAAGACTTTATGTTTATCTTGATTAAATTCCATCTAAGAACCAGGCCTACTTTCTAGCATTTCCAGATCTTTTTGGATCCTATCATCCAATGTGTTAATTAAATCTCCAGTTTTTGTAAAATTTTGCAAATCTCAGAAGTAGTGCAATTTATATCTTTATTTAAGTCACTGATAAAAAATGTTAATTACTAGGGGTCAAGCTCACAACTTGGGGCTCTCCACTGAGAGCTCCTTCCCAATGATATGGAATAACTATTAGTGATTACTAATAAATAAATGTGGTTAGTCAATCAGGTCTATTATTGTCCAGTGAAATTTCTCCATCTCTTCCACAAAACATCTCCAAACCTTTTGTCAAATAAACTACAGTGAACTATATCTCCCCTCTTGCATACTTCCCTATTATTGCCCAGGGAACTGCTGTCCTCCAAGTCACCCAGTCTCTCAACCTAAGAGTCCTTGATTCCCCACTCTCTCATCACCTATATCCAATCTGTTGCCAAGATGTTGCAGCATCTCTCGAATATATCTTCGTCTCCCCTATGACACGGCCACCACCTTAGTGCAAAGCCCTCGTCATCTCATGCCTGGACTTCTGTAATATCCCACTGGTTGATCTACCTGCCCCAAATCTCTCCTCACTCCAGTCCATCCTTCATTTGGCTGTTAAAGTGATCTTCCTAAAGAGTAGGTATGACCATCAGACTACTCAATAAACTCCAGAGGCTCCTTATTACCTCTAGGATCAAATATAAAACCTTCTGTTTGGTGTTTAAGAGACCTTCAAAACCTGGCCCCTTCCTTTCTAGTTGTCTTATACCTGACTCCCCTCCACGTACTCTGTGCTCCAATGACACTGACCTTCTTGCGGTTCCTCCCACAAGACACTCCATCTCCTAACTCCATGTCTTTTCATTGGCTGGAGCTATGCTTAAAATGCTCTCCCCCCTCTCACCAAATCTCAGCTAAAAATCTCACCTTCTGCAGCAAGCCTTTTCCAGTCCCCCTTAACACTCACATTTTCTAAGATCATCTCCAGTTTATCCTGTACATATCTTGTTTGTACATAGTTGTTTGCATGTTATCTCCCCTTTTAGATTGTGAGTTCTTGAAGACAGAGACTTTTATCTTTCTTTATATTCTCACTACTAAGCATAGTGCCTGGCATATAGTATGCTTGTTGACTTGATTTGTATCATTGCCCTGGTCTACTAGTCTTCTTCTGTGAGAAAAGGAAATGGTATTAGCTATTCTTGATGGTGGATGCTTCCTTTACTTGATATTTACTAGCCACCCTTGTTAATAACTCATTACGGGATTTTGTCATGAAATTGAAAAGATGCCATGGGTATATAGCTTGCAGATTATATATAGCTTGCATATTATATATATTTTAGCTTTAAAATAAAAGAAAATCAGGGCAAAATCTGTCCTTTATTGGTTCAGCACCTCTCCTGTTCTCCATTATCTTTCAGAGAACATCACTAACAGTAGTTCGGTTAACATATCTACTGATTCCGTCAGTATCTGGAATATAGTTTGTCTGGGCCTGGTGACCTGCAACTAGAGTGCAAATAACTATTCACTTCCTACTTGTCTTGGGTTTCAAATCTCCATTATCCATGCTATTCTGCTTTTTTCAGTTTATACAAATAATTCTTTTTGGAAGAGAAAACAGAATTAAGTATGAGTTAGTTCTCCTCTCTATCATCAGTTACCTTTCTACCCATTACAAACAACAGTTTTATTATTTCTATAATTCTCTGTTTCCCTACCTGATATAGCTAAAAACAAAACAAAATAAAACATAAACAAAACCAAAAAATGCTTTTGTTGCCAGTCTTGGCAAATTCTAAGAGTCAGATCTCCTAACTCAATTTTTATAGGATCATGCCATGCTTTTATATTCATCCTTCATCATCTGGCCTTGCTTTTACTTTCTGTACATGTCTTTTAAAAATTTAATTTTTTTTTTGTTGCAAGGGAAGGCTCATATGGAGGGAGGAAGTATGTGTATATATATGTATACATACATACATATATATACATATACATACATATATATAAATAGATACATATGGAAACAAAAGACACCCAAAAAAGTTAAAAAAATTAACAAACCAAACATAAGTTGCTTTATTAAGTTCCTGCTCATCCACTCTAGTTATCAGGATATTGGAAATGGGGAGGTATGAGTTAACCCCCTATCTCCTGCAACCCTGGCCTGGTGGTACAGACCTAGACAGCAGGGGCAACACTAGCTCCCCAGGAAGGCTGAGTAGAGACCCAGCTATCAGATCTTGGAGCTCTAGGCAAGAACTTTTCAGATCCTGAGACCATGGAGACCTTGCCATTCTACCTTCTGACCTGGGGCTATTAGCTGTTTTTATCCTCTGGACTGCTTTTGAGCCATTCTGAGAACTGCTTCTCCCAGTGGGTACTCCAGTACTATTTTAGTAAAAAGGATTGTTTAAACCCTATTTCAGAGTGACCTACTGCTCCTGATGCAGAATACTGACCCTGACACAAAATCTTTTTGCAGTTTCAGAATTCCCTTCTTGAGAGCTTCCCATACCTCACAGGATGACTTTCTCTAAATCTGATATCCCCAAATCCTGCAGGTTAGCCTATTACCAGATTGCTTTCTTCTTCTTTATTACAAACGAAATGGTTATTTCCTCCCAAAGTTCCCATCATTTCTACCCCAATAACCAATTTTTTTTCATTGATAAGAATTGGGTCCGGAAACTAAATGCCTCTGGAAATAAGGTACTGGCAATTAAATATGTCTAAAAAAATCTGGCATATATCTGGGGTGAACCTTAGGTATTCATATTCACAAAGAATTAAATTCACATTCAGATGAGACAGAAGTCAAAATAGGAGTTATAATATCAAAGACTACACAGGAATGGTACCTAAGTCTGAATGTAGATAGAAGCATATTTTTTTTTAAAAAACTTTATTTTTCTTGGAGTTTTTTGGTCTATGTTTTCTTTCACAACATGAATAATATCAAGATATGTTTTACATGATTGTACATGTATTGCCTATATAAAATTGCCTGCCTTCTCAATAAGAGAGAAGTGGAGGGAGGGGGAGAATTAGGAAGTCAAAATTTAAAAAAACCAAATGTTAAAATTTTTTTATATGTAATTGGAAAAAAGAATAAATTACTTGGAAAAAAAAGAAATGGTACCTTAAAAAATGTGACACACAGGAAGGAAATGGAACAAGATGAGAACCCTGAAGTCAACTCCACAGAGAGGGAAAAAATGTCAAAGGACCCCTGTTCTTCTGCTGAGGCAGGAAAGGAAGGGAAACTCACTTCAGTGAGGAAGTAGCTAAACAGAATCAGATGATTTGTTCTCATAAGTCACAACCTTAATATCCAACTTCTTGGTGTTGAAAGCATCTAAGTCGTTATAAAACAATACAAAACAGCTTTTTATTTCATCTGAAGAGAGACCTGACAACTAGGTATAATAAATGTGTGTGCAATGAATGAATGTAAGTCCTCTCTCACTCACCTGAGCAGTCACCTTCTCATGCTCTCTCCCTTCAACTTCCTTTGTATCCACATTTCCAGGACCCACAGTTCTTTTCTTCACTATTGCTGGGAGTTCATACCAGGTTTGAACATTTAAAATCCTGCTTGTGGGAAAGAGAACGGGATCTCTGGTGGCTTGGCCTGGGTATCCAGAGTTCAGTCCTAGCCCCTGGGTCTTCAGAGGACAGAGAGGATGAGAAGGGCATTATGTTAGGAAGATTGAAGGAAGTCCTGAACATGCTTTGTTTGGGGCCTCAGGACTGTATTCCTGTGATCCTTCAATAACTTTTCTTCCCTTAAAGTCTGTTTATATATTATGCTTTCTCCATTCTTGTGGCTATCATCTACAACAGAGGTGTCAAACTCAGGCTTACAGCCAAGGCCCTGTCCAGAATAAAATGTAATTGGGAAATACATAACAAAATAAATAAAAACATAATATGGTGTAGATAATGTTAATTTGTGGTTTTCTAAGTCAATATGTGGGCAGCAGGGATCCCTTTCTTTTTGAATTTGACACCACTGTTCTACAGTTACTCTAGTTACTATTTCAACTTCCTTACTGACTTTAAACTGGTTTATAGTATTCCTCTTTATCCTAATCCTAGTTTTTATCCCTGGAAACTTCAATATGCATATTAACAACTCTCTAACACTATAACATACAATTTCTTTACCTTTTGGACTCTAAATTCCTTTTCCACCCTTATGTAGGCATACGCTGGCATAATCATACCTGAGAGAAGTCTCAGAACTGCACCTCTAACACCTTGGACTTTGAAATTCCATCCTCAGGCTTTCTTCCATCTCTTCCTCTCTCTTACTCCCAACAACCCTATTCTTCAGTCTCATTGAGACCTTTAGTCTCTTAACTGTCTCCTTATCTCCCTCAAATCACTTAACCCCAAATCTAGCCTTGACTACAGCCTCCCAACTTAATGATTCACTAGCCGTGGTCCTAGAATTCTTCACCCTCAATGAAGCTCCACAGTTCTGAACCTAATCGTCCACTCTAGGTAATTCTCATCATCCAATTTCACTTATTCATTCAAAAAGCATTTATGAAGAATATGCTATGTGCGCTAGCTAAAGGCACTGTGCTAGGTGCAGATTTCTGTTCTTGCTCCAAGGGTACCAGAGATGGCTGGAGGAAGTCACACAATTCCACTGATTCACCTACTATAAATTATAGGTCATAATCTCAGCTGAGGTTTCATCATTGCTCCCCTGTAATCCTCCTATCTGAATCCTTTTCCTCTCTCAAGTACTCAAAACACAAAAACAACCTCAGCTACCCAGTCAGACAGATCAATGACCTCCAACTTCACATCAACTGCCCTCTTCTGCTTCTCGACATCATCGCCCTTTCTTTCTCCTGCCTGGAGATGTCACTGTTTCTGAGCAGAGCTAACCCATCTACCTGTGCCCATGACCCATGCCTTCTCATCTCCAGGCAAGCATGACCTGTCTCTTGTGCATCTTTACGGACTACCTCACGGGTGTGTTGAAAGGAGACCACTTGGTCAACAATAAAGTCGGATGGGGGCTCCTATGAGGACAATGTAAACGCCAGATTCGAGGAATGACACCGGGCATTCAAGGCCCTCCGATGTGGGGCCACCCTCCCTGTCCAGTCATATTCCTTCACTAGGATAAGAGGAAGAGCGCTCACCTCTAACCTCACGCCTGGAGACGGTGGGGAAGAGGAGCGGACCCGCGAGGCTGCGGGGCTGGGGCTCGCCCTCCGCTCCGAGGCCCCGTAGACAGGGGACAAGGAGGGACCGGCCACTAACCGAACCCGTAGGGTCCGGACCCGGAAACCCCTCCCCCCCCAGAGAAGCCGGACCGCCCAGACCGGAAGTAACGCTTCGACTCACACCCCCACCGTGAGATCCGCCCAATCCAAGCCCCCGCCTGGCCCAGAGCCGCTCTAGGCCGCGCGGAGGACCAGCGAGCTCTCGCTACTCGCCCGTTTCCTTCCGGTCGTTGGAACAAAAACGGCTCCTTGCCCAGTCCCGCCCCTCTCCCGTCCCCTCCCCCGTCCCCGCCCCCCCGCACCCCCTCCCAGTGACAGGACGCGGAGCCGATCGATCGGCCGAGGGCGAGCCTGTGGCCGCCGAGCTGTCCGTACTGGGGAGAGAGGTCCCCGCCCCGAGTCAGTCACCTCCAGCTCGCAGCTCCGGGCGCCCGCTACGTGGCGGCTCGTGATCAGGATTTGGAAGGTGAGTCCTCCGGGCCACTGGGTCCCTTCCACCCGCTGCGTCCCCTCCCCCACCCTCACAGGGTCCCCGCCCCCTCCTCCTCCCCTTCTTGCACGGGGTCCCCGCCCCCTTCCCTCCTCCATTGGGTCCCCGCCCCCTTTCCTCTTCCTCCTCCTCCTCCCTCCCCAAGTTCCCCGCCCCTCCCCCTCCTCCACTGAGTCACTTGTCCCCTTTAGCACCCGACCCCCGCCCAAAGAGGTCCCCTTTCCCCTCTCCCTGCCACGGGGTCTCCTCCCTCCAGTTCCCTCATCGCACCATGAGACAGTCACTGCTAGAGGGGACTAAGCGTGACACCTCAGTCCTAAGGGGCCCTTCCAATGTATTCAAATACTCCCCCTCCCCAATGCCCCTTACCCCAACATGCTATTGTGTATGGATCACTGTTTTATTTTTAATAACTGAATATGGCCAGAAGTCTGTTGTAATACACAGGATCAAGTTTATCTTTCATTACCAATGATTCTAATTACAGATTCCGTTATTAGAACGTCACTCAATTAAAATTCCATTAATAACAAAAGTCTCTGATTGCAAAATGTTAGTTAATGGCAGATAGGTTAGTGGGCTCTCAGATCAGATCAAATCAGCGTCTTGAATAGTGAAATAAAAGTGTGCACCAGAGACTTATGTAACCAAAGTTAAACAGAAAGTTGGCCATGCTGATCTGGGTAGGACATAAATTGAAGTCCACATTGAGAGGTGTGAAAAATGCCTGGGCTGCTAAGGATATTTCACGCAGCAGATGTTAAGGAAAGCTGCTTGTTTTCCCACATTCTTTCCTGCAAAATCGGGACTCGTGACGTTTGAGTTGCCAGGAGAGCTAGCAGCTTGATGCACCATTGATGCATGGTTGGTGTGAAGCCCAGGCTTTGAAATAAAATGTTTCCCAGTGCAGTTCCCTATCACCAGGGAAAGGCCATGCTGTCAATGATGTCAACATTTGGAAACTTACAACATTTGGAATGAAACAGGTTTTTCAATCCATCACCGCTCCTTGATCCTTTGAAAAGAGCTGAGAAAACTGACACAATGATGATGCAGTTGCAGATGCTTCAGTATCTGATAAGTGATGATGGTATTAGAAGCTTTTCAGCATCATTCTTCCCTTGTCTGGATAACCAGTCATTAAAAACCAAATAAATGACATTGTCCTCCATTTGTATTAGGGAAACAGGTTTGCTTTAGAATGAATGGAAGAACACTTAAAAGTATATCCTAGAAGTAAGAACAAAATTTTGTATTTTTAGTTTTCATTCCATATGAAAATTATGAGATATTGTGACTTATTAATATCATATAGCTTGTTTGCTAAAATATGAATATGTAATATCTGAGTTGTAGTTTTGGCTTGAAAAAACAAACTGAAAAGTCTAAGTTGCTATTTCTGTATTAATGCCAGCTTTCAATATTTGTTCATAATCAAAATATCAGAGTGAAAGAGCTTTCCTTGTTGTGGTTGTTATTGCAATTTTAAAGCATATTATGAACTTGCAACAGATTGTTGCAATGAAATATACTACGGTGAATAACAGGGAATAAGTACTGTTAGGCATCATTCTTAAAACAAAATTATAACAGCTTTTAAATTTTTAGCATAGATTTTTATTTTATCATCTTAACGTAGTTGTTTTAAATAATGCCACAGTGGAAGAGAGAATTTGCTTAATTTGAAAAAACAATCCATTTCTGTTGCTTTTCACAGTTTCTTTCTGGACAAAAAAAATTATTAAGTAATCACAATTGTATTTAAAGATTTGCCGTGATTTTTCATTAATATCTTTATATGTAATATACATACATATTTGTAAACATATGTATATAATAAAATATGTAAATAGTTTTTAGCCAAAAACACTGAAGCCCTCAAACATTACTGAAAATTCTCTTTAGAAACGTGTTGAAATAATATTAAAAACAAATAATATTCAATACTTAGGATTTACATTTTAGTTTTTCTTGAATATGTGAATATTTTTGGCCAGTAGTACATAATTAGAAATAAAAGATTTTGCTGATTTTTTCCTTGTTGTTTGTTATTTGTTTTTGGTTCAATGATTTTTAGCCCCCTGCTTTTTTGAGGTTAAAGATCTGCTATTTTTCCCCCCATGCTATTTTATTAAAGCTTATATGAAGATTTTAAAATATACAAACTCTGAATGAGTGGAAAGATATATGCTACAATGTAACTAAAGGAGCAAAATTATTGCTGGTTTTCAAATAATATAGTAAAACAATGTTAAAATCTTCAGTAAGCAACATATAATATGCCAAGCAGAATTGAATGTAAGAGAAATGACATTTGCAACCTTGATGACTGTTTACCAGGTGCATATTTCTGCTTGGCTAGTAGATAGGTTGACTTTGACTGGTCTTGCACGATAAGATTGTTGCCAGTTTTATGCCCTAAGTACTCCTTTTCTGAATTAATTTTTACATAAAATTTATAATCCCATAAGATTTAGTAACATTTGTAGAAGATGAATTATAGTTTATTAATGAGATATATATGAATGATAGACCATTCTATCCTAGCAATCATGATGCCTGGAGTTTGCTATTATAAGGATGGCCCCTCAACAATCGACTATATCTTAAAGAACTGAAATGAGCTTGTAATTACATATGATGACTTCACAGCTTTGATGTACAATGCAGGGTTTCTTAAGGGGTGTGTGTGTGTGTGTGTGTGGTGGATACTTTTGGCAGTCTGATGAAGCCTATGGACTCCTCAGAATATTGTTTTTCAATGCATGAAATAAAATATATAAACTTCCAAAGGAAACTAAATATATATATATATACACATATATATAATTAATTTTTTTATTTTTAGTTTATAACACTCAGTTCCACAAGTTTTTGAGTTCCAAATTTTCTCCCTCTCCCCCTGCCAAGATGTCATGTAATCTGATGTAGGTTCTACATATACCTTCACATTAAACTTGTTTACACAGTAGTCAAGTTGTAAAGAAGAATTATAACAAATGGAATGAACCATGAGAAAGAAGAAACAAAACCAAAAAAGAAGAGAAAAAAAAGAGTGAATATTTTGCCTCAATCTGTATTCAGACTCCAATTTCCAATTCTTTGCCACCACAAAAAGAGCTGCTATAAATATTTTTGTACGTCCGGGTCCTTTTCCCACTTGTATGGTCTCCAGCCCTAGAAGTGGTATTGCTGGGTCAAAGGGCATTCACATTTTTATAGTCCTTTGGGCATTGTTTCAAATTGTTCTCCAGAATGGCTAGATTAGTTCACAACTCTACCAACAATGTAACAGAGTTCCTATTTTCCCACATCTTCTCCAGCATTTATCATTTTCCCGTTTTGTCATGTTAGTCAATCTGACATTAGAGATGTGGTACCTAAGAGTTGTTTTGATTTGCATTTCTCTAATCAATAGTAATTTAGAGCATTTTTCATATGACTATAGATATCTTTAATTTCTTCCTCTGCAAACTGCCTATTCATGTCCTTTGAACATTTATCAATTGTATTCTTATAAATTTGACTCAGTTCCTTGTATATTTTAGATATGAGGCCTTTATCAGAGACACTGGTTATAAAAATTCTTTCCCAGTTTTCAGCTTCCTTCCTAATCTTGGTTGCATTGGCTTTGGGAAACTAAGTATATTAAAATAGAGGTTTAATTTTTTTCCCATCCAAGCTTTTGGACCTCCTGAAATCTATCCATGGATCCGCTGGTGGTCCATGGAACTTAGGTTAAGAACTGCTGGTATTTAATCTTGAAGAATTAATGCTTATTAAATATTCAAGGCATTGTAAAATTATACTTTATTTTGTTTCATTGAACTGAATTTTTTAATTAATAAAAAGGTATCTTAGGACTCTGAAGGCCCTTTATATTCATTTATATTTGTTTATGTTCCCTTTCCTTTATGATTCTGGGATTCTTCCATTCTGTGCTTCAACCCCATGAAGAACCCAAGATATAATAGAATTAGGGCCTGATTTTGCTATAAGCCCTCTTTATGACCCAGCTAAAGAAATGTTATATCTCAGCGTTCCTTCACCAAATGTTTCCTGAATTCCTGTAGAATGATGCTGAGCTTCAGAAAGAAGATTTGGCTTTTGCCTTCAGGGAATTTGTAACTCAGGGGAAGTAGAAGACAGGGTTACACATAAATACAATATGAGGCAGAATATTGCCATTGTAAAAGAGAAGTGCAAATGCAAAAGTGCCATAGAGAGAGGGATCATTTCATCTGAAGGAGTTAGAAAAGGCTTCAAGGAAGACCTACCATGAGATGGGTCTTAAAGGATAGGTAGCATTTCTGCAGAATGGGGTCAGGCACAAGGCTGAGATAATGAAGGCAGGGAGGTGGAAGTTGTCAGGTTTGTTAGGATGAAAGGTACAGGAAAAGGAATAGTTTTAGATAAGGCTAGAAATGAGGCTGATGTCAGATTGTAGAGCGGGTTGAACATCAGGCTACATTAATGGGGAGTAAAGAGCCATTAAAATGTTTCAAGCAAGGTGATGACATGATGTATTTCAGAGAGAATATTCTGATATCTTATGTGAAATGGATTGGGGCAGGAGGGGAGGGAAGGGGAGAGAAGAGAGAGAGAGAGAGAGAGAGAGAGAGAGAGAGAGAGAGAGAGAGAGAGAGAGAGAGAGAGAGAGAGAGAATCAGTTATTCTGTCTTTGGGGATGGAAAAGAAACGAAAAGTGACAGGTATTGTAGAAGTAGAGGCAGACACTTAGAATTGGTTGAGGGAGGAGAAGACTACATTTTTGGCACCTAACCACAACTAAGGTTGGTTACTTCTGGACCCATAATTTGAGGAAATGGGAGAAGAATGGGGTCAGCATACCCCTTTCCCCTTCTGTTGCTTCCAGACCCTTGCTTTGCTGTTATCTGTCACAACTCTTCCTTTGAAGTTCATGGCCATCCAGGTATACCATATTCTCATGATTGTTGTCACTGCTACTTACTGACCTCAAGGACATTGTCCCATCTTTCTCAGTGATTTTAGTACTAGGCTCACCATCTTCCTTTATACTACATATTTTGCTGTCATTCTCAGAGACTATAGTTGTCATTTTAATTATGATTCTAACACCCTAGACTCACAGTTCTTCAACTTTCTCAACTTCTATGACCTCCACTTCTATTTCAGCTACCTACCATTCTACCTCACTTTCACACAGAACTATCTGATATGAAGATCTTGACCTCTGAAATCCTCGTCTCTGATCACAGTCTCTTTTTGATTCCTTCCAAATTTGCTCCTTACTTTGATAGAGAAAAGAGACCTCTCATTCCTTGATTCCTTCTTCTCAGTCCATTGCCCTTATTCTGCCTTCACTTTCTTCCCTAGTTAGTTTTCAGCTAAGGTTCAGCCATTTTCACAATACATTTTCTTTTACCCTTGATTCTTTGGCCCCCTTTTCCTTCTGCTATTTCTAAGCAGGGAGCCACCAACCCTGGGTTACTCTCATCATATATCTTTCTTTATTCCTATTCTCAAATAGCTAAGTGAATACTCTTGGAGAAACCATGCTGATTTATTGCACTATTAAACTGTATAAGCCTCTCTTTCAACAAGGTTTCAACAACATCAGGGAAGGGAGTAAACATTAAGTACCTACTATGTGCCAGATACTGTGCTAAGTATTTTACGAATATTACCTGATCAGAATCATACAATATTCCTTGAAAGACATAACAATAGACATAACCTTGTTCAGTGGCCCTGAGATCATAAAAATCAGGTGAGTCATAAAACAAGATGTATGCTTGCCAAAGATATTCACCACTGTGATGAAGGATAATCCAGCACAGAGCCCAGGTCAAAGAGGGATTCCCTGTGGAGAGTGAAATCCTCTAAATACTCCTGTTTGGGGATGACATTGTGCTGGTTTCTTTAACCCCAGAAATACTGTAGAACTTCCTGGATGGGATCTCAAACCACCCAAAAGAGTTTGACCTGGTCATCCTCATAGGAAAAATGAAGTAGGCAAAGAATGTCCTTTTCCCAGATTGTGATTTGAAATTGGATGGACAAACTGTAGAGATATCGGCATCCAAGTGCTATCTGGGACAGATAGTACAAATGAATGATTTGGGCCCAGAATTAAATAGGAGGAGGAGACCTTTAGGAAACTGAGGAACTGCCTTAATAACCACAACCTTCTCCTAGAAGCAGAGGCCCATCTTTTTCATACTAACGCTCTATCATTATGTATACCTGAGAGACGTGGAACGCAATAGTCTCTGAATAACTGAAAAATGAGTATCCCATAGAGGGCCATGAAGAGGTGCAATGGTAAGTATTAGACAGCTGTAGCATCACCAGGGAGGGACTCTGAAGAGGAGAAGTTAGAAATCTCATCAGAGAAATGTATAATAGAAGTAGAGGGGTTGGTCTTGCAAGGGTGAGGGATGCCAGATAACCAGTGTTCTGACTGGTAGTTTCATGATATCAGGAAAAATTGAGGAAGGACTCCAGCATATTGGGTGGCCTCCCTGTGGCAAATTTGTGGGAGGTTATAGGCAAGAGTAATATAGATGGGTTGTGATCCACATCACTGAAGGAAAATCGAGTCTATGAGATCACGGATTCATTTTTTTTTGAAGGGGGAAGGCAGGACAATTGGGGTTAAGTGACTTGCCCAAGGTCACACAGTGTGTCAAGTGTCTGAGGCTGGATTTGAACTCAGGTCCTCCTGACTCCAGGGCTGGTGCTCTACTAGCTGTGCCACCTAGCTGCCCCCACAGATTAATTTTGAATATCAAATAGGTATAGTGGAAAGAGGATTGGATACGGAAACAGAAGACTTGGATTTGAGTTCTGACTCTGCCATTTATTAGTTTTGTGTAAGTCACTTTGGTAAGTCACTTAACATCTCCATACCTCAGCATCCTCATCTTTAAATAGGTATGCTACTTGTATCCCATAATTCATGGAATTATTATTAAAATTTTTAATTAATTTTTTTACATTTTTAAAACATTTAAATTTTTTTGGAGTTCCAAATTCTCTCCCTCCAAGCCCCTTCCCATCCATTCAGAAGGCAAGCAATATGATACCCATTATAAAAATTCACGGTATTATTGTGAGGATCAGATGGAAATGTCGGTAAAGTTCTTGGCAAACTTTGAAGTGTGTATCACTGTAAACCATTAATATTCTTCGTAGCACCTGTTCCAAAGCTTTCCTTCTTAGGCCTTCACCCTCAGCCTATCTTTGCTCTCTTTAATTAGATGACCTCACCTTCTTTCCTGAGGAGATTGATGCCATCTGATGTGAGCTCCTCAAGCTCTCCTGTTTTCCCTCCGTCTAAACCTATTCTCACCAAAGACTCAGAATTTCTGTATGGAAAAGAATCTCAAACACCATTTAATAGAGCCCATACTTGAAGGCGAATTCCCTCAACAACATCTATGTGAATACTTTTAAGTCAGGGCTGTCCAAAATGTGACTCCCAGGCCACATGCAGCCTGCAGCGTGATTTATGCGGCCGGCCTACAAGCATAGAAATTTACATAAATGCTTTAGTAAAGGAAGCTGAGCTACCACAGAGCTCTCACTAAAATGGCAAATCAAAATATATTGTCTATTGTTTCAATAAAAATCTAAGGTTGGACAGCCCTGCCTTAAGTGATGGAGACCTTACTTTCTCAGCTCAGTCCAGTTTTAGACAGTTCTAATTGTGTGTGTGTGTGTGTGTGTGTGTGTGTGTGTGTATGTGTATCCTAAATCTACTTCTCTGTGCCTTTGATTTTTACTCATTGGTTCTAATTCATCCTTCTGGTACCGAGCAAAACAAGCTAATCCCCCTTCCAAATGATAGGTCTTTCTAGACTTAAATAACAGCTATCTTGTCTCCCCTAAACCTTTTTTCTCCAGGTTAAATATCTCCAGTTTCTTCAACCTTTTTTTTTGTTCACACAGCATGATCTCTAGTCTTCTCACTGGTAAAAATTGGCCAGCATTTACATAGTGCCATAAATGTATACACAAGACACACAGACACATGCAGGCACACACACACACACACACACACACACATCAGGCACTGTGCTGAGTGCTTTATAGATGTTATCTTATTTGATCCTCACAACAACCCTATGAGGTAGGTGCAATTATTATCCTCATTCTGCATTTGAGGAAACTGAGGCAGGCAGATGTTAAGTGACCTAATAAGTATCTGAGGTCAGATTTGAACTTATCTTCCTGACTTCTGGCATGGTGTGCTATTCCTTGCGCCACCTAGCTGCCATGGTCACTGCACTTGTATATTCTCTTATTTGCCAGCATCCTTTCTAAAATGTGGCACCTATAACTTAATTTAGTATTCCAAAAATATGCTTTATTTCACATAACTTGTGATTGAATTAGCCATTTTGGCTGCCATGCTACAGTTCTGTTGGTTCATATTGAGCTTGCGGTCTACTAAAATCCCCAGACATTTTTCACATGAAGGAAAGAACATGAAGCATATATGTCTACTGTACTTGTATAGTTTGTGCCCAGGTACAGGACTTTACATTTATCCCAGTTACACCTCTCTCAGACTCAGTTTCTCATTTATAAAATGAGGATAATAACATCATCTATCTCCCAGGGTTATTGTAAGGATCAAATGAGATAATATTTTTAAAGCATTTTGCAAACCTTAAGGCACTAGTTAATGTTATTATTATTTTTTTCCAGCCAAAATGGGCCTCTAATCATCTGTTATTCTGGTTTTTGCCTCTCCAAATTCCCTTTTTGTGTTCATACTCTCCCCTTTGCCTAGGAGAAGTTCTTACCCCTTATTTAACCTGTTGAAATCCTCTTTTTTCTGGTGCTACCTCTTCCAAGAAATATTCTCCTGCTTCTTTCCCACCTTCACAGCTTGTGGACAGGATGCAAAAACATGGGCTAGTAAAGTTAGGTGGGTTTGGAACTTGTTAAATGGCTGAATCTAGAAGTTAGTAATTATTAACTTACTGTCACCTTGCAAAGAGGTCTCTAGAGGAATCCTCCAGGGATCTCTTCTTGGTTCTCTGCTGTTTATCATTTGTTATCGACAACATTTGTTAAGACCTAGATGGTATGTTTTATCAAATTTGTGGATGACATATAGGTGGGAGGAATAGCTAACACATTGTAGGATAGTCAGGATCCAAAGAGGTGACTAGCATGATGAGGCAAATCTAATAAGATTCAACCAAATATAGGAAGACATAGATGAGAGTTGCATAGCAGAGAGAGACATGAGTGTTTTGGGAACCTTAAAACACTACGTAAGTGTTTGCTATTGTTATTATTCTTATCATTATTTGCATTATCCAAACTGTATATGGAGAGCTGAGTGAACACAAAATAGGATCTATCATTGTGGTTGGGGGGAGGATGGATTATTCAGGGAAGGCTTGTTGGAGAAAACAACTGTTAAAGGAGGATGTGAGACACTCTAGGTTGGGTGAACAACAAGAGTGAGGGTCTTTGAGGCAAGATTGAAGCTGGAGTGAGTCAGAGACCTGATGACTAGGAAGAAAGAGTAGAAGAGATAAGGAAACTAGTCCTCATGAAGCTTTTGAGAATCATGGAAACTAAGAATTGGAAGGGACCTCAAAAGTCATGGAATCTAGTTGGTCGTTCAGCAGGAAGCCCTTCTATGATAGCCGCAACAAATAGCTATTCAGCTTCCCTTTCAGACCTCCAGGGAAAGGGAACCCACCACCTTCCAGGACAATCCATTCTGGTTTTTCTGAAAGTTCTCATTGTTCTCCTTAAAAGGAGCAGAAATCTTCTGATCTTCAGCACCTACTCAATACTTTTGGAGCCAAATGAAAGAAGTCTCATCCCATTCCCATTTCACAACCTTGCAAATATTTGAAAATCTCTATCTAACCTCTTTCTTCATGACTTCCCTCTGGAGCCCCACCACCAACCGTTTCTTTTTCTCCCAAAGCAAAACATTACTGGTTATTCATGTGGCAAGGTCTCTAGTCAACTCACCATTCTGATTTCCTCCTTTGGATATATTCCAGAGTGTTGGACTTGGAATCACAAAGACTTTAGTTAGAAACTTACTTCAGAGAGCTGTATGAGCTCAAGCAAGTAATTTTCCTTTCTTGGTCTAGGTTTTCTTGTCTGTGGAGATGTTGTTTGTCCTTTGTTCTCAAAGAGGACCATGACATAAGGAAGGTGATGCCATGACTTGCAAGTGAATTGCATTTAAGTGATGGAGGGCTGTGCAAAGTCACCAGCCTCACTTTTTTGTTTGGCCATCTGGGTCCAGTGGCAAGATACAGATCAGGACAACCGGAGATGGCCCCCTGTCTGTGGAGATAATAATAGTACCTACCTTACAGGGGTGTTTTAAACAGGGGAACAGGCATTTGTTAAGGATCTACTATGTGCCAGGTATTGTGCTAAGTGCTTTACAAATATTATGATTATGATTTTACAGTTGAGGAAATTAAGGCAGGCAGAAGTTAAATGTATTGAGTATCCCAGGAGAATATAATGTGAGTTATGTTGTTGCTGTTGTTTAGTCATGTCTGACTCTACCTGACCCCATTTGGGGTTTTCTTGTCAGAGATACTGGAGTGGTTTGCCATTTCCTTCTCCAGCTCATTTTACAGATGAGGAAGCTGAGGCTAACAGAGTTAAGTGACGTACCCAGGGTCACACAGCTAGGAAGTGTCTGAGGCCAGATTCAAACTCAGTCTTCTTGACTCCAGACCCCATGCCCTGTCCATTGGGCCACCTAAATGAGATGAAAGAGATAATTTGTATAAAGCACTTTGCAGATCGTAAAACACTAAACAAATACTAGCTATTATTATTCCAGTTTACCTGTCTTTCCTAAAATAGGATACTTGGAGTTGAATGGAATATTTCTGATATGGTCTGATTGGGACAGAGTAGAGTGGGACAATGAGCTCCTTTGTTCTGTGTACTATACCAATGCATAAGATTGTGTTAGCTTTTCTGGCTGCTGTGTCATGTAGGACTTGGGGTTGACTAAAACTCCTAGATCTTTTTCACACAACTGTTATCCACGCCTCCCCCAAACTGAATTTGTGGAGTTGCTTTATTTGAACTTAAGAATAGGACATTACATTTATCCCTAATACTTTTCATCATAGATTCTGCCTGTCATTCTAGCTCCTCTTGGATTTTTGGACCCTGAGCTTATCTTCCAGTGAATTAGCTATGTATTTTCTTTCCACAAAATAGGTAATCATGCCTACAAAATGTGAAACTCAGAGGGGGACTTAGGGCAGCAAGGTGGCACAGTGGATAGAGAGCTGGGCCTGGAGTCAGGAAAGACCTGAGTTTAAATCCAGCCTCAGACACTTACTATCTAGGTGACCTTAGGCAAGCCATTTAACCCTGTCTACCTCAGTTTCCTCATTTGTAAAATAAACTGGAGAAGGAAATGGCAAACCATTCCAGTATCTTTGCCAAGAAAATCCCAAATGGGGTCATGAAGAGTTGGTCACAACTGAATAACAACAGAGGGGATCTTGCATACAACTTCCATCTACAATCAATCATGATAAAAATAGGAGCCCAGATTTCTAAAGTGCTTTAAATTTTAAGAATAATACTGACAAAAGTAATGATCTCACATTTGTGTGGTGCTTTTAAGGTTTACTTTGTTGTCCTCATGCCAGCCCTGGAAGGGAGGTAATGTCAACACCCCCATTTTGTGGATGGAAAAAGGCTTTAAAGAGATGAAGTGATTTGCCCAAAGTCACATGCCTAGAGCCAGTGACCCAGGTTCTCCCAACTTGAAAGTACAATACTCTGCCCATTATGTCATGCTGCTTCAGATATGGTTATAATTGATGGGGTGCATAGTCTTCTGCATGCATTAGGCTCTGAAATGTTTACTGGTTGAGTGAATGAAGCTATGACAAGTCCAGTTTTCGATGCTTAAGTCTTGTTAATTTTACCTCTACAGCATCTCTAGCATCTTCTTTTCTCTAATGCAGGGCCATTCTAGCATTGTCATCTTTTGCCTGGACTATTGCAATTGCTTCCCAATTAGTTTCCCTGCCTCAAGTATCTCCCCTGTCCAATCTACCCTCCTCATAGCTTCCAGTGATATCCTATTTTCCTAATTTTCTGATCATGTCACATGCCACCCCACCCCCCAATAAACTCCAGTGGCTCTCTATTACTTCTAGGATCGAATATAGAATTCCCTTGTTTGTCATTTAAATTTCTTCACTCTCTGATTGGAGCCTGCCTTTCCAGCATTATTGCATCTTACTCCCCTCCACACAGACTGCAGTCCAGCCAAATTGCCTGTGCTGTTCCTCATACAGGGCATTCCATCTCCTGTTTCCTTGCTTTTGCATTTGTTGTCCCCCAACTCTGAAATGCACACTCTCCTCACCTCTATCTCTTAAGATCCCTAGTTTTCTCAATGCTTAGCTTAAATACTACCTCCTACATGAGGCCTTTACTGACTCTACTAACCTAATGATACATTCCCCTCATGTCAAATTATTCCCCCTCCCCCAATTTTTTCATATATATTTTGCACATACTTATACATGTATACATGTGGTCTTTGATAGGATGAATGTTCCTTTAATAGAGGAATTGTTTGATTCTTTTCTTTGTATTCCCAGCACCTAGCACAGTGTCTGGAACATAGTAGGTATTATCTAATAAATACTTGCTAATTAGTTGATTGATTTGATGTTGATCAGGGCCTCAAAGGGTTCCTAGTTCCTGAAGCTCTGGTGAGGAGGACTAGGGAGGTTAGGTAGAAGGGAAATTGCAGGACATGATTGTTCTCACACATGATTTCCTTCTTTTCCCTCAGCCCTATCTCCCAAAGGGGCATTTAAAAGACCAGGTCATGGCAAATGAGCTTCTTCCACCCAGGCCTCAGGTAAGTTTTCTTTTCTGAGATCCCATTGTTGCTTTCTCTTGAGTAGGCTCAGCCACGTTCCCTTGCTAGAGTTTCTCTACACAGCTACTCTCCTGTACCTCCCACTTCAACCCCAGGGATGTGAGCCTGTATTCCTTCCCTTGGGAGCCTAGTAGGGTGAGGGACTCCATGGACAGAACTCACTGGTTCTCTAGGCTACTTTCCTCTCAGCCTTCATAAATATACTTATTGATTTTGCACACCTGGGCCCTGGGGCCTCCTCTTTGACTTATCAAATTGGAGATAAGTCTCTCAACCATGTATTCTTCTTGTTTGAGGATTGGAGAAGGTACCTTTTTTTAAACCCATCCTTTCCTCCTTTTTTGTGAATCCATTTTGTCTTCTAGCCCTTTCTTGAGAATCCCTCAAAATACACATATTTTCACACTTTCATAAGTCTGTTTCACAGACTCAGACCCTCTGCAAACCCTCTGCCTCATTGGATCATTTTTCAATGGCTACCAAGCTGGTTGCCTTTCCAAGGCTGCTAGCTCTTTTGCTGACAATTTGAGCTATCCCAAAGCATACCAAAGGGCTGCCATGAGAGGTGGTGAGTTCCAAGACCTCTTTCCTCATAGGTCTTGGAATAAATGCTTGACAATCATTTTTCCATGATATTGCATAGAGAATTCTTGTTCAGGAACAGGCCTCAGCACTCCCTGCCAACCCTGACCTTCTATGATCATATGATTCATCCCAGGGCCGAACACTGGGATTATCGCTGGGCTGCCGCAGGAATATGTTTCAGGCATCTATGATGTTTGAAGATGTGGCTGTGTATCTCACCCGGGAGGAGTGGAGCCATCTGGGTCCTGCTCAGAGAAACCTCTACAAGGATGTGATGCTAGAGAATTATGGGAATGTGGTCTCTCTGGGTAAGGTTCCTCTCCCCAGGACTTAGATCTGAGTCCCTTTGCTTCTTGCTTTATAAATCACTGTAGGGTATGAACAGTTTTGTTAGGTTTGGGCTTGAGGTTCAGGGACTACAGATTTCTAATCCTTTAGAGGTTCACAAATAGGACAGTTCTGTTTCCCTTTCCCAGTTGACAGAGTTGGTATATTTAGAGTTAGAAAAGGAGATTCCTTAACTCTACCTAGGTCTGTACTTTTTGATGCCTCTCTTTGTAGGAGACTCAAACTTCTTCCTGATTTAGGACCAGGCATATATCATCTGGGATCTAATTTGGAGTCCCCAGAAGTGAAAGTTTTCTGCCTTGTAAGAGTGAATAGCACATAATTAGTTAATTGCCCCATGTACCTAGATCACCAGGACCCCATTTCCTCTGGGAACACAAAGGCTCTTCTATCATGGCCTTTCTACTCTTCTCACCTGCCTGAAAACCCAGACCCTGGAACTGAGCTTGGGACAGCTCTGTGTATCCAGAACAAATCACCAGGCCCCATTTCCTTCCCTATGCACAGGATTTCCAGTATCCAAACCGAATGTGATCTCCCAGATAGAACGAGGGGAAGAGCCATGGATCCTAGACATTCCAGAAGTTGAGGAGAGAGAGATGCTGAGAGGCGACTGTTCAGGTGAGTGAGTGAGGTATCCTCATTTGGTCACTGAACACACCCATTTACTGATCATCTCCTGGGTGCTCAGTGGTATACTAAAGACCTACTAACCACTATACTAACCACTGTTAGGTCTTCATTCTAGAGATGTAAAAGAACAAATTCTCTTTAGGAAGAGGATGCATTGTATGCATTTCTTCAGAGCAGAAAGCCTTACCAATGACTGATACAATTTGAAATGAAGTTGCAGTTTTGTTCTTGTCCATCTTTTTTCTCTGACCAGACTTATAGTAACCTTTTACCTGCTTTTTTATCCCAGGCTGACAGAAATTGAACAGAAACCATTATTTGGTCTTATTCTCTCATAAAACCTCATTTTCTTTCTTTTTTTTTTTTATAGCCATTGGAGATTATCTGGACCTTTGATTTTGTTGGTTCAGGGAATTTCTGTTTACATAAACTTCCACTGATGCAGATCAGCAATTCAAATGACAGGAAATTTGTTACCTCACAAGGTAGCCCATTGCATTTTGGGCCTGCTGTTATTATCAGAAAGTGTTTCCTTGTGCTGAGAGGAAATCTGGCCCGCTGTCACTTCTACCCATTCATTCATTCAGTTCACCAGATATTCATTAAATGCCTCCTATGCATCAAGCCCTGGAGATACAAAGACAAAAACAAAAATAGTTCCTGTCCTCTAGGGTCATAGGGTTCTAAAGAAAATGTTTAATTTTGCCCTCTAGAATCAAAATCTTTCTTCCATGTAATGGTTCTCCAGGTATTTGAAAAGAATGATCATGTTACTCCTAGGTCCAGTCTATTTCCTTCAGTTGACACTTATATGACATGGTTTGTAAAATCTCTTCACCATCCTGGTTACCTTTATTTGGACATACTCTAGTTTCTCAGTGTACTTCCTAAAACATAGTTTCCCAAACTGGACATAATAACATAGATATATTCTAACCAGAGCAGAAATGCAGTAGTAATGTAACCTTCCTTGTATTGGATACAACTTACATTAATACAGCCAAAAACTGCATTTGCTTTTTCGGCTGCTACATCACATTGTTGACTCATATTGGGCTTGCAGTCTATGAAAATCTTCACTGTTTTCCCCATGAACTACTTCTTAGCCAACTGGTTCCATGCTACATTGTACAGTTTATGTTTTTAAATCCAGTTGAAGGACTAAATACTTTTAAAGAAATTTAATCTTAATAGCTTCAACCCACCATCCCAAGCTTTTGAAATCTTCTTTGGATCTCAATTTAAGCAAGCAAGCAAGCAAGCAAGTAAGCAAGAATTTGCTAAGCACTGGCAGTACAAAGAAAAGGCAACAAACAGCTCCTTCCCTCAAGGAGCACTCTAATGTGGGAGACAAGATGTACATAAATAGACGTAGGCTAGATACAGGGTAGATGGCTGGTAAACTTAGAGAGGACCATAATTCAGTCATCTGTTTCCCTCTAGCTTCCTGTTTTCCCTCGACGGTTAGCAAAGCCTGTCCTTTCATCGCAGTCAGTGATAAAAAGCTAGGCCCCTAACGTGAAGCATTGAGCTGTCTGCTGTCCTGGGTTTCTGGGGTTAGCTTTGGCTCCTTATTACTTGTTCCTGTCTTTCGCTGCTGCCAACTGTTTCTTGGTGCCTAGTTCTAGCCATCACTTTTTAGTCCCTTTTTATGTTCCTGCTCATTTTGTTGTCCTTATTTTTTGTAAGCCTTTAGGATTTCGCATTTGTGATACTATTCTGAAGGTCCACATTAGTCTTTTGTATTTTTTCTTGTTCACAGTTTCTACTGATTTCTTTTTACATATCCTTTCAAATTTTTTAGCTCATTAGAGATGTCTTGATACCATCGGATCATAGATTTAGAGCTGAAAGGGACATCAGAGGCCAACCTTCTCATTTTACAGATAAGAAAACTGAGACCAAGGGAAGTTAAGTGATTTGCCCAAAGTCACACAGGTAGTATTAGCTGTGGGATCTGAACCTAGGTCCTCTCACTCCAGAGACTGTGCTCTCTCACCTACACTGCATTGCCTCCTATTCTTGTCATTTTCTTCCTTATACTCATTCATAATTATATAATCAGAATTTCATAAGAATCTCCTACTTCCTTTGTGCTATCTTTTCTTCTAGAATCTTTGGTTGCTGTATATCTTCTCTGTACTATTTGGTTACAGTCTAGACTAAATGTCTGATGAGGCTCTGTTTACCTATTAGTAAACATGCAGTGGATAGGCCTGGAGCCGGGAAGACTTATCTTCCTGAGTTCAAATCTGGCCTCAGACATTTACTTGCTTTTTGACCCTGGGCAAGTCACTTAACCCTGTTTGCCTCAGTTTCTTCATTTGTAAAATGAGCTGGAGAAGTAAATGGCAAACTACACCAGTATCTTTGCCAAGAAAATACCAAATGGAGTCATGAAAAGTCAGACACCACTGAAATGACTGAAAACGACAACAGCAAACAAAAACAAGTCCTAGGTTGACATGGTCATCTTTCTCTCCAGGTTTGAATGGGTTCCATATCACCAACAATTTCCTTCTCCTTGATCAATGGATAATTAAGTCAACAGCAAACATTTATTTCTTCTTCTTCATTTTTTTGGAGGGGGGAAGGCTGGGCAATTGGAGTTAAGTGACTTGCCCAAGGTCACACAGCTAGTAAGTGTGTCAAGTGTTTGAGGCCAGACTGTGTCAAGTGTTTGAGGACAGACTTGAACGCAGGTCCTTCTGACTCCAGAGCCAGTGCTCTACTCACTGTGCTACCTAGCTGCCCCTAACAACAAACATTTATTAAGCACCTACTATGTTGCCAGGCACTGTCTTAAGTGCTATGGAAACTAAGAAACACAAAAACAATTATGCATCCTCACAGAGGTCACAATCTAATGGGGAGAAGGAAGGAAATGAAGGAAGGGAGGTCAGTGCTATTTTACAGTTTAGAAAACTGAGGCAGGCAGAAGTTAAGTGACTTTCCCAAGGTCACATAGCCAGTAAGTGTCTGAGGTTGGATTTGAACTCATCTTCCTGACTCCAGGCCCTATCCACTGCTCTCCCTTGCTTCTTCTAGATCACATGCAAGCAAACATGTACAAATAAGATTGATAATAATAACAATAACAACAGCTAGCATTTGTGCAGCATTTGCTACGTGCCAGACTCTGCGCCAAGTGCTTTACAATTGTTATCTCATTTGAGCCTCACAATAACCCTGGGAGGCAGGTGGTATTATGGTCCTTGTTTTATTGATGAGGAAACTGAGGCAAACAGAAGTTTAAGTGATTTAAGTCATGTAGCTAGTAGGTATCTGAGACTGAATTTGAACTCAGGTTTTCCTGACTCCAGGCCCAGAGAGGACCAGGAAAGGTTTCTTGCAGAAGGTCAGATTTTAGCTAAGACTTAAAGGAAACCAGGAAGCGAGGAGTTGAGGACTGATGAATAGTGAAAGAGTGGGAATGATAGAAGGGACAATCTGCTGGAGAAGAAGGGGTGGAATGAGATAATTTGTCCATATAAAGGGGTTCATCTTAGTTGACAGAATTGGCCATCTCTTCACTTGAGACAGGGGTGAAGGATGAGGTAGTGAGGAAAGACCATCTGAGCGATATGAGGTGGGAAGGAGAGAAAAGGGAGCTCTTCGAGAATGTCCTGATCTTTTTTAATGAAGTATAAGGCAAGCTTCTCAGACTGGCTCCTAAGCTTTGTAATGTAACTTTTCTGGGCCTAGTTTGACTTGTTAGGGAGTCCCACTTTATTACATAGGGCTCCTTTATGACCCTGGAAGAAAATGTGATTTTTGCTACACAACATCTCCATGTTGATTTAAATATTTGTCCACCTGGGCAATGTAGAAAGGGTTTGCTTATCCATTCTGTAATATCTGCTTTATTCTTCACCAGTTGGGGATCCTTGCAAATACGCTGGAGGTTTTTGGTGTCCTATACGTATTATTTTGTTATCAGATGTAAAATTACTGTATTTCTAATCAAGTGAGAAAAAAATTAGACTAGCACAAGAAAGAATTCTCATAAGATCATAAATTCTCAAAAATTCTATCTAATACACAAACCATCCCCTAAATTGACAAACAACCACCTTTTCTTTAGAGTTTGTAAATTTAGTTACCAGGTAGATCTGTGTGCTTTAGGAGGTAGCTTTGGTTACAGAAGCATCACTGGGAATCATTCTGTACCAGTCTGAAAAATATTTTTCTACTCACAGCCTACTCCAATAGGCATCACTCTCTCTTTTTCTTAATTACATTTTATTTTCAAAGTTTTTCCTTCTCTCCTTCCCATTTCCCTCATACCCCTCCATTGAGAAAGCAAGAAAAGCAGGACCTTTGCTACAAAGATGTACAAGTAAAAAAAATTTCTTATAGGCCGTATCTATATCTGTTCATTTATTCCAGCATAGATATAGATATAGATATAGATATAGATATAGATATAGATATAGATATAGATATGGAATGGAAGAATGCACATGTGCATATATATGTAAAGAAGTCTTGGGATACACACACACACATACACACAATTTTTTGTTTGTTTTAATCAGCCAAGATCACCTTCTCACTCTCTCACCCTAATTGAAAACACAAGAAAAACAAAAACCACACTGGTCATGTCCTAAAAAATATTTTCTCATTCTGCATTTTAAGTCCTTTATCTCTCTGTCAGAAAGTGGGGATCATGTTTTATCATTGGTCCTTTGGAATCCTGGTTGGTCATTATGCTGATAAGAGTTCAGCACAATTGTTTTCCATTACATATACATACCAAAGATTTGTCCATTCTCCAGTTTATGGGTACCCTCTAAGATTGCCATTCTTTGCCACCTCAGAAAGAAATTTGTACATTTT
Source organism: Trichosurus vulpecula (assembly GCF_011100635.1). Lineage (NCBI taxonomy): Eukaryota > Metazoa > Chordata > Mammalia > Diprotodontia > Phalangeridae > Trichosurus > Trichosurus vulpecula. The sequence continues at coordinate 79,032,994 of NC_050573.1, forward strand.
TAGAATTTATTTTGCTTAGGACTAATCGCACCCTAAGTCTACCCATTCTCTAACTCTCCCTCCCTGCTTCTTCCTTTTTCTTCCTATTTCTCTGTGAGTCAGATGTATTTCTGTTCCCAACTCTTTGTGTGCATATGTATTTGTGTGTGTGTGTGTTTATTTTTCCTTCTTTTGACCAGTTCCCATGTGATATTCAAGTGTCTCTTACCCTTTCTTCCTTGTTTGTAAGGATGTCTATTCATACATCACTCTTAACACATATGTGATCCTAGTGTCAGGGACCCAAAGTTGGGTTGTGTTGGTCCTGTTTCCCTGATTGCAATTATGTAGTTCACAATATTACCACAGAAAATTTTATTGAAAGAAGGGGGAAAATAGAACAGACTCATTAATGAAGGATATGAGTCCTCAAAATGTATGTACACATCCCCAATAATTTATAGTCTTTAACATGAGTAAAATCCTGGTGAAACTCCAGATTAGATTGGAAAGGGAAGAGAACAGAAACAAAGACACCAATTAATAGGTTGTTACAATGGTCTGGCTGGGGGGCACAGTGGATAGAGTGCTGGGCTTGGAGTCAGGAAGGCGTCTTCCTGAGTTTAAATCTGGCCTCAGACATTTACTTGCTGTGTGACCCTGGGCAAGTCACTCAACCCTGTTTGTCTCAGTTTCCTTATCTGTCAAATGAGCTGGGGAAGGAAATGGCAGTATCCCAGAAACCAAATGAGGAGAGGGTATCCAAAGAGGAAGGGTTGGCCAACAGTGTCAAAAACCAGAACTATCAAGAAGGATGATGACTGAGGAAAGGCCATTGGAATTTAGCAGGTAAGAGATCAGTAACTTTGGAAAGAGCCATTTCAGTGAAGTGATAGGGTGGAGTTGTAACCCAGATTAGATTGCAAAGAGTTGAGGAGTGCTTGGGAAGTGAGTAGGTGTAGGAACAAGTTGTAGATAATACTTTCTAGGGGCTTGGCAGCAAAAGAAAGGAGTGATTTAGGCTGGTAACTTGATAGGATGGCAGGGTCAAATGAAAGTCTTTCACAGATGGAGGAAATCTGGCCATGTTTGTAGGTAATGGGAAAGGAACCAATACTTAGGAAGAGATGAAAGGTGAGAAAGGTGAGAAAGAAAAGGCATTTCCCATGGGAAATGGAGAAAGCTCTGAGAGATAGTGGGAAGGAATGGGGTCAAGTGTAAGGAGGGCCACCTTTGACTAAAGTTGAAGCAAAGAAGGAGAGAATGAGTAAAGCTATAGAGAATTTTTGAAATGCTGATTAGGAAAAATGAGGACACACATCAGATGGCTTCAATTTTCTTAGTGGGGGAAAGAAGGGTGGAGGTGGCACGTGGTGCTTGGGGAGAGAGGCAAAGACTCTCTCATCTTTGGATCAGCTGCTTCAAGGATTATGATAGACAATCATGGAAGAGTAAAAGGATGGTTGTGCAGCCTGAGATTAGGTTCATATGAATTTGTAATGGACCCAGTTAGCATGACTGCATGGTTTCATGACTTTCTTCAGTAGCAGTTAGCAGCATGAGAGTAGGATAAAAGAAACCAGATGGTGAGGGTGAACAAGCACTGAGAATTAGCAGGGTATGAATGGTTGTGGTACAGAATGGTTGTGGTACAAGGAGATATGGGACTTGAGGGTGAAATAAAGCATGTAGTTGAACTGGTTGACTAGAGGATCAAGATCGTGAAGCACAAAAAATGAGGCTAGATCAAGAGGGCAGGTAGAGATGGAGTGATTGGAGCTTTCAGTGTAGATGAAAAGTAGGTTTAGGAGGAGTGAGACAGAGAGATGTAAGGATAAGAAGTAGTAGAGAGAATTTTATGTCATGGAAGTAACATGGTCTGGGTTGATGGTGAGTTTTAAAGTTTGGCTATCTCTCTGGGTGGCAGAGATGGAATAAAGATTCAGGTCATGGGAATTCAGGAAATTAAAGAACTGGGAGGACAAGATATTGTATGAGGGGAGCAGTTGTCATGGCGACCATGAGCTAAGTACTATACTTCTTGGAGGTAAGGCGGGTGACCTGGAAGATAGTAATAAGGATCCTGGATAGGGTGATTTAGACAACTAGAGTGAAGTTCAAAGGAGAAGTTTCATGGTCAAGGTTATAAAAAAGTCTGGAAGTGGCAGTGATGAATGAGGAATAGGCCAACTTTTCTTCTTGTGTTCCGGGGGACATGAGAAAGTAACTATTGAGGGGGCTTGGTTTCTAGAGAAAACTAAGTTTCTATGGGAGGAATGTGAGTATTAAGCTGAAAGGAAGTTTAGTGGTAGGGCTGGGGTTCCAGGGATCATGTGGCAGTTGTTTATCCTTTTTTATCAAAGAGGACCATGACATCAGGAAGACAATGCCATGACTTGCAAGTGAATGGGATTTAAGTGAGGGAGGGCTGTGCAAGGTCACCAGCCTCACTTTTTCCTTCAGAGCCATCTGGGTCCCATGGCAAGATGTAGATGAGGATGACTGGAGATGGCCCCTCCAGGGATCATAATGAAAGGGAGGATAAAGAATGATGGAGGGAGGAAGGTTAGGGCTACTCTGGATCAGGATGAAAGTCCAGGGAATAGTAAACTGGGGCAAGTAATTTTTGCTTTAGCAGACTTCATTCGAATCATACTGATGGAAATCACAAGAGGAAAGAATTTGCTAACCACAAGAAAGCAACTCCCCACCCTCCTTGGTCCTGGGATAATGGACCAGGTGCCGCTGGTGCATTCTCTGTTTACACATGGGATCTCAGGGCAGGAGTGATCAGGACTTCATACTGGAGTGCAAGCCCAGTAAATATCCCAGAGACCTAACTGACTCATATGCATTGTTAGCTCTGTGGACTTTGTGGTCACATGAGAAGGGAATTTAGTGCAATAGTAGGGTTTCCAAAGTTACTGACAGTCTGAAGGATCATTTGGTGAATTGTATAGGGGGAGCAGCTCCCCTTTAATTCCAGTTAGCATGCCCAGGAGCTTTTTCTTTTTTCTAGTGGCATCAGTCCTTATGCTCCAGAACATGGTTACCCAGGCTGCCAGATTCTCAGGCAAAGTGAGTGAGGATAAGTTGTGAATGTTTCCTATTGGCTTCTCTTCCCTGCTTGCCGTGGCTGCTTTGCAATCAGCTATTTTTCTTTTCTCCAGTCTTTCCTAATGACTTGCCCCATCTGTTGCCCAGCATAACTACAGGAGGATGTTGTTTGTTTTCTCCCTTATCAAAACAGAAGAGGAAGGATGAAGAGGAAGATTTATCTACACTTCAGTTTAACTAGTATTTGTTAATTGATATCCAACTAATACATATGAAGTCATTTTAGAATATCTGAGAAGACAGGAAGGTCTTATATAAGCAGAACATATGAAGTAAACATAAAATCAGAGTGCTTTTCTCATACCTTCTCCTCATCATTTTCTGAGTTATCTGTCCCACAGACCCCAAGACCTTATCTCTTTCTTGTTGATCTTTAATATTCCTATTTTGCATTTATTGTTTTAGATTGTGAATTGAGGACTGAGAAAAATGAGCTGTCTCCAAAGCAGGAAATTTCTGAAGAGGTGGAACCACAATGGGCAATACTGGAAAGACTCACAGGGAATGTTTCTGAAGGATCCAAATGGGGAGAAGTCTGTGAATACGAAGGAAGACCAAAGGAAAATTGGGGATCTTCTGTAGGAAGGAAGCTCCTTTCTCATGAGGGAGGTTTCAGGACAGTTCCAGTGTTCCACCAGCTGTCTCCAACAGGAGTGAGAGGTCAAGAATGTAATGAATTTGGAAGAAACTTCAGGCTAACTTCTAATTCTGATCCGTTTCAGAGAGATCTTTCGGGAGGGCGACTACGGCAATGGGATGAAATGGGCCAAAGATTCAAACAAAATTCAGATTTAATTAAATATCAGAAAGACTATGCACAAGAGAAACCTTGTGATAATACTGTATATTGGAAACAATTTGGACAGAGTTCAAATCTTATTGAACATCAAAAAATTCACACTAGAGAGGAAACTTATGAGTGTAATGAATATGGGAAACACTTTATCAGAAGGTCTTTGCTTATACAACATCAGGGAATTCATACAGGAGCAAAAACATATGAGTGTAGTGAATGTGGAAATACCTATAGTAAGAAGTCTCTTCTTAATGATCACCAGAAAATTCACAATGCAGGGAAACACTATCAGTGTAATGTATGTGGAAAAGCCTACAATAAGAAGTCTACCTTTGTTGATCATCAAAAAATTCACACTGGAGAAAAACCCTATGAGTGTAGTGAATGTCATAAATGCTTTATCAGAAAGTCTCTGCTTATTCGACATCAGAGAATTCACACAGGAGAGAAACCGTATGAATGTACTGAATGTGGGAAAGCCTGCAGTCAAAAGTCTGCTCTTCTTGATCATCAAAGACTTCACACAGGTGAAAAACCCTATGAATGCAGCGAATGTGGTAAGCACTATATTAGAAAGGCTTTGCTTATTGAACACCAGAGAATTCATACGGGAGAAAAACCCTATAAGTGTAATGAATGTGGGAAAGCCTATAGAAAAAAGTCTACTCTTGTGGATCACCAGAGACTTCATACTGGAGAGCGATCCTATGAATGTAATGAATGTGGTAAAATCTTTACCCAAAGCCTAAATTTCATTCAGCATCAGAGAATTCACACAGGAGAGAAACCCTATCAGTGTAGTGATTGTGGAAAACCATTCAGTCATAGATCTGCCCTTATTCAGCATCAGAGAATTCATACCGGAGAGAAACCCTATGAGTGTAATGAATGTGGTAAAGCCTACTGGAGGAAGTCTACCCTTATTGATCATCAAAGACTTCACACTGGAGAGATACCTTATAAATGTAGTACATGTGGGAAGGCTTTCAGACACAGGCCATCTTTTATTGAACATCAGAAATTACATAATGGAGGCAAACACCATGAGTGTAATGAATGCAAAAAACAATTCAGTACACGAGCATCTCTTATTCAACATCAGAGACTTCATACTGGAGAGAAACCTCATGAATGTAATGAATGTGGAAAAGCTTTCAGTCAGAAGTCTACACTTATTGATCACCAGAGACGTCATAGTGGGGAAAAACCCTATGAGTGTAGTGAATGTGGCAAATGCTTTATCAGAAGAGCTTTCCTTATTCAGCACCAGAGAGTTCACACGGGAGAGAAACCCTATGAATGTAAGGAATGTGGGAAAGCCTATAGAAAGAAGTCTACCCTTACTAGTCACCAGAAAATTCACACTGAAAAGAAGCAAGAGTTAATTAATATTGAAAAGCCCTCACTCTTGAAGCCTGCTCTTATTGATCACCAGTGACTTCATATTGGAGAGAAGTCCCATACATTTAACAATGTAAATAGCTCATTTGAAGGACTCTGCTTATTCTTCAGAGAATTTATGTAAAAAACCTTATGAAAACAATGTAGTAAACACTTAAAAACATTCGCTTATTCCGCATCATAGAATTCACACTGGAGAGAATTTCTATGATCATGGAATGTTGGGAAACTTTCAATCATACTTTCAACCTCATTAGACATAAAATAATTCTCACAGGAGAGAAGTTTAGTGTGTGTATAGGAGAAACCCAGTACATGCCTATATGGTGGGAAATCCTTAAGTGAATCTGCATACTGTCATGAACATTTGAAAATTCAGAATGGAGGGGACCATTTGAGGGTAGTGAATATGAGAAGCTTTAAAACCTTCAGTCAGAAACCTTCCCTTGTTCAACATCATAGAAGTCCTATTGGAGAGAAATATAATCATGAATGCTGTGAATCTGGAGAGGCTTTCAGGTCCAAGCTATCATTGAACACCAGACAATGCATACTTTATGGATTTGTGGTTACTTCTGCTCATGCAGACTGAGACTTCTCCATACTTTCTCATCTATGTTCTTCCACAAATCTTCCAAAGAGTAGCCACCCATTGTACTGGGGGTTTTCCTTTCATTCTTTTATTTTCTTCAGGATACCAAATGTGCCATTCAGTGTGCCTCTCCTTTGTGTCTCACTACCTGGTCAACCCCCTCCATTTCCAGCCATACATGTCTTCCATATTATTGGTTATGCTATTTCTCTAATGTAAATCATGATTGGCAACATGCTGCTACTGTGAGTTTATTACTTTTTGAGTCATTTATAATTTGGAATCTAATTAGATCATGGTGTTCCATAATTTGAAGCCACATAGTGTCTGGAATATTGGTTTTTCAAGAGATGAATGTTTGCAATGGGAAGCAGTTGGGGTTTATTGAAAGCAATGTGCAGTTTCTCAAATGTATTCCAGTCCAGTGAGATGCCCTCCTGCTACTTAAACGTACACATACATACACATAAATGTATTATGTATATATTCATATCTCTGTGTGTGGGGGTGTGTGCATATATATACATATATATATTTCTCTCTCTCTCTCTCTCTCTCTCTCTCTCTTCTGTCTCTAGACACACACAAATAAAACAACTTGGACTAACTTGGTGCCTTGCCCCTCTCACTGCACTCTTCAATCCACTTTGTTTTGGGGGTTTAGACAAATCAATTTCTTTTTTCACTGCTGTATATTTCACCGAGGAAGCTTTATAGCATTCTGAGGCCTAATGTAATTAGTAAAGAAACATGCTATGACTGTGCTTTCTCTGTGTCGTCACCAAAAATTCAGTGTTGTAAGATTCACGTTAAAGAGAAACCCAGTGAGTGTAGGGAATTTGGAAAAGCCTTCAGCCAGTGTATGAATGTAATTCTATGTTAGCATTTATATAAGTGAGAAGTCCTAATGAATGCAGCACAGTCTTTATTCTCACAGTGTGTATTATTAAACAACAGAGAAAATATAATTAGAGAAACTTTATGAAAGAAATATGGGAAAGCTCTTCCTCAGACCAATTCTTATTAAATATGAAAGAACTCACAAATAGAGAGGAAATACATGAATATTATGATTGAGTCAAAGGCTTTATCCAACTCTTCAGCTGGAGGAGTAATATTGGAGAGAAATCCTATGACAAAGATGAGATTCATGGTTTGCATAGTGGTTAAACTAGATCATAGACTCTCAGGATTGGAAGAGACCTCAAATGACATCTGGTTCAACAAATAACAAGAATTCCCTCTCTGACATCTTTGACAAGTGATCATTCAGTCTCCCCATAGAGCTCTCTTGAGGTTAACATTTGACTTTTTGGGCCATTCTAATTACTATGAAGTTTTTACTTATATCCAGCTTAAATATTTGCAACTTCCTACTATTGATTCTAGTTTTGCTTTGTTTTTTTAAAAGTAGAGCAGATTTAATCCTTCTTCCACATGACAGATCTTCAGGTAATTAAAGACCACTATCCTGTCCGTCTTTCCTTTTTGAACTCATCTTTATATCACATCTCAAATTCCATCTTGTCCATACTTTTCTGAATATTTGCCAATGTCTTTTCCAAAAGTTTAGGGCTGAATGTAGTACCACAGATGAGACATGACTACAGAGGACAGCAAGACTATCACTTCTCTCATGCTGGGCACTATGCTTACATCCGTGGAGTCTAATATAGCATTACCTTTTTTCCTTTTGGCATTCGTGTAATGTTGACTCATTTCGGGCTCTCATTCCAGAAAAAAACCCTGGATTCTTATCTCATAGTTGTTGTTTAGGTGCTTCTCCCCAATTCTGTACTCCTGTAATTGATTTCTTGAACTCAGATGTGTTGTTGTTCAGTCATTTCAGTAATGTCTGACTCTTCATGACCCCATTTAGGGTTTTCTTAGCAAAGATACTGGAGTGGTTTGCCATTTCCTTCTCTATCTCATTTTATGGATGAGGAAACTGAGGCTAAGAGAATTAAATGACTTGCCCAGGGTCACATAGCTAGTAAGTGAGGCTAGATTTGAATTCAGGAAGATAAGTCTTTCTGACTCTAGGACTGACACTCTCTAGTGTGCCACCTAGCTGCCCCTTGAAGCCAAGTAGAGGACTTTACATTTATCTCTAGTAAATTTCATCTTATAAGATTTGACCCATCATTTTTACTTCAGATATTTTTGGAATCTCATTCTGTCATTCATTAGATCCCAGCTTTGGGTCAACTACACTTTGTGGGTCCAATCATCCAACCAGTTCCAGATCTACATAATTATACTCTCACTGAGCAAATCCATATCCCTCTGCCTTGTTCACAAGGATATGATAGTTTTTGTTAAATACCTTGATGAAATACACGTGTACCATGTTAACCAAATTCCCTTGATCTATCAGATTAGTAACCCTGTAAAAAAAAAAGGAATAAGCTTAGTTTGCTATAACTTGTTTAGAATGAACTTATGCTAGCTAACAGTGATCACTGGTTCTGTTTTCTAAGTGCTTACAAGCATTCCCTTTAGAAATGCTTAGTAGCATTTTTCCAGGAATTTATGTTGTTACCAATGTGATCAAATGGAACAAGCGCTGGATTTGGAGCAAGAGAACAAATGTTCACATCCCAAATCTTTTATTGCCTGCCTTTGTGATTTTGGACAACTTACTTAAATGAGTTCTACAGACCCTTCTAAGTCTTAAATCTATTAATCTGTAACCTTATCTTTACTTGGAGCAGGAATTATGAGGGTTTGAGGATGGTTACTTAGCAAGTTAGTGATTTTAAAGACTGGTCTTCCTATCCCATCCATTTGGGTCTTTAAACCCACAAACTTCAATAAAGAGTAGAGTTAAAAATGCCTGATTAGAACCTAATCTGTTGTGCTACTAAGTCAGAGGATGGGGGGTGGGAGGCAGGACAGGGTCAGCCATTTTGGAAGGTTTTTAATGGCAGTTTGGGGCATCCTCAGTTTGGAACAAAACTGGATAGATTTATGAATAGGGTCATAAGCTAGAAGTGATCTTTGCTTCAAACCAACCCCTGATTCTACAGATGAAGAACTAAGGCCCAGAGGATTGCCCAAGGACTACCAGTAAGTGGCAGAGCTGGAATTTGAGCCTATTGGCACTCTCCACTATACCATGCTACCTCCATTTATTAATCTTAAATATAATGAACTGAGCTAGAACCTGATGACATAAAGATCAATCATGACTTAGTCCCTGTCCCCAAGAAGTTGCAAGTGAGATTGTGAAAAGTTCCTAGGTGCTTAAATAGCTGGTGTTTATCTAGAATTTTAAGGTTTATGGAACATTTTATATACAGTATCTCCTCAGGGGAGTGCTATGAGGCAGATAGGGCAGGTATTACTATCCTTAGTTTGTAGGTGATGTATTTAGGAGAATTTAAGAGAAGTTTGCCCTTGATCACACACACTGTCAGAGATGGAATTTAAATCAATTAACAAGCATTTATTAAGCATCTACTATGTGCCAGATATTAGTGCCAGAGATACAAATACAAAAGTGAGACAGCCTGCCTTTGAGTTTATAATCAACTAGTTTGAACCTCAGTCTGTTGCATCTGATGCCAAGTATAAATCTCTTTCTGGAACTCAAAGAATCATTCAATTTGACTACAAATATTAAGCATCTACTATGTACAAAGTATGTGGAATACAAAAACAAGACCATCCCTGCCCTCAAGGGCTTTATATTCTAGAGTGGCAACAAAAGGTATGTAAGTAAATGGTTAATTTAAAGGGGCAGGAGGGATGGTAACATGGTCAGAACTGTGCTTTAAATACAGTTATTTTGGCAGCTGTGTGGAGGATGAATTGGAGAGTAGAGAGATTTAATTAATTAGACTTTTATAAGAGTCCAGGTGAGAAGTGATGAGGGCCTGAACTATATACAACTATACTATATAAAACTATATGCCCTGAAAAACAGAGGAGCTAGGAGGAGGGCCTGATTTAGAATGAAAGATGGTGAGCTCTCTTTTTAATATGTGGACTGTGTTTGCAATGGATGAAACATTTGGGTTATGTTCAGGAGGTAGTTGGTAATGTGGGACTGAACTTCAGCAGAGAGATTAGACTTGGATGTATAGACTGGGAGTCATCTGTGTAGAGATGATATTTAAACCCATGAGAGATGAGCTCACCAAAGTAGAGTATATATATAGAGAAGAGGTGTTAGGTCTGAACTTTGAAATACATCCATACTTAGGGGTGAAATTGTAGATGACTGCAAAAGAGACAAAGTAATATACTAGACAGGTATTAAGAGAACCAGGAAAGTGTAGTGTCACAAAAACCTGGGGAAAAGACAATATTTAAGAAAGAGGGGGTAGTCTGTCAGAAGCTACAGAGAGGTCAAGGGGGGTCAGGATCAAAAACCTTTGGATTTAGGAGTTGTAAGAGATCTTGGTATTCTTGGAGCTAAGTTTCATTAAAATGTCATTAGAGTGGGAAGGGGGAAACGACAGGAGTAAATAACTCTGAGAGGTTGGCAGTGAAAGATATAGGACGATAGCTTGAGGGAATGGCAGGGTCAAGTGAAAGTTTTTTTTAAAGGCTAGGGGAGATCTGGGCATGTTTATAGGCTGCAAGGAGGAAGCCAGTATGTAGGAAGAGATTGAAGCTAGAGTAATTAATGGGACAAGCTCCTGGAGAACATGGTAGAATCAAGGGCACAAGTGACCTTTTTTCTTACAGGGTAACAAAAGGGGACACAATAGAATGAGAGAACAGAGAAGGATAGGGACTGGAGGAAGTACTGAAGTTGTCAGGGATGAGTTCATGGAGAGATGAAAAGGAAAAAAGATTTACTCCTTGGCAGGCATGGACTCTGAAGTTCAGGAATAAAGGGAGCGGTAGGTGAAAATTTGTCACTGTAGGACCAGGGAAGGACCAGCTGATTGGGTCCTCCACTCTCCATGGGCCTGTGATGATTGAATAGTACATGGATGGTGCATTGTTTTTCACAGATTGATATTTAAAGTACCAGGGATCTGGGGGGAAGGGTGGGGGATTTGGATGGTAGTTTCAGTGAGTAAATAGTTGGTAACTGAGTTCTTCAAGCCCTGATTAAACTCAGTATTCATCAACAGCTCCTTAACCTCATTCCAGAGTGGTGTGAGATGAAGCACAAATTTTGCCCAAATTGAAGTATGCACTAAGTTCCCAGTCTCTTATAGGAGGCTAGTAAAGACTGGCCCTGGCACTCTTAAGATTGATTGTGAGCCTGATCTAGGTACAAATTTTTTACACTCACTTGTGCTTACATTTGATCTTATGTATTATTTCTGAATTTATAGTCTCTTTTTTTAAACTAATATTCCTGCTTAAATCTAAGATGGCTCAGATGTGGTCAAAGAGGATGGATATACTCAGAAGTATAGTCATTCCTGGTTATAGCATTTGGATGAGGAGGATTCTTAGCCCCCTAGAGAGTGAATTTCAGGGTCTTTGAAACAATGGGAGAACCCTAAGTAAACAGGGTATATAACCTAATGAATCAATCAGGGAAAAGTCATTTATCAAGTGCTTACTATGTGCCACGCTCTTTGCTAAGTGCTGGGGACACAAATTCAAAAAATGAGGCAATTCTTCATCCCAAGGAGCTTACCTTTTAATAGAGTTGATAGGGATGGGATCTGAACCCCAAAAAGGAAAAGACCATGTCTTTGGGTCTGGACTCCACAAAGGAAAAGCCCCTGGACTTTCTCACATGGCTTAGGTCCCTGGTGTTCACTTGGGCCAATCAGCCCTTCCCAGTTAATTAACTGCCCTTTCATTGTCTGCACCTGGCCTCACCCTAGACCACCACTCCATTAATTCCATCTAGACCCCTTCTCTGTTCCCACAGTCTTCTCTATAAAAGATCCATTTTGACTCCATGAAAGTGCTCAGATTCCTTAAGATTCTAGCCAAGGCTCAGATTCCTTAAGAGTCTAGGCCAATGTGGCAGATTTTTAGAATCATGCCCACCTTGTTTTTCTCGGACCTTGTTTATTTTTGGCTGAAAGAAGGCTTGGGTCAAATTCAATAGGGCAGGGCCCGTATGTCGCTATTTTGGGGTCCTAGCACCCCTAAACCTCAACAGAGTGATGACCTAGGAAGGAAGTTTTTGTCGGGAGAAACAAAGATGGTGAGTTGATCCACAAGGCAGTCGATTGATATGCCCTTTCCAGAAGCAAAGGTACTATTGATTTGATTGATGTTGCCAGAATAGTTGGCATTAATGGCCCATGATTTCCTCTGCATCATGACCCCTAAGCTCGCCATGCTTCCCCCATTCCAACCAGCCCTCATTCTCCTGATGTGTGAAGGGTAGTGTGAGAAATGGTGGAAGCAGTTTTGTTTGCACAGAGTTGAAAGTATCTCTCCCCTCCCCCCAACTTTAGCAGAATGTAAGTCAGGTGACTGATCAGAACCAGTTTTAATCTGAGCTGTGATCTAGCAGAGACCAGGCTTCTGGTCTGGTGAAAGGTTAGAGGCTTGTACGCATGCTTAAATGAACCATTTGTGGAGGGCATTTTTTGTGTTTCGACCCCAGAGTGGGATTACCCACCTGCTGCAGTAATCAGACCAGGGTTGGGTAAGCAGACAATTTTTAGGGCCCCTTTTCTAGCCCCTTCCTCACACCAGAAGGTGAGCAGTGTAAACCTTAAAAGACAGCTTAGATACCCAGGGGACTGCCAAATCCCACTAATGCTTCCAGTGAGAAATAACCCTATGGCCTGGGCCACCTGTGTTCAGGATTGTTAATATAGCTCCCAGTATATCTGCACCTGCTGATTTGTCACTTGCCTGTCACCACAGGACTTTGAGATAGGTATAATCACCTGGAAGAGGGTCATCTACCTGAGAGCCATTGTGGCTTCAGAAAGGGCTGAGGAACAGTTGATATGGTACAGCAACAATCTGCTAGCAGCTACTGTGGCTGTGTAAGACCAACAACAGCCCCCTGAACTTCAAGGCAAATACAAACAAAAACTGGAAACATCAACAGACAGACCTTGTCTGATTCAAATCACAATACATAGTTACCAGAGAAGCACCAATATCTGTCTGGGTTACCAAAGCCGGGGGGCAGTTACAATGGCTTGCCCAGAGTCTCAACACTCCTTCCATGAGTGAGTCCCAAAACTCAAACACCAAGCTCACCTCAGTTATATCCTGTTTGGAGCCCTGGGGGCTCTGACCTCACTCAGGCTGGATGTGTGAAAGTTCCCCATCCCCAGTATCACATCATATACAAGTCAATGACTCCTGATTGCCTCAGTGCTGAGAAATAGTTGAGAAATACTCCAAAACAAAGACAGCAAAAGGTTTCCCACCCATTCAAACAAAGGGGACACTTGAGAGTCTTAGCATCCCAAAAGGGAAGAACAGGGAAAAGTCTGATTGCCTTAACATATGGTGTTTGCTGCCTGACAACTCCAGGAGAAATGCCAGGTGCAGAACAGAGGTCTGTACACAATGTAGATCTTTTTTCTTTTTTTGGAGGGGGGAAGGCAAGGCAATTGGGGTTAAATGACTTGCCTGAGGTCACACAGCTAATAAATGTATCAAGTGTCTGAGGCTGGATTTGAACTCAGGTCCTCCTGACTCCAGGGCTGGTGCTCTATTCACTGTGCTACCTTGCTGCCCCATGTTTGTAGATCTGACCAAGGCCTTGGATACCGTTAGTCATGAAGGCTTATGGAAAATTATATCAAAATTTGGTTGCCTGGAGAAGTTCACCAGCATTGTATGTCAATTTCATGACAGCATGCTTGCCCGGGTTCTAGATAATGGACAATGCTCTAATGCCTTCCCAGTCACCAATGGAGTGAGATAAGGCTGTGTGCTTGCTCCCATGCTTTTTATCATGATGTTTTCAGTCATGTTGTCAAATGCTTTCAATGAGGATGAACACAGCATCAAGGTCAGCTACTGCACTGATGGTAAATTCTTCAACTTGAAAAGGCTACAAGCCAAGACCAAAGTGGAGGGAATGTTGGTGCATGCTTTTCTGTTTGCAGATGATTGTGCAATCAGTGCAGCCTCTGAAGCCGAGATGTAACAAAGTATGGATCAATTCTCTACTACTTGGTGCTAATTTTGGCCTAACAATTAACACCGAGAAAACTCAGGTGCTCCATTAGCCACCACCATAGCACGTATACATTGAACCATCAGTTACAGTGAATTGAGAAGTTTTTAATGCTGTGAATAAGTGCGCTTACCTTGATAGTGTACTTTCCAGGGATGTACACATTGATAATAAGGTTGATGAATGCACTGTCAGAGCTAGCTCAATGTTTGGGAGGCTCCAAAGGAAAGTGTGGGAGAGAAGAGGTATTAGATTGACTACCAAACTGAAGATCTACAGAACCATTGTATGCCTGTGAAACCTGAACATTATGCCAACACCACGCCAGGAAACTGCATCACTTCCATTTGAATTGTCTTAGGAGGATTCTGAAGATCACCTGGCAGAATAAGGCACCAGACACTGAGGTCCTTACTCAAACTAAACTGCCAAACATTCAGAGAGTTCAAATCCAATGGGCTGGCCATGTCGTTTGAAGGAAAAATGTATGCTTGCCAGAAAGACTTTTATGGAGAACTCCCGGAGGGCAAGCGTTCACATGGTGCTCAGAAGAAGCAATACAAGGATACTCTCAAGGTCTCTCTTGGGAACTTTGGAGTTGATCGTATGACATGAGGGACGCTGGCACAGCATGGCATGTCCCCATCAGAGAAAGTGCTGTGCTTGCACTATGAGTGGAGCAGAATTGAAACAGCTCAAAGGAAAAGCAGGATACACAAGTTTAGAGTACACACCCCGAATGTTCAAATGGACTATTTGTTCCTGACCTGTGGTAGAGCATTCCAAGCTCCTATTGGTCTGACTAGGTACAGTCAGACACATTGAAACTTGACTCTACCATAGTGATGTCATTTTGGTCCTCTGAGAACAAAGGACAACAATCCACCGACCATGAGAAATGAGATTAGTCTGGGATCAGCTTTCCTTTTTTACTTTACCTTCAGTTCAACATAAATTTTTTTTTAACTTTGGATTTAACACAAAATCAGGGCATTTCCATATTCATAGTAGAAAAAAAGATTGTACATAGTTTCACATATTTTGAAGAGAATAAATATACCCAAAGTGAAGGAAATTCTCCCTTTAGTGCAGCTCTGAATAGCAGACCTAGTTTTTTTTTTTAATGTAAAGGTGAATGACTGAGTCAGCCCATCAATTACTCCTACCCCACTTAAACTAAGTGATAAGATTTTCTCCCAGATATCTGAACCTCATTTCAATCACTAGAAGACTTTATGTCCAAAAAGTCCTTGAAAGCCATTGGCTGAACTGGAGTGACTGAAGAAATGAAATGGATTGGTTGAGGAAACCTGGTGGGTAGGAGGGGTTAGGATTGTATGAAAATAGGGGCTATTTTAGAACTCGGGAAATTTGAGCGCTTGGAAGCAGAGAGAAGAAAGAGATGCCTTTAAGGAGAGATTGCTTACGGGTGAGGAGGGTGTTTTAGCCTTAGCGTAGGTCTTCCCCAGCTAGGTGGTGAAGTGGATAGAGTAACCAGGTCTGGAGTCAGGAAGATCTGAGTTCGAATTGGGCCTCAGATACTTACTAGCTTTGTGACCCTGGAAAAGTCACCTAACTCCTTTTGGCCTCAGTTCCTAATCTGTTAAAATGGGGACGCACTGGAGAGGGAGTTGGCAAACCCCTCCCCAAATCTTTGCTACAGTTGGACACGACTGAACAAGGTCAGGAACAACTAAGTCTCCCCCTGCCCTTGAGCTGAAGAAAATCTAGTGAACTTCAGAGGATGAGAGGATTTGATCTTTTTCTATGGCTCTTGATCCAGACACTGCCAGACTCTGTTAGGATGCTGACAAATGATACACATCTGTGTCAAATTCTCTTGACTTCAAGGAGGAAAGGAAGGAGATCTAGGCTGAGGCTGAGGCTGAGGCTGTCCTCCCTAAAGAAATCCCTTCTCAGGGGTCAGTCTCTCTCTTCTCTATGATGCCAGACCAGGGTGAGGAACCTGTGGCCTCAAGGCCACATGAGGCCCTCTAGGTCCTCAAGTATGGCCCTTTGAATGAATCCAAACTGAACAAATCCCCTTAATAAAAAGATTTGTTCTGTAAAACTTGGATTCAGTTGGAAGGCCACACCCAAGGACCTAGAAGGCCATAGGTTCCCCACCCCTGTGTCAGACCATTTGAATCTCCAGAGTTCTAAAGTAGATCCTGGTTTTACACAAGTCCCTCAGAATATGACCAGATGTCCTTGGCTGATCCATTTCATTTCTTCAATTACTGTAGTTCATCCAGTGGCTTTTAAGGATTTCTTGTACTTCCAAAATGTATTTGATTGATCAAATTAGATGTGTTCTGGTTCACTTTTTTTTTAATTAAGATTTTTATTTTTAGTCTGGTTCACTTTCAGAATAGCATTTTCTCACTTATTTTGAATGGTGTGGGGTAACAGATGGACTGACTCAATCACTCTCACTGTTACAGTCTCCCCTCCCGTTTTGTCATTCGCTGCCCTCAGCAAATATACTGGAGTGTGTTTGCAGAGTCTAGAGTCCGAAAACCTTGGTAGCTCTCAAGTGACTTGGGAGCATTCTCTATTATGCTTTTTGAATGCCTTCCTTAATGCCCTGTACTAAAGAGTCTTTGTGTGGCATAGTTCATAATCAAATCTGGTAATCAACAATATTTCATACTTCCAAATATGAGGCTAGACAGTTTAACCGATAAATATTATTTTACAAAGTTCTAATAGGTTACTCTTTATCTTGTTGCTTGTGTGAAGGTTTTTCCCTACCCCAAAACATTGAGAAAAGGAAAAGGAAATCAAGCCTCCTTTCTCAGATGGAAAGTCTTGTGCTACAAGAACACCAAAACTTGGTCCAGGGTGAACTTAATTTACTTCACCCTCTCCTTTTCCCACTAAAAGACCCCACACACTCTGGACATGCCACCTTCCATCCATCCAACTGGATTTATTCATTAGCCAACTTAAAAAGGGTTGGAATAATAGTTCCAGAGCATGTGGCACATGTGAGGGCCTCAGGATAAGTATTGGGCCCTTCATATTCACAGTGACCCGTTAGAGAGGCTCTCTCTCTAGTTTTCTTAGTTGAGTCTTGTTATTGGATACATTTGTTACAGAATTTTTTTTCTCTTTTGTTTTAGATTGCAATTATATAGCAGTTTTCTTCTGTTTTCTATCTTTTGTCAGAGTAATTCTTTATCATAACTTTTGCTAATTTGAATGCTTAATTACTAATATCTATTGTATTACTAACCCCTTACAGTTATGAAAAGTATGAATTTTGGACCACTACAACATTGATTCTGGCATAAGTTCATTGTTGGTACTAAATTGAATTTTGAATTATTTGAACTTGCATTAATCATCACCTAGGTGTATTTTTTCTTTCTTTCTTTCTTGGAGGGGGGTAGGCAGGGCAATTGGAGTTAAGTGACTTGCCCAAGGTCACACAGCTAATATGTGTAAGCAAGTGTCTGAGGCTGGATTTGAACTCAGGTCCTCCTGACTCCAGGGCCAGTGCTCTACTCACTCACTGCATCACCTAGCTGCTCTCACCTAGCTCTATTTTTTAAATTACATTTGCTAAAAGTTTATCAATCATATAGGACTTTAAAAATAACTTTTACCTATCAATTTAATTGTAGGAGTGGATTCTTTTACTTTCGGTTTTGCTATTTTCTCTTTTAATTTTGACAGTTTATTATTTTAGTTGTTTTGGGTAAGTTAAATTGTCAAATCAAAAATTCAACAAATTAATAAAAACTAAAAAAATTAACCACAAACTGCTCAATTACCTCTTTTTTCCTTGTAAAATATATTTAGGAAAAGGGAAGGGGAATAAAAGCATTTATAAAGCAACTACTATGTGCCAGGCACTATGCTAAGCACTTTAAAAAAAAACAAAACAAATATCTCCTTTGATCCTTTCAGCAAACTCTGTGAGGTAGATGCTATTATTATCCCCATTTTCAGTCAGGGAAACTGAGGCATGCCTGTAACCCTTATCAAAGGTGACACAGCTAGTAAGTGTCTGACTCTAGATTTGGACTCAGGTGTTCCCGACTCTAGGCCCAGCACTCTATCCACCTAACCACAATATGTTCACTTCTGAGAACTTCTTTACCTATGTTTCAGAAATGTTGATTTACTCTAACCCTTTCCTGACTTTCTAGTCTTCTTACACTTTACTCCTGTTCTTGTACTCAATAATCCAGCAACACCGGCCTCCATGCTGATTCATGACACTCTATCTCCAAACTACATGCTTTTTTGCTGGCTGTCACCCATGCCTAGAATGTTCTCCCTCCTCATCTCCATCGCCTGAAATCCTTGAAGTCTTAGCTAAAATTTTATCTTCTGCAAGAAACTTTTCTCAGTTCCCCTTAATACTAGCTAGTGCCTTTCCTCTGAGATTGTCCCCAATTTGCCCTGTATTCATGGCTTTTAAAAAACCCTCTATATAGACAGTATAAGGTGGGAATTTTGCTGTGGTATAGGAAATGATGAGTTGGTGGACTTAGAGAAATATGGAAAGACTTGGACTTATGAAGGAAGAGGTTATCCACTCTCAGAGAAACAGAGGATAAGTAAGTATAGTATGGTCTTACAGAGATGCATATGAATGTATATGTCTACTTCTGACTATCAATATCTAAGTATGTGTATATGTATGAGTATATTTTTGTGTGTATGTATCTGCACATATGTATAAGATTATGTCTATATACATTTATATATGTATATGTGTGTATATGTATATACATATATAGAGGGGAGGAAGGGAGAAAAAGAACAAAGTAAAAAGTAAACAAAAGAAAACTTACAAGCAAGCAAAGAAAAGATGGACAGCTCTCAACACAATGAATAATATTTATTCTATAGGCTTTCTTGAAATGAAAATTTATTGCTGTATATTTTGAATCATCTTTCACCTTCTGTGGTGCACATGGCAATGTTTTTTTTCTTATTTTGTATTATTTTAGTTTTGGTATTTAAGTTTGTTTATTTTTTCTTATTTTATATTTAGATTTAAAATAAAAAAATTTACAAAAAAATATTCAGTGGTAACCACTCCCCCTCCCCCGCCAGCAAAAAACCCTGTGTCTTGTGTATATGTGTGTAGTTGTTGGCATGTTGTCTCCTCCCATAGAATGTGAGCTCCCAGAGGGCAGGGACTATTCTTTCTCTTCCTTATAGTGCCTGATACAAAACGAGCACTTAATAAATGCTTATCGACGTCTTGTTGCTATGCTGATTTTGAAAAGAATAATTATTTAGTGTTAGCTTAAGGTCAGTGAAATTTTCTATGAATGAAAATTAGTTCTAAGCATGTGGAATCTTGATGAGTCCACCCCTGTAAAATTGAAAATAAATTGAAAATAAATTTAGGAAGAGTTCTTGTATTGGGCCAACAGTTGTTTGTAGTGCCACCATTTCTGGACTCTTTGCCTACAGGGGCACATACCATATCAATCAACCAACAAGTATTGTTTTTAAAGAAGAACTTTTATTTTACTTTTTTTTTCTTCCAATTAACAAGCAATGCCTCAACAAGCATTCATCAATTTAGCAAAACAAGAGTTTTTTTTTCTCCCTTGACTGGGGAAAAACTCCATAAAACTCTTAAAAGAAATATTCATAAACAAGGCAAACAAACTCTCACATAAACCATGTATAAAAATGTGTGTCTCCTTCTGTATCCTAAGTCCATGACCTCTCTGTCAGGAGTTGGGTAGCATGGCTTCTCATTGGGCCTTTGGAAATGTGGTTGGTAATTGCATTGATCCAAGTTCTTAAGTCTTTCAAATTTGTCTTTACAATGTTGTTGTTATTGTATAAATTGTTCTCCTGGTTCTGCTAACTTGCCTCTGTATCAGTTCATACAGGTCTTCTCAAATTTCTCTAAAAACTTCCCTTTAGCTTTTGTTATGGCATAATAGTATTCCATTATATGTACATGCCATAATTTGTTTGACTGTTCCCCAATTTGATAGGCACCCTATTAGCTTCCAGTTCTTTGCCACTATAACAACCACTGCTATCAATGTTTCTTTACATATGAGTCCTTTTACTCTTTTTTGATCTCTTTGGGGTTAAGCATAGTAGAATTATTGCTGAGCCTGAAAGTATGCACAGTTCAGTAACTTTTGGGCCATGGTTCCAAACTGTTATCCAGAATGACTAATGTATATATCTGTATAATCCACAGCTCCACTAACAGTGCATCATTTTCCCAAAGCCCCTCCAACGTTTGTAATTTTCTATTTTTGTCATCTTTGGCAGTCTGGTGGGTGAAGTGTAGTCACAGAATTGCTTTAATTTGTATTTCTCTAATTATTAGTGATTTGGAGCATTTTCCCCTGTGGTCCTTGATAGCTTGGCTTATCTTCTTTTGAAAATTGCTTCAATAAGCATTTATTAAACATTCTCTTTGTGCCAGGCACTGATGATACAAATATAGAAATGAAATGATTCCTGGCCATTAAGAGTTTACTTCTATCTGGAGAAATAATATGTACACATAACAACATAAATAAATGCAAAAAATATACCAAGTAAACACAAGATAGTTTGTGGGTGTCACGGAAGGCACAGGCAGCTGGGGGTAGCACTAGGTAGGAGGTAGCACTTGAATTGAACCTTAAAGGAGGTTGGGGATTCTAGGAATTGGAGGTGAAGAGGGCATGTATGTCATGCATGGGGGATGGCTTGTGTAAAGGTTATGTGTGAAAGAGAGTGACTAAGCCAGTTTGGCTGGACCATATAGTGTGTGAAGGGGAGCAATATGGAATAAAACTAGAAAGGTAGGCTGAAGCCAAATTGTGAAGGACTTTAAATTCCAAATAGAGGCATTTGTGGTTGACCCTCTCAAACTCAACATGTCCAAAATAGCACTCATCTTCCCCATGAAACATTTCTGTCTTCCCAAGTTCCCTATTACCATTGGAGGCACCATCATTTTCCCAGTCACCCAAGTTCACAACCTTCGTGTCAACTCCTTTCTTGTACTTAATCCACATAGCCAGTCTACTGTCAAGTCTTATCATTCATACCATCACAACACCTCTAGTATATGTACCCTTCTTTCCTTTTACCACCCTTGTACAGGCCCTTATCATCTCACTCCTAGACTATTAGAATAGTCTCTTGGTGGGTCTGCCTTCTACAAGCCTCTCTCTACTCCAATCTGTCCTCTACATGGCAGCCAACATGATTTTCCTAAATCATAGCTCTGACTATGTCACCCACCCCCAACATCGATGGTTCCCTACTACTACAAAGATAAAACACTGTTTATCTGTATTTGTTGTTTAATTGAGGATTTTTAATTTGTTCTTTTTTTCTAGTTTTTCAAAATTGGCTACCCAATTCATTGATCTGCTCCTTCTGTATTTTATTGATGTAAGCATTAAAGATATAATTTTTCCTCTGACTACCAGTTTTGCTGCATCCTTTAAGTTTTGGTATGTTGTCTCATTATTATCATTTTCTTTAATAAAATTATTTATTGATTCTATGATTTGTTCTTTGACCCACTCATTCTTTAAGATTAGATTATTCAGTTTCTAATTAATCTTTAATCTATGTTTCCATGATCCTTTATGAAATGTAATTTTACTGTAATATGATTGGAAAAAGATGCATTTAATATTTCTGCTTTTCTTCATTTCACTATAAGATTTTTATGCCCTAATATGCAGTCAATTTTTATAAAGGTGCCATGTACCACTGAGAAAAAGGTATATTCCTTTCTCATCCCATTCAGTTCTCCTCAGATGTCTATCATATTTAGCTTGTCTATGATTCTATTCATCTCCTTGACTTCTTATTTATTTTTTGGTTAGATTTATCTAATTTTTTTTAAATTAAGATTTTTTATTTTTAGTTTAGAACACTCAGTTCTGCATGATTTTGAGTTCCAGATTTTCTTCCCCTCCCTCCCCCCTAATTCTGAGAGGAGAAAGTTGAAGTTTTCCACTATTATAGTTTTGCTATTTCCACCTGTAATTTATTTAACTTTTCCTTCATAAATTTGGATGCTATAGCATTTGGTGCATATGTGTTTAGTTCTGATATTACTTCATGATCCTATGGTACCTTTTAACATAATGTAATTTTCCTGCTTAACTCTTTTAATTAAACCTATTTTAGCTTTAATTTTGTCTGAGATCATGAATGCTACCTCTACTCTTTTTTAAACATCAGATGAAGCATAATAAATTCTACAGCAGCCCTTTACTTTTTACTCTATATGTGTCTGTCATTTTAAAATATGTTTCTTGTAAACATATTGTCAGGTTCTGGTATTTTATCTACTGTGCTATCCATTTCTATTTTATGGGTGAGTTCATGCCATTGCCATTCAACATTACAATTTCTAGTTTTGTATTTCCCTCCATCCTATTTTTCTCCACTGTATCTTTCTCTCTCTCTTTCCTTTTGCCCTATTCCTCCTCAGAAGTCTAATTTACTTCTGACCACTGCTTCCATAATCCTCATACCTTTCTAAGAGTCCTTCCCTTATCCTGTCCCCTTGTTCTTCTATTTCTCTGTAAGTTAAGAAGACTTTTATACCCAATTAGATGTATATGTTATTCCCTCTTTCACTCAGTTCTGATGAAAATAAGGTTTCCATGCTGCCCACCCTAAACCCCCTTCTCCTCTCCACTGTAAAATTCTTCTATTCATGCCTCTTTTGTATGAGATATTTTGCTCCATTTTATTTTTTCTGACCCACTTTTATTTTTTAGGATCATTCCATCATAATTAATTCAAACCCAAGCCCTCTATCTATGTATACTCTTCTAACTACCGTAATAATGATAACATTCTTGAGAGTTGATTTGAACTCAGATCATTCTGACTTCAGGGCTGGCACTCTATCCACTGTACCACTTAGTTGCCCTTAGGGTGGTGTGCTGCTTCCTTATTTGTGGAAGCAATACCTCTCTTAATGCAGCCAAGATTGCATTAGCTTTTTGGAAGACATATCATACTAATTATCCATATTGGGCTTATAGTCCACTAAAACTCCAGATGTTTTTTTCAGACAAACTTACATCTAACCATGGCTTCCTCATCTTTGTGAGTTGATTTTGTGAAGTTGATTTTTTTTAAAACCCCAAACCTTATATATACCACTATTAAATTGTATCACCTTAGACTTAGCACAATGATCTAGCCTGTAAAGATCTTTTTGGGTTTTGTATTATTATCTAATACACCTCTATTTATCTTTTCAATAAATAATTTATCAAATGCTTTGCTAAAGCCTAAATATCTATAGCAGTAGCATTTACTGATTTACTAGCTACTAAGGCAGCTCTATGGTATAATGGATAGAGTACTGGGCTTGGAGTCAGGAAGAGATAAATTTGAATTCTGCCTCAGACAATTACCAGTTTGTGAACCTGGGCAATTCATATAACCTTTCAGTCTCAGTTTTATCATCTGCAAAATGGAGATAATAATGGCCCCTACCTACAGGACTCTTGAGAGGATCAAATAAGATAATATATGTAAAATACTTTGCAAACCTTCAAACATGTTGTAAGTGCTAGCTATTAATATTGCTAGTTTAGTAATCCTATTAAAAGAAGAAATAAGCTTGGTTTGATGAAATCATGCTGACTCCTTCTGATTACCATTTCCCTCTTTTAGATATTTATTAATAATTTCTTTAATTGTCCATTCTTGAATAGTCCCAATAATTAGAATCATGCTTATGGTGTATACTATATTGGTATACTATATCTATGTATATGTGTGTGTGTGTACATGTATGTATGTGTGTTCAAATCTAGCCTCAAACTATGTATCCTTGTGCAAGTCACTTAACCACTCTGTATGTAAATGTATGTGTATATACACATACATGTACATATATATGTTCATGCATAGTAGCATACAGTATACTGGCATAGTACATATGTCTATGCATATATGTATATATATATGTATTCAAATCCAGCCTCAGATACTTACTGTGTGTCCTTGGGCAAGTCACTTAACTTCTGTTTGCTTCAGTTTCCTTGTCTGTAAAATGGGGATAATAATAGTACCTACCTCCCAGGGCTGTGAGAATAAAATGAGATAATTTTTGTAAAGTGCTTTGTAAACCTTAAAATAATATGTAAATGCAAGATATTAATCTAATCTATAGTTTGCAGACTGTATTCTTTCCCCTCTTAAAAAAAATTGGGACAGCCTTTGACCTTCTCTGGTCCTATGGTACTTTTTCCATTCTCCATGGTTTTTCAAATATAATGACAACATTTCAGTAACCATATCTTCCAGTTCTTTCAGTACCTGAATGTGTAGTTTGTCTGGGTCAGGTGACTTGAAACAGAGTTTTTTGGGGGCTCCTTACAGATCCGAAACTGCCTTTCATTGTTGCGTTTAGTTTACCCTTGTCCCTGGATGGAAATATTGATGTTAGCTTCTGCTGTCAAGGGACACTGCTAGGACTTCAATGAGAGATCTAACTCTCTGAAGTCCAGGAAGTTGTCCTGTAGTCAAGGCAGTTGGGGGGAAAGGGATGGAGGCTCTCTCTCCTTCTCCCCCAAGAGAGTCCTTCTCTGGACCTTGGCTAGACCACTCTCTCCTCTAGTCTGACAGCTGCTTGAATTTATTTTGCTGTTTTATACAGAATTTTACTATTTTATACAAAATCACATACAAAATAAATGCAAAGTAATTTTGAGGGTAAGGAGATGGCCCTTGAGATGAAATTAAAGGGACAGGGATTCTAAGAGCGGGGGAGGTAAGGAAGGAGTGCATTCTGAGTCTGTGTAAAGGTGCTAATATAGAAGATAGATCATTGTGCTTAAGGAACAGTAAATAGGTCAGTTTGGCTGGAACATGAAATATATTTTAAGCTTAAAAAAGTAGGCAGGCTGGAGCCTGATAGTGGAGGGATTTAAATTCCATGGTGTCTAAAGACAATAGGGAGCCACTGAAGCTTCTTGAGCAAAGGAGTGAGTTGGTAAGCCCCATGCTTTACAAAGATTATTTTGGCGGCTGGCTGGAGGCACAACTGGGCAGGGGAGAGACTGAAGGTAGCAAGACCAATTAAACTCTTATAATGGTCTGGGTGAGAGGTGATGAGGGCCTAAACCAAGGTGGCAGCTGTGAGAATGAAGAGAAGGTAACAGATTTTAAAGATATTGTTGTGTAGATAGAGTCAACAAGACTTGATAACTAATTAGATGTAGGGGGTGAGGGAGAATGAAGATGTAGAAATGTATTGAGATATAAAGTAGTGAAGATGTCCACACTTTTCTTAGGAAGGAGTAAAGTGATTGTAATGTGAGCTCCAGGAGGGCAGGGGCATTTTTGAGCTTTCTTTGTATTTCTTGTTGTTGTTTGTTGTTTGTCCTTCATTCTTGAAGAGGACCGTGACATCAGGGAGGTGATGCCATGACATGCAAGTGAATTGGATTTAACAGAGGGAGGGTTATGCAAAGTCACCAGCCTTACTTTCTCCTCCAAAGCCATCTGGATCCAGTGGCAAGAAATAGATTAGGACAACTGGAGATGGCCCTAGATGCAGTGGGAGACTCTGGTCTTTTTAAGCTAAGGTCTTTCCCAGGTCTCAGTTTGATTTGCTTAGCATAATGCCTGGCATATAGTAAGCACTTAATAAATGTTTCTT
This sequence comes from Trichosurus vulpecula, assembly GCF_011100635.1. Taxonomy (NCBI): domain Eukaryota; kingdom Metazoa; phylum Chordata; class Mammalia; order Diprotodontia; family Phalangeridae; genus Trichosurus; species Trichosurus vulpecula. The sequence goes on from NC_050573.1 coordinate 79,058,597, forward strand.
GACTGACAGATCATCTGCTGAAAGAAACGCTGCTGGGAATGACATAGATTGTTTTAAAAGAGAGAAGGTTGGAATAGTAACTGTGGGGAGAGTGCTTTGGAGTCAATGAGGGAAGAATAAAAGGATTCTTGTGTGGCAGTAAGGGCCAAACTTAAATAAGATAACATGGATTTGTGGTGTGCCTTGACAGCACAGTTAAATGACATCATCTAGCCATGTTTAGTAATGGTGGATGAGGAACAGGGAAGGCAGATGGTGAAGATGACCTAGGGCTGAGGATTGGCAGGGCATGAATATCAAATCAGTAAGACAAGAGTGCAAGGGATTCAAGCGTGGAGGATTGTGCATAGTTTTTTTATTACAATATAAAAAATTCTGAACAGTGACAGTGTATAGCTGAACTAGTCACCTCTAGGGTCAAGACTGTGAAGAGAGGCAAATGAGGCCAGAGCATAGATGATTGTTTGGAAGAAGAGGGGTGAAAGAAGTAGAGATAATGGTAAGATAAGGAGGTGGAGGGAGAGAGAGAGGGAGGAGAGGGAGGGAGGGAGAGGGGGAGGGAGGCAGGGAGGGGGAGAGAGAGAGAGATAGAGAGAGAGAGAGAATGAAAAGATTGGAAATAGTGATTAGAAGGGGAGTTACAGAGTTCAGATCTAACAACCATCCTCGTGGGTAGCTGAGGTAACTAACATTGAAAATACAGGATATGTAATTGATATCAATGAGGATGATGATGGATTTTGAACATGGATTTGAACATGGATTTTGAAGTTCCCATGTATGAGGGCAGAGATGGAGGCGGAGAGGAAAACTGTGACACCAACCTCTTTGTGAAAGGAAAGAGAAGGAACTGGAGGCTGGTACTTTGCTTCAACAAGGATTTGGATTGAGTGATATACTTCAGAATAATGGTGGCAAAGGGAAGTTCTGGAAGTGGCAGAGTTGATTGAGAAGTAGGCAGCCTTTATTTCTTGTTATGTTCTGACATAATCATATGGCTCTTATGTTCTGACATAATCATATGGCTCTTTTGGGGGGGAGATTTTTGGTTTATATATTTTATGGTGTAGTTTTTAACGTAGTTAAATCCACCTTGCATTCTTGGGTACCCACTGTGGTCATGATGACTACTTTTCAATTAGCTAATATTTTATTTAGTTTTTTAAAGCATCTATAGTCATTCATGAAATTGGTCTATTTTCTTTTTTGTGTTATTTTTGCATGCCCTAAAAATTTGCCCCATAAAAGGTGATATTGCATCTTTCACTGTAATTATGAATAATCTATCCATCAAAGGCATTATTTGGTTCCTGGGAAATTTGAAAAAAATTCTACTGTGAAACCATCTGGACCAGTTTTTTCACATGTGTAACAATACTTTAGTGACTTGTCATATTTCTTCCTCTAAGACTGATCTATTTAAATTATTCATTTTCTGTTGTTTCAATTTTGGCAGTTCATATTTTTGTGCATAATCCTCTGTTTCCTTTAAATTCTCTTATTTGTTAGCCTATCACTATGTATGGCATTTCCTAATAATATTCTGGTTTTCTTTGGTATTTTATAAGATCAAAGAATTAAAGCTAGAAGGTCTTAGAGATCATCTAGTCCAAGTCTACCATTTTACAGATGAAGAAACAGATCTAGAAAGGTGACAGATTTGCCAAGGGTCACACAGGTAGTAGTGTCAGACCCAGGATTTGAACCTAGGTCTGTTGATTCCAAACTTAGCATACTTTCCATTGTACCATCCTGCTTTCCACTTAACTTGGACATCTCCTTTTCCATATGTATTGTGCCCCCTTTTAGTATTGACTTTATTAATGCTAGAGGCCTTTATTGACTTTTTTTTTTCATAGAGCCAATGACTAGGTTTAAAGAAATTCAAGTGTTCTTACATTTTCTATTCTATTTATTTTATCCCTTACTTTAGAATGTCTCTCTCTTTTCCTTTCCTTTGAATTATTGCTTTGTTATTTTCTACTTTTTTTTATTAATGTAGACTCAAATGATATGTATTTGTCCCTAAGAACTGCTTTTGTATGATCTTATAGATTTCTATACAAGTTATCATCCATTTCATTTTATTTAGATGATCTATTGCCAAGGAATGGCTATGTCAAGGAAAAACTATGGCATATGAACATAATAGAATATTATTATGCAATAAATGGAAAATATGAATTCAGAGAAACATGGGGAGCAAAATAAGCAGAACCAAGAGAACAATATAAATGATGAATATGAAAAGACTACGAATAGGGAGTTGAATTCTTTCATCTAGGTCAGGGCTGTACAAAATGTAGCCTTCAGGCCTCATGCTGCACACAGTGCGATTTATGCGGCCCGCCTGCAAGCATAAATATTTACATAAATGCTTTAGTAAATGAAGCTGAGCTCCTGAGTTACCACAGGGCTCTCAATAAAATATATTGTCTATCGTTTCAATAAAAACCTAAGGTTGGACAGCCCTGATCTAAGGAATAGATAATGGAATAGACCTTCTTCCTCATAATAAAGAGGTAAGGGACTATCAGGACTACCAGGACTACCATTTGAATGAGGATGAACACGCCATTAAGGTCAGCTACTGCACTGATGGTAAATTATTCAACTTGAAAAGGCTACAAGCCAAGACCAAAGTGGAGAGAGTTTTGGTGCATGATTTTCTGTTTGCAGATGATTGTGCACTCAATGCAGCCTCTGAAGTTGAGATGCATCAAAGTATGGATCAGTTCTCTTCTGCTTGTGCTAATTTTGGCCTAACAATTAACACCAAGAAAACACAGATGCTCTGTCAGCCACCAACACAAATGGTGAACCATCAATTACAGCAAATGGAGAAGTTTTGAATGCTGTGGATAAGTTCACATACCTTGGTAGTATACTTTCCAGGGATATACACATTGATAATGAGGTTGATGTATGTATTGCCAGAGCTAGCTCAGTGTTTGGGAGGCTCCAAAGGAAAGTATGGGAGAGAAGAGGTATTAGATTGACTATCAAACTGAAGGTCTACAGAGCCATTGTACTGACTTCATTGTTGTATGCCTGTGAAACCTGGACAGTCTACCAGTGCCATGCCAAGAAACTGAATTGCTTCCATTTGAATTGTCTTAGGAAGATTCTGAAGATCACCTGGCAGGATAAGGTACCAGACACTCAGTTCCTTACTCAAACTAAACTGCTAAGGATTCACACTCTGCTTCAGAGAGCACAATTCTGATGGGTTGGCCACGTTGTTTGAATACAAAATGTATGCTTACCAAAAAGACTATTTTATGGAAAACTCACACAGAGCAAGTGTTCACATGGTGGCCAGAAGAAGGGATACAAGGACACTCTCAAGGTCTCCCTCAAGAACTTTGGAATTGATTGCGTGATATGGGAGACACTGGCACAGTACACTCAGTACAACTCAGCATGGCGTGCCTGCATCAGAGAAGGTGCTGTGCTCTATGAGCAAAGAAGAATTGAAACAGCTCAAAGGAAACATAGGATGTACAAATTTAGATAATCCATATCAACATTTACAGGAATTATTTGTGTCCAACCTGTGGTAGACCATTCTGAACTCGTATGGGTCTGATCAGGCACTGTCGGCCCCACTGAAATTTGACTCTAGCACAGTGATATCATTTTGGTCCTCTTCGAGAATGAAGGAAACCAACCAAACAACCAGTTGTATATATTATCAGATATAGTCGCTACATTTTATGTTTTTGTTTAATTGTTATTCTTTGTTACAAAGGAGAGAGTTCATTGATGGTGTTAAGATGGGATATAAAAACAAAAGGTATGAATAAAACATGTTAAAGCAATCTATTATTTTCTTCTTTAACTCAACCATTGGTCAATAAGTGATTTAAAAAATTTATGTGTAGTTCATTAATTTTTGCTAATATTTTTGCTGTTTAATTCTAATTTTGTCTTATGATCTGGAAATACGCTATGGTTCTGTCACCTATGTATAAGGTGCCGTTCTAGATGCTGTGTATTAAAAAAATAACAAAAAGGAAATAGTCTTTGCCCTCAAGGAGCTTACATTCTACTTGGAATGTGAGGTACAACATGTCCACACACACACACACAAACACACACACAAATATGTATATATATTTATATTTATATATATTATTTATATGTATATATTCATATATATATAAAAGGTCCTACGTTGGGGTGGGCCTTGCCCCCAAGGGATGTAGCAGATGTTTTTGGTGTCTTGCATAGTTACATTAGCTGCTATATATATGAAGCCACCAGGTGGCACTCAAAGCTTGCTATATCTGCTTACAAGTTAATTGTTAACTGCCTGCTATGGTGCCAAGCATTGTAATAAGCACTAGGGATAAAGAGAAAAGTAAAAGCCAATACCTGCTTTCAAGGAGGTCATAGACTAATGGGGAATGCACTTCATGGAATACATGGAAGAAGACATTGTGTACAAACAAATGAAGATGGGAGATAGAATGTTTTGTGTAAAGAATAGCAAGGTAAGTTTGACTAAACTACAGAGTGTGTGAAGGGGAATTGTATATAATAGACTATAAAGGCAGATTAGAATCAGATTATAAAGACTTTAAACGCTAGATGGAGTAGTTTGATCTACATACAATAAGGAGCCACAGAAATTTATTTTGTAGGGGAATGACATGATCAGATCTGTATTTTAAGAAATCACTTTGGTAGCTGTGTGGGGGATGCATTGGGAAGGGGAAAGACTTGGGGAAGGGAGACCACTTAGGAGGCCATTGCAATAGTCCAGGTAAGAGGTAATGATGGCCTGAACTAGGGTCAAGGCCACGTGAGTAGAGGGAATGGATAGATGCTAGAGATGTGACAGAGATATAATTGACAAGACTTGGTAGCTAAGTGGTTATCAATTAGTGGAGTGAGGTATTATAAGGAATTGAAGATGACTCCAAGGTTGTAAACTTAGGTAACTGGAAGGATAGTGGTACCCTTGACAGATATAGTTATAACAGGGTATACTGAGCTTCCCTGCCTGTTTCTGACCTGCCACATGTCCTCATATGGACAATTTAGGGATGTTAAAGCCCCTGACTGCTTCTTGCCAGCCATGTGTGATTCAGTACTGAAGGGTCTTAGATGCTTTGGATGTGACAAAGTAATCCTTTATTAGTCACTCAGCAGAAGTACTGTTGACTCAATGTATCTTTAAAAGGGGGTTGCCTCTCCTCAATTCCCTCTTCTCTTCCTGTCTATAGTCTGAAGATTCTGTCAGTGTTATTCAAGTCTATCCCTGGATTGAAGGAGAAGACTGACAGCGAGAGCAGGTGGATTCAAGATGAGCTTGAATCAGAGCCTCTGTCTATCTCTTCTGATGTTTTTCTTTTTGCCTCATCATAGGTGATGCTGAACACTGATCCTGCAATGGATGTATCAAAATCTGGGAGGCAAGCTCATGAGTTTGTGATATTGGATATCCTGGGTCCATTGGTCACAGCCTAGTAGAAGACGGAGTTTCTGGACCAGAGAAGACAACCACAAAGAAGAGAATGAGTCCAAGTCTGGCTTGCCAGGTAGGCATTTTTCATATGACTATTGATAATTTGATTTCTTTCTCCAAAAACTGCCTGTTCATATCCTTTGACCATTTAACAATTTTTATCAATTCTTTTTTTAAAAATAAATTTGGCCCAGTTCCCTATCTACCTTGAAGGAGATCTCCTTGAGGTCAACTGTGAGATGTCTATTTGGGGCCATCTCCAGTCATCCTGATCTGTATCTTGCCAGTGGACCCAGATGGCTCTGGAAAAGAAAGTGAGGCTGGTAACTTTGCACAGCCCTTCCTCATTTAAATCCAATTCACTTGCAAATCATGGTATCACCTTCCTGATGTCATGGTCCTTTTAAATAATAAAGAACAAATGACAACCTGTGAGTGGTATGGGCTGCCCCACTGGGGACCCAACTGGCCAGTTCCAGTTCGGCAATACAGCTTCTCTCCTTTGCCTTTGCCTTTGCCTTTCCCTATGTAAATAGCAATTGTTTCTGTTTTGGCCAGAAACCCTGAGAGTCCTCCCCTCCCAGATTGATTTTTTTATTGACTAGGTAGAAGAAGCCATTTTTTACCTCATTTCTTACCTAGCCTTAATTACTGAATGTCATTGCCTCAGTCAAACTGAGACCTAGGAAAGACCTTATCTTAAAAAGGCCAAGGTCTCCCACTGAATTCAGGGCCATCTCCAGTCACCTTGACTTAGGTCTTGCCACAGGACCCAGGTGGCTCCAGAGGAGAAAGTGAGGCTGATGACTTTGCATAGCCCTCCCTCACTTAAATCCAATTCACTAACAAGTCATGACATCACCTTCCTGATGCCATGGTCCTCTTCTAGAATGAAGGACAAACACAATGAGATGCCTATTCAATAGTCCTATGAAATGCATCATAATCTGATGTTTAAATTTTAACTTCCTAGGGGAGCATAAAAGCAGTTATAAGGAACTGATTACTTAAGTCTTTTCAGTATGTGTTTGTGTGAGGCTTTTGTGTCAAACATTTCTTTTGTGTTTTCAGAATAAATAGCTGTTCCATAACTGATTCATACTGTATGTTGAATACCTTTCTGTTCCTTCCCTGCAGGAATCATTAGACATCAGCCAATGCAGAACTAATAATGAAGGTTAGCATTTATATAGCACTTTAAGGATTTAAGGAAAAAACTGGAAAAGAAATGAGAGCTATGGAAGAAAGAATTGGAAAGGTAATTAACAGCTTGGCAGAGGAGGTAAAAAAATCTTGCCCAAGAGACAAAATCACTGAAAATTAGAATGGACCAAATAAAAGCCAATGACTTCATGAGGCAACAAGAAATATTAAAACAAAGTTGAAAGACTGAAAAAATAGAAGAAAATGTAAGATATCTCATAGCAAAAACAACTGATCTGGAAAATGTATTGAGGAGAAGAAATTTGAAAGTCATTAGACTATCTGAATTCTATGACTAAAAAAAGAGCCTAGACCCAAGAAGTCTTAAAAGAAAACAGCCCAAATTTCTTAGAACTGGAGGGCAAAGTAGAAATAGAACCACTGTTCACTTCCTGAAAAAAACTCCCAAACAAAAATTCCCAAGAACATCATAGTCAGAATTTAATTTCCAGTTCAAAGAAAATATTCAAAGTATCCAGAAAGAATTCAAGTTCCAAGGAGCTACGGTCAGGCTCATATATGATTTAACAACCATTACTTTAAAGGAATAGAGAACTTGGAATATAATATTCCAGAAGGCAAAGAATATAGGCTTATAACTAATAATAACTTACCAGCAAAACTTAGTATAATGTTGCAGAGTAGAAAAAATACCACTAATGAAATGGATGTTTTGGATAAGTTGGATAATGGATAAGTTGACATCTATACAAAAAAGGAGAGGAAGTAAAGAGAGTAGCTAAACTCTCATCTGAACTGGTCAAAAAGGGAAGAATATATACACACAGATTGATACAGAGATATATTTTACTGAAAAAAGAAGTAGGGAGGAAGAAGGAAAAGAGAGAGTGGGGAATTAGAAGGAAGGTAGATTAAGGGAAAGACTGGTTCTAAGCAAAACAAACTCTAACAAAGGACAAAAACTTTTTGTCACATCACAGAGTGGGAATCTGAGGGGGTGACCATAAATTGGAGAATGGCTGGACAAGTTATAATATATAAATGTAATAAGATAGTATTGTGCTGTGTGCTGTAAGAAATGACGGGGAGGGTTTCAGAGAAATCTGGGAAGACTTGTATGAACATTTTATACAATTAATATATGGTAAAGATGAACAATTTTTGAAAGAATTAGGAACTCTTAACATAATGACCCATGATTCCAGAGAACTAATGATGAAATAAGCTACTCAACTTGTGATAAAGAGGTAAAGGACTCAGAGTACAGAATGAGACAATTTTTTTTTGGATGTGACCAATGTGGACACTTGTTTTGATTGACTATATATGTTTGTAATGGGTCTTGTTTTTCTTTTGTTTTCAGTTTGAGAGGAGATTGGCAGGGAGGGTGAGGAGGCAAATTTTTGTTGATTGAAACAAAATATAATTTTAAAGTATGTCTTTATTTTTAATTTTTATTTTCAGTTCCGAATTCTTTCTTTCATACAGGTTGTTACTTTGTATAATGTTCTCTTTAATTCATTTTGTATCAGCTCATATATATATCTACTCAGGTTTTTTGAAACCAAGCCATTCATTATTTTTTTACAATACAACAGTATTTCATCACAATCATATACTACAATTTGTTCAGCCATTTACCAACTCATAAGCATCTTCTCAGTTTCCAAATCTTTGCCACTACAATAAGACCTACTATAAATATTTTTGTTCAAATAGGTCCTTTTCCTTTTCTTTTATTTTCTTTGGAATATACACCTAGTAGTATTGCTGGGTCAAAGGGTATGCATGATTTTGTAGCACTTTTGGCATAGTTCCAAATTGTTCTCCAAAATGGTTGATCATAGTGTATGATCTTTGTGAAATATTTCTGTAATCTCCTTCCTAGTATTGTATTAAAGTTTTTGCGTCAATGCTAATTAGGGAAGCTGATCTATAGTTTTCTTTCTGTTTTTGCCCTTCCTGGTTTAGGTATCAATACCATATTTGTGTCATAGTAGAATTTGACAGCACTCCTTTATCTATTTTTTCAAATAGTTTATGTAGTATGGGAATTAATTTTCTAAAAATGTTTGGTAGAATTCACTTGTAAATCTGTTGGATTCTGATATTTTTTTTGAGAGTTTGTTTTTGGCTTGTTCAGTTTCTTTTTCTAAGTATTCCTATTTCTTTTTCAATTAATCTGGGTAATTTATCTTTTTATGAATAATCATCCATTTCATTTAGATTGTCAATTGCATGTGATTGTGAAAATAGCTCTTAATAATAAAATATGATTTTGAAAGAGATCATTGGTAACTTAGATAAGAGTGATTTCATGGCTCACCTACCTTGTTACTCCAATCTTGTCCCTTTTCCTTGATATTTTTCTTCTCAGCCTGTCCCCCAAAAGTGAAATTGGCATTTATTTTAACCAGCATGTACTAAGGGTGAAATTGAAAGTAAAAAAAATATAGTTTTTTAAAAATCTGTAGTTGTTGATCTTATTAGTTCTGATTTTCTCTATCTTATCTTCTAGGTCTGCTTTTATAGATGCACCCAAGGACCTTTTGTACTGCTTGATCTTATAACTGAAAGGTGGGAAGGAGAGAATACTTCTCCAACCACTGTCTGTTCCCACTAAATAACAGTTCCCATGATGATCTCAAACTTCTGACCAACTGAGAGATCTGTCAATGGTCAGATAGATCTCCTCACCATCTTTTTCTAGTGTCATTGCAGGTCAGAGTAAAAGAATGACTGCCCACTAAGAGCCAGCTAGGTTGGAGGTACATTGTGGAGGGCTTAATTGTTTAAAAAAAAGAGTTTGTAGTTAATCCTAATGAGACAAAATAGCATCTTTTAAATTGGGAGTACTGATTTGGTCTATGTAAACTATGGGATAAGCAATATGAGTAGTGGATAGAGCATTGAACTTGGAGTCAAGAAGACCTGGGTTTGAATCATGCCGTAGACACTTACTAGCTGTGTGACCAGGATTCTGCTGATGAATGTTTAACAACCAGCTCTCTGAAAACACAAGATAAACTTTTCAGTTTAATCTATATTATTAACATTTTTCTCCATAACTTTAAGTCTAGACAAATCAAGTCCTGATTTGCAGCATTTACCAACTTCCAAAGTATAAATGCTCACACTGAAAATTTAATAATTTACTCTCTTTACAAATTGGCTCCAGCACACCCCCATGTGGGACTCTGGGCAACTCATTTAACCCTTTTTGAATCTAGTTTCCTAATTTTTAAAATGAGAGGGTTGAACTGGAAGACCCCTATGGTCCCTTCTCATTCTAAATCTATGATCCTATCCTGTGGTCTTTTAATGGGTGTACTAAACCATGTAAACCCTGGAAAGGGGGGCTACTGACACTTATGACTTTAAGGTGAGTGGTCAGAAGCAGGATTCAAATCCAGGTTTTCTTGATTCCAAGTCTGGTGCTCTTTCCATTATACCTGAATTCTAGCAGGAGGCATTAAATCTGGGAATACAAATAAGAAAAAGAAAGTCCCTGCCCTCAAAAAGCTTATCGTCTAATGGGTGAAGACAACAAACAAAAGGAAACTATAAAAACTGAGATGAGGGTGACAGGGAGTACCCCTGGCACATCATGTTCCTTGGGGTTCAAATCAAGCAGAGATACATATGTAAAGTGGAAGATTAGCTGGAGAGTTCAGATCCAGCCCTCTCTAAAGGAAATCTTTGAAAGGAGTTTAGTGCTCCACCATCTAGCCCTCCAATCAGAGGGGAGAGGAGGCTGAGGAAATTGGGAAGGTATGCTGATTCTCCTCCCCATCCCCTCACACTATCCTTTGTGGAGGTTGGGCTCAGACTTCATATTGTTTCAAAGTAGTATTAGTCCTAAATTCACATCCAATTGCAGCATTGCTGTTGGACAAGATCCCACCTCTGTTCCTGGGATACTGGTTTCAAAGGCCGCTTCTTACTCCTTGGAGTATTGATGTTGGACTGGCTACAAAACTGGGCTTGAGCTCTACTCTTAGACCTCCATCTGTGATCTCTTTCACTTACAATGAAAGAAAAAAGGGCAAGGCAAAGAACTGAGGCCCATACTCATGGGTCATAGGCTGGTCTCAGATAGGAAGGGCCTGAAGCCTCTACTCTTACACTTTCATTTCTCTTCTCTCCTTGGAAGGCTGCTGGATAGGAAGAAAAACCAAGAGAGAGGACAGGTTATGGTCAAACAGTACCTTTTAAATGTACCCCATCTGGCTATGCAGGCAATCAAATGACTAGCCTAATGGAACTGGTTACAGAATATTGTTGTTTATGGTCATTTGTTCTTTTTTATCGAGGAGGACCATGACACCAGGAAGGTGATGCCATGACTTGCAAGTGACTTGGATTTAAGTGAGGGCGGGCTGTGCAAAGTCACCAGCCTCACTTTCTCCTCCAGAGCAATCTGGGTCCAGTGGCAAGAAATGGATCAGAAAAACTGGAGCTGGCCACCTATGGAATGTACATGTATGCTCCAAAGTCCACATGGGGTTTACATTTGCTGAGTACTTTGCACAGGCTTATAAGGACTGGGTTCATGGGCCAGTCATCCATTTCACTAGTTTTCAGGAAGTCTGTTACTTGAATAAAGTTTATCATTTTCTCTTCTAAGCTATTTATTCTCCTAACTCTTCTTTTAAGAGCTTTAATTTCATTTTTTTTTATCCCTTGCTTCATTTTTTTCTAGATAATCATATAGTACTTATAAACAATTCATTTTTCCCCCCTTCAATCCTCTGTTGCAATTGTTACCAAGCCACCCTTTTCTTCTTTTGGGAGATCTCTAGTTTCACAATAATTTTTGATAATGGTAATTGTCTTTGGTTAACTCATCTCTCTGGATTTAGTACCTGACTTGGTACTAAAGCCAAGGCCAATCTCTACTCCCTCTCCTCTGCTCCCAACTTTCCTCCTGCACTTTTGGGTGGGGTAATCAGTTCTGCTTGGTCTCACCTTGGGTCAACTGGGTTTCTTGCACTAACCTCCTCCTAGGGTTAGATATGACTCCCTCACAATCTTTGAGGTTTACAGTTCTAGATACTTAGGGCCCATTATGTCATCTTAGAACAAGGTGCTCAGAAACTCTTTTATGTCTGGGTGTGGGCCACACTTGCACTAGTCTCAGCTGCTCTTTGGGGCTTTGAAGGGCTTTTTTGTGGATTTACAACTTCCATGGGGATTTCTCATGGGACCCTGCTATTCTTGATGTCTCTGGATAGAAAGCTATTGCCAATTTTTTTCTTACAGTTTTAAAAATGTGTTATCTGGCATACTGATCTATGCCTTCCCTCCTCCCTTCCTTCCCCTCTACAGTTCTGTTTGCTGCTGTGCAGCCCAGGCACCTCTGTTTACTGCATACAGCGCATGGGGCACACACTTTGGGCAGCTTTTCTGTCAATCACCATTAACCTCACTGGAAAATTAAAACAGGCTACAAGTGTCTCTGACTCTTCTCTGATGAGTACTGCTGTGAGACTACAGTCTTGTTTGATTGCATGGCGCGGGGTAGGGGCTGGCTTTCACAGGGGCCCCTTTCTTATTGCCCATGAGCTTCTGGCTGACTTTTTGTGCACCTCTGAGGTGGAAGAAGTCACTTATCGTGGTTTCTCATTGAATTTCTTCATCATTATTTGATCTGGTGTGAATTTGAGGTGTGTGTGTGTATGTGTGTGTGTGTGTGTGTGTGTGTGTGTAGTAAATACAGGGGAGCTAGGCAGCCTGTCTCCATTCAAGTAGCCCTTTTGGACAGAAGTTTATCAACCAATACATTTGCATAATCTTCATTGCTTCTGCTAGGCCAACACTAATGGACATTTACCCAATAATCACAAAATAGTGCTGGGGTTTTTCTCTCTAAAGTTCTCCTGTAGCAATATATTATGCAATTGAGCAGCCACACACATACTGGAAGGCCTGAATTAACAAAGCCTTAGATATGAAGCAGTGACTTATAACTCCTACTCTGTGCTTCTAGGGGAGCGATACAAGTCATGAAACATTTGTACCACAGGCAAACAGCCATTTAATATTCACCTAAGCTCTGTATGGTACAAACAAGTCCCACAATGTTAATATCTTCTAGTGAGCCAGGCCAACAGATGGGCATATCCTTCTGTTGGAGATCATTTCTGAGAGGAATGTTGTTGTGGGTGCCTCCTGCAGCTTCTAGTCAGCTCCAACCGGGGGAAAGGACTGGGTACTCCTGCCCTCATGAACTGACAATATTGCCTCTAAGGGCTGGAAATATCTATCTCAGTTGCTGTTTTGCCACCTATGTTAAGGGAAAGAAACAAAATAGAAGAACAAACCAGAGGCAAAAGGCCCAGAATAACTTGGCCAGCACATGTGTTCAAAGACTGATAGAGATTGGAGAGTATAAGAGGGAGAGATGAAGAGGGAGAGAATTCCAGACATGGGGGACAGCCAGAGAAAATGCCTGGAGTCTGGAGATCATGTTTTTTTCAAGGGAGAGCTAGAAAGGCCAGTGTCACTAGATCATAGAATATATGGGAGGATGTAAGGTATAAGAAGACTAAAAAGGTAGGGAGCCATGCCGGGTTATGAAAAGCTTTGAATATCAAACAGAGGAGTTAATGTTTGGTCTTGGAGGTGACAGGGAGCCACTGGAATCCATTGAATAGGGGCAGTGATATGGTCAGACCTGAAGATCACTTTGATAGCTGAGTGGAGGATGGACTGGAGTGGGAGAGACTTGTGGCAGGGAGACCCACCAGCAGGCTTTTGCACTAGCCCAGGCATAAGGTGATGAGGGCCTGTATCAAGGAGGTGGCAGTAACAGAGGAGAGAAGAGTGCATATAACAAGAGACATTATGAAGGTAGAGTGAAGAGGAGGAAAGTTGTCACATAGGCCCTAATTAGAAACCTCTGGTTCTAAGTGTCGTTTATTAAGAGGTTTGTCTGCCTATCTATCTATCTATCTATCTATCTATCTATCTATCTATCTATCTGTCTGTCTATACATATATCTATATGAAGATAGATAGATAGACAGATACCTAGGTAGGTAGATACTTCTGAGTATGAACTGATGTAGAGTGAGGTGAACAGAAGTAGGAGAACAATTTGTATAAAACCATTATGGTAAAGACAAACAACTTTGAGGAAATGTAGCTTAATGATGAACTACAATTCCAGAGGATTAACGATAAAGCATGCTACCCACCTTCTAATAGAGAGGTGAAGGACTCAGAGTGCAGAATGAGACATGTGTCTCATTCAAAGGGGCTGGAGGGATAGAAATAGAGATCAGAAATCATACGTTTCCTTTGTGTAACTGGAAACCAGTTCTACTTTGCCAAAATCGGCACTTAATGATATTAAGGTGGAAAATTATTTTCTTAAGTGTCCCAACTCCCTTTTCTTTCCAAAGTTGTTTTTTTATGTTTGTTTTGAAGGGTTGTGGGGTTAAGAGGGGATTACTCAATAATGATTGCCTTATTTGGAATTCATACTTCGTTTTCCCTTAGGTTGGTCTCTGCACTTGGATCAGGCTCTGGAACAACATCCAATGGTTTGCTTTCTGAGTTGGGCTCCAGTCATTCAATTATCAATGCCTAGGGTTAGGCATGGCCTTGCTCTGAAAAGTGCTGAGCAAACATTGTTAATTCTCCTTGCAAAGGAATTATGCCATAGTTGAAATGAAGATCAATGAGCAATGAGCAACAATATTTGCTAGATGTAGAATTCAAACCCTGCAGCAGCTTTTCTCTGTTGTCATTCTGGAGAGTTGGGTGACAGCACAGAACTTGACCAAACACCTCACAGAACTGCTGAGATGAGATGTTGTATAGGAGAGAGTTGACGATGGCGCTGATGGTATCTGCAAAGGGAAGGAGGGTCATATATGCCGTGAAGTAGGATAGTCCAGTCTTCCTTTGTTGTGCTTCAGCCGTGAACCTTTGAATCTGCTTTAGTATCCAGCATATTGTACAGTCACAACAAGCAGTCTTGAGTGTATAAAGGGGAAGAAAGAGAGAAAAAGAGAGACAGAGACAGAGAGACAGATAGAGACACACAGAGAGAAAGGCATGTAAAAATATCATAAAATATTTAGTCTCTCTGTTCTGCACTTACCAGATAGGAAATAGTACCAATTTTTCAGTGTTCTGTTTGACAGCCTTTTTTGCCACTAGCAAAAAGAAATTAACACTGTATTAAGGCCAGTGCAGTTGGCTGTATTAAAAATATAGATTTTTTTTAATGATCCTAGTAGGACTCCTTTGTTCCTGTTTTGTTTCATGATTGGGATTCTTGACCTTTTGTTCCTCTAGATGAATTTCATTTTCATTTTGTCTAGTTCTCTAAAATGACACTTTCATAGTTTAACTGGTATGGCACTAAAGTTGTAAATTAGGTTTAGATAGAATCTCCAGACTTACCTGCTCAGCACACTTATGGATGTTGGCCTGTGCTTTGAACATCCCCGAACTATAGGAAGGATGCTCCAGGCTCTATAATGGCCACTGAAGGAGGTTATTCAAATGCCACTGGGGCTGAAAGTGAGCCACACAGTAATAGTTATGCTGAGGCAAGTTCCTTCTCTTCGGATTCACTTCTGTCTTCCTCTCATGCTCCACCCTGTCCTTCCCACCCCAAGGTGGGGGATGGGCTGCTGATACCACCGCTCTCAGCTGCCTTTTTAAACACTGCTCCTTCTGAGCTGAACTCGTATCCATGCAGACATAATCAACCCTGGATCACAGCTTCCTGGATCTAACTACACCCCTTGAAATTTATTCCACACTTGCTATGGTCTGCAAAATGTTTACCAGGAGCCCTAATACTCTTGCCAGGGCCTTGCTTTTGGGACTACTCTTCCGTAATCTCTCAGGTATCTCTGTCCTCATCTCTTCCTCCCCTCTTACAGGACTTGTGTGTGGGGCTATGCCTCCAATTAGATTCCAGATATTTCTATTCCACTCTGCTCCTCATTCTTCCTTTTTCAATTGCGTGGGTATGTGGCTGAGAGTCTCCTTGCCCCCAGTTACTTGTTTTTTTTTTTTTTTTCCTCTGGGACTCGGCCTTTCATTAGTTTTCAGTTATCTCTGTCCTGGTCCTCCGGCTTTCCTTTCCAGAGGGCTCAGTGTGGGGTTGATCTTCTCCTTCCATGTGTCCTCTGCAGGGTCCTGGGCCCAGGTGCAACTGGTGGAGACAGGAGGAAAACTAACCTATGAGGGCCAGAACTTGACCCTGACCTGTACAGCCTCAGGGCTCCGCTTTAAGGACTTTTCCTTTTCCTGGCACTGGAGCTCACTTGGAAGCTTCAAGGAGATGGTGGCCAGTATCACTGCTGGGACAGGTGACATAAAGGAATACAGGAAGGACATTCAGGATAGAGCCTTCATTTTCAGGAACAATGAGGCCAGCACAGTCTCACTGACTCTGCACCATCTGCAGAAGAAGGACTCAGGCATTTACTACTGTGCAAGACTCACCGTGTTGAGGCCCAGGCCCAGGCCCTGACATAAAACCTATTCTCTCTGAGACAGGACCAGGACTGGAGCTGAGAACATAGCAACTGCCTAACCTATGAACCCAGGCATGGGAAACCTCTTAGAAGCAGCTCTGCTAATGTGCCTCTGTGTGTGTGTGTGTGTGTGTGTGTGTGCACGCACGCACGCGTGTGTGAATGTGTATGTGTGTGGGCACACGCGTGCATGTGTGCATTTATAGACTGGGGCAGAGACAAGCTGTGTCTATTTTTCTTTCAAGTAGGAAAAAGAACTCTCTCAGCTTTCTCTTCACTATCTCTCCATACGCCTAGTGGTGCTTGCTTTTGCCTTGTTCTCAATGGATGCACCCCCCACCCCCCACCTACCAACCTCAAGGTGAGTGCCAGGTTGGTCAGTCTTGACTAAGTTGGCTTTGGCTTTTCCAAACACCTACAAATCCATTTCAGAATGTGCTGAATCAGTGACAGGCCTCTTATTTCTGAAGAATCTACTGTAGTTAGAATATATGAGGACCTAGGGAGGTGGTACAGTGGATAGAGCATTGGGCCTGAAGTCAGGAAAACTCCTCTTCCTGAGTTCAAATCTGACCTCAGACACTTACAGGCTGTGTCACCCTGGGGAAGTCACTTAACCCTCTTTGGCCTCAGTTCATTTGTAAAATGAAATGGAGAAGGAAATGACAAACCACACCAGTATCTTTGCCAAGAAAACCCCAAATGGGGTCATGAAGAGTCAGACACAACTCAACAGCAACAACAAACAGCAACAGGAAGCCAGTGAACCAGGAGGGCAGCTTTGTAAAATACATATTCACCTCTTTGGACCTGTAGCATGAACTGGTTATGAATTCCAGCATAATTGTTTTGCAAGAGTCAATTTTAAAGAGAATTTTCATACAAAACTTCAAGATACTGAAGACAGTCTTAAATTCTCTTGGTCTGGGATGAGTTAGGCACTTCCCTATTAAGTGTCAATACAGGGGGTCTTGGAGGACATTAGAGATTCCTTTTCAAGGAGCCATGAGAAATCTCACATAGGTGTTGCTGCAGGTGCCCTCCCAGTAATAATAGTGCCCAGAAATCAAGCATGCTTCTAGGTAGTTGGCTAGTTTCTGAAGGGTATATGCTGTATTAATAAGATTAAGTCAGAGTCTAGAGCTACAGTGACTTGAGTGAGTACACCTAGAGGACTTGACCTTCTAGCTTGGCCACTAGCTTTGAGGAAGGATGCTTCTATCCTACAGCCCTTCGACTATAACAGAGAATGTAGGGAGCCTAAGGAAGTGGAGTGAGGAGAGACTTGAGACAGGAAGACAACCGGAAGGCTATAACAAAAGTCTAGGCTTGAGGGGATGAGGGCTTGTGTTAGACAGATAATATACAGGAGGCACTGGAGGTTTGGACTCCAGCCTCTAACAGGTTCACTCTTGATCTGGTCAGACAGGAAAGACAGCTTCAAAGCGGTTAATAATAAGCTTTATTCACAAACTCTTCCAGGAAGAGTTTTGGTTATCCAAAAACTCCTAGGGAGTAAACATCCTGGAGTTCCAATTAAGAGCATGAGGCAGTTACCAATAGTCAGGCCACCTCACTGATCTTATAAACCCTGATGAATCAGAGATGTGAAAGTGTAATAGGCATAGATTCGGGAAAGGAAGAGCAAGGGAAGGTGTGAGGCTCAATAAAAGGCAACTAAGAGATTGAAAGATTGGCTCTGCAGTTATATATATATATGTATATACATACATATGTCCATATTATATATGTGTGTATACATACACATATACATACATGTGTATATATACACACACATATGTATTATACATACACACACACACACACATATGGAGACATTAAAAAAGGTTGAGACGGCATGAATTTAGTCAATATAAATATTCCAGGCCCAGTGTTAAGTGCTAGAGATATAAAAAGAGGTAAAAGATCCTGCCTTCAAGAAGTTTACAATCTAATGGTGGTGACAATATACACAAACAAGCTTTATGCAGGATAATTGTCAAATCTAATTATTCTTTCTCAATCTTCATCCTTCTTGACCTCTTGGCAGTCTGATACTCTTCTTCAAACTTCTTCCTCTCTTGGTTTTTACTGTCTCCTGACTCTCTTCCTACTTGTCTTAGCATTCTTTTTCAGTCTCCTTTGCTGAATCTTCATCCCGGTTATATCCTTTAACTGTGAGTATGCCCCAAAGGTCTGTTCTGGGCTCTTCTTTCTTTATACTATCTCTTTTGGTGATCTTATCAATTCTCATTGATCCAATCATCATGCCTATGAGGATGATTTTAGAAGCTATATGTGCAGCTTTGGCCTTTCTCCTAGGCTTCAGTCCTACATTACCAACTGCATTGTGGATGTCTCAAACTGGATGTCCTATAGGAATCTTAAACTCAATATATTAAAAACATAATTCATTATCTTCCCCCTCCAACCCTTACTTCTTTCCTTATTTAATATTTTATTTTTCCCCAATTAAATGTAAAAACAATTTTAAACATTCTTTTAAAAAATTTGAGTTCCAGATTCTCTTCTTCTCTCCCTCCTCTTCCCTCTCCTTGATAAGGCAAATAATTTGATATAGGCTATAAATATGCAGTCATGCAAAACATATTTCCATATTAGTCATGTTATAAAAGAAAACACAGACTGAAAAAACCCAAGAAAAATAAAGTAAACAAAAGTATGCTTCAATCTGCATTCAGACTCCATCATTTCTTTCTCTGGAGATGGTTAGCATTTGTCATCATAAGTCCTTCAGAATTATTTTGAACCATTATATTTCTGAGAGTCCATTCATAATTGATCACTATATGATATTGTTGTACCTGTGTAGAATGTTCTCTTGGTTCTGCTCATTTCCATTTGTATTAGCTCATGTAAGTTTTTCCAGGTTTTTCCCTCCTTCTTTCTAACTTCACTATTACTGTTGAAACCACCACCAATATCTTAGTCATCCAGCTTCACAATCTTAGTGTCATCTTCTACTCTTCACTCACACTCACCACCCCCCCCCCCCCGCCATATCCAATCTCTGCCAACTCTTGTTTCTACCTTCATAATTTGTCTAGTATTTACTCCCTTCTCTCCTCTCACACTGCCATTTCTCTGATACAGGCTTTCAGTAAGGTGAATTTTAGTGTAAGGTGGATAGTATGTGTAAAGTGGATTTTTGTTATTATTTCTTAGAGTTCAGTTTCCCAGGATCCATGGCCATAACAACCTCAGTTTACCAGGATCGGTGGCCATGACAATCTCTGTTTCCCAGGTATTAGATATGAGTTCCCAAGCTCATGGTTCAAAACATCTCTACCATACTTGTGCAGCATTATATAAGGATAAATAATATAAACATGTGTGCTGAAACTGTAAGCATCCACTGCAACTGTGCAGTAAGATATAGGGATGAGGTGATGTAAACTTGTGAGGCTATTGCTGGCAATATGCCTTCTTTGTCTGATGCCCTATAAAACGGGTGGCCATTGGTCAGTGAGTTGGGGAACCTTTATGGTTGAATGCACAAGCTGAAATGCTGTGTGCCTTGATCAGCCCCCATCAAGGCTAGGAAGGGGGGGAAGCTTGTGTGCCTCACCTGGTCCCCATTGAGGCTTGAGGGGATTTAGGAGAACCCTTCAGGGTTGAGTGCACAAGTTGTGCCCAACTCGACTGGCCCCATTGAGACATAGGGGTAGTTGCTCCCCCTTCTCGCCGGCCCTTGTGAGAAGGGTGATTAGGGAATACTGTAGGAGTTTATGGTGCTTCTGTTATCAGCAATACTGTGTTAGAGAAGACTAGACTAGAATGAAGCTTATTATTAACCCCTTTGAAGCTGTCTTTCCTGTCTGACCAGATCAAGAGTGAACCTGTTAGAAGCTGGAATCTGAAGCCTCCAGTGACTCCTGTGTATTATCTGTCTAACACATAGACTCACTAATTGAGGTGAGGGCCTTGGAATAATCCTTTCCTCCCATTGCCACATTGAAGCTCTCCCTCTACTACCATTAATCAGTGACCTCTCCTCTTTGAGGTTCAATTCTCCATATACTTTAGGATCCTTTAACTCAGCTGTAAACACCTTCTGCAGACCATACCACACCTGGGGTTTAAGGTAGGTCATGTATCACTGTGTAAACTAAGTTGGAACTCACAGTGATGAAACCTCAGGAACACCTGGGGCAGAAACCAGCCAGTCTGTTGGAGGGGGTGAGGAGAATATGTATGGGGAACACACCTATACTTCATTCCCACTTAAAGGCACTTTCTTTCCCTTTTGACCCAGGTCACAGGGTTGATGATACTTTTTTTGACCATAGGCTCATTATCCCTGGCCTGAGATCATTTGACTCAAAACAGTAATGTTGCCTAGAAATGACCTTGAGGCAAGTCCTGGCTACGGTGGTTCCTCTACTGAGCTTAAACTGCCATTGTTAGGTACAATTGAGGGTAGCTAACCAGAGGAATCCCAGCTTTTTCCCTCCCTCTGTGCTTGAATAAAACTGGGATTTGGCCACCCAAGGAGAGGAAAACCCTTCAGTACTTGAAGGACTGGGATGAGGGAGAGAAATTAGACTTTGTTCTAAAGCTTGTCCTAGAAGGCACAACTGGGAATGATGAGGCTTTTTTGGATTTCATGTAGGGAAGAACTTTTTAAACTATTAGAGTTGTCTCAAAGAGTAATGGAATGCCTTGAGAAAGAATGAGTCCCTTACCCCTGGAGGTCTTAAAGCAAAGGCTGGAGATATTTAGGAGATTTCTATTTAGTAACATTTTCCATGTTTCTGCCTCTAGGATATTACTCATTCCTTCCTCTTTATTCCCACTTCCTCTACCTTACTATCACAGTCAATTAGTACCTGTCTAGATAATTCTAATAATCTCCTACTAGGTCCTGCCTGTATTCCATCATTAGTCCAATCCAGCCTTGGTACCAATGCTAGATTAAGCTTCCTTGGGAGTAAGTCAACAAGCATTTATTAAAAACTTACTGTGTGCCAGGTGCTATGCTAAGCACTAGGAAAAGAAAGGCAAAAAAGTCCCTGTTCTTAGGAAGCTTACACCCTGGTATTACCACCCACCTGGATTATTATAAAAGTCACTCCTCAGGTCTTCTTACTTCCATTCTATGTAAGTTCAAAGTAATTTCCCAGGGAGTTCAGGAAAGGTACTAGCAACCCGGGTGGGGGGAATCAATATCTTTGGCTAAAAGGCACATTTTCTCAGAGGTAGTGGTCTTCTAAAGCACCATCACTGTAGATTTTACCTCTTGAAATAGCTTCATCTCTGATTACAGAGCATATCTTTCCCGCCATGGAATTGTTCTTCAGCAGGACCTCTCCACCAATAAATTGAGATTTCCATATTTTTCCTCCTATCCTGATTCAATCCCTCCTTTTGTCACTTCATTCCTTCTCCAGTAGCCTCTTTTCTTTCTGAGATACTGTAGTTGTTTCCCCTTGATTTTAACACCTATTTGTTTAGAGTACATCATGTTCCCCTGTATCTTCGTTATGACCAAGTTGGATGTATACCAAGGACATAAGGATAGTTCAACACTAAGAAATAATGAAAACAATAAATTATACTTAAAAAAATCCAAAACCATATGATTATCTCAATAGAAACAGGAAAAACATTTGACAGAGTACAACGCTCATTTATAATAAAGCCCTACGCAGTATAGACATAGAGGGAACCTTTTCAAAATAATAAAAAGTATATAACTAAAATAAAAAGCAAGCATCATACACAATGGAGATCTACTAGAACCTTTTCTAATAAATATGGAAACAAAGCAAGAATGCCCACCCTCCCCAGAGGGGGCCTGAATCCCAGAGTTTTAGTAATGGGCCATGGATTATACAAAGAAAGGATACTGGACGAGGTCTGCATCTGGATGTGAACTGAGCTCCCTGGGATATGTGTATTGGCACAGTTAGGTGGTACAGGGGAAAGAGCACTTAACTGAGAGTAAGGAAGACCTGAGTTCAAATTTGGCCTCAGACACTAGCTATGTGACCTTGGGCTAGTCATTTAACCTCTGGTTACTTCAATTTCCTTATATGTAAAAATGATATTATAATAATAGCACTTCCCAGTTTTGTTGTGAGGCTCAAATGAAATATTTGTGAAGTACTTTCCCAACCTTAAAGTGCTACATAAATGTTCACTATTGGGGTGGAGGTGCTATGTTTCATTATATTTGACAATAGGGACAGAATGAAATCATTAAGAAAATTGTTCTAGGACCTTACCTTTCAAAGGGACTATTAAGGTCAGCAGCTTTGGGAAAAGGCCAGTGCAAAAGAGTAAGGACCTCAGGGAATTGAATCCCCTTTATCTTAGGGGAGGGTGACATTCCACAAATTAGGAAGAAGGTTCCCTTGCCCTTCATCCAAGATACCCAGAATTCCGTGGTCGAGGATAAGAGGGATTAAAAGTGAATTATTGGAGATGAGACCTCAAACTATAGAAGTGACTTACCAAAGACTGTCTGAGCTCTCTAACCTACCCCATACTGGGCTTACTCAGTACCCCCTCCCCCACTGCTCATCATGATCTTGGAAAAGGGGTTGCATAAAACAATCCATGCTCTCATGACAGAATTCAGTTGTATATACTAATTTCCCTTCACCCCCTTCTTTCCAGTGCTATGGAAATCCAAATTCCAGAAATTTGCTTGGAATGCAATAGCACTGTGGCAGCATTTTGTGCTGCAACTGAACTAGGGTAGGGCAAAGAATGGAGGTAAAAAGGGAATAGGGTAGGACATACATGTGTTGCTTTGTGGTATTCTCCTAAGCCTTAGGGAAAGAGCCCAACATCCATCTGGAACTGGTTCTGTCCCCCCTGAAGTTACTTGGGGCACAGACCAAGGCTATTGAACCATGAATTACCCAACATAGCAGGGGTCTGAGACACCTTGAGATCCAGTCTCCAGGGAAACTGCAATCAAAGGGGATGGAGTCAGAAAGTGAACAATAGAGGAATAAAAGGAGAAAAGACTGAAATTATCAAAGATCTCAAGAGTAAGAAAATTCAATTAAAGACCTTGTACATAAGCAGATAAATCAACAGAGAAGATGTTAAATCCAAAAGGGAAAATGAACTCCAGATCAAGTAAAAGAGTTCAGTTATCTATGAATAAATATTGAAAGATAAAGGAAAATGAATCAATTTCTGATGAGGCAGAGAACCTTATGTATTCTCAAAAGAGCATGGAACCATAATAGGATGTTCTTGAATGATTTAATAGAAAAATAAGATTTGTGAAAGTAGAATTTATGGCTTGCACAGCAAGAATAATTGGCAGAATAGAAAGACTTGAATCCATAGCAGCAAGTCTAACCAAAGAAACAAAAGAGAGAATAACTGAGTAGAAACACAAATACAAGGAAGTGAAGGACAAACTGGAAGAAGAGAAGAAAAAGAGCGACATGAAGAGAAAGCATAATTTCTACACAAGTAAAACGTTATTCTCAAAGACTGGATGTATAGAGACAATTTAAGGGTTAAGGATCATAGAGATGCCAAATGAAAGTGACAAAAAAATTTAAATGCCATAATGCAAGAAATAATAAAAGAAGACTGCCCAGATCTTTTCTGTAAAGAAAGGAAGAAGCAAGTGTTTACACTGCATCAAACACTTACAAATATCTTACTTGATCTTCACAACAATGCTGAGAGATAGGTGCTATTATTATCTCTATTCTACAGTTAAGGAAATTGAGACAGACAGACAGAAGTTAAACATCTCTCTCTGGGTCATACAGCTAGTAAGTATCTAAGTCAGGGTTTGAACTCAGGTGTTCCTAATTCCATGCCCAGAACTCTATCCACGGTACCACCTATCTGTCACAGAAAATAAAGTGCCAGATGAAAGAACCCACATATTGCCTCCAGGAAAGAAAAGACAAAACAAAACAAAAAACCCCACTTATGGTCCAAACTGCAAGACATGTACATTTTACAATTCAACTGACAAGTAACAAATTTTTCAATGACCAGAAGAAAGACCTTTAAATATAAAGGAAAGGAAATTCAAATAATGTAAGACTATTCATCACCCACCAGAAACTGTAGGAGGGAACAGAATAATATGTTCTGAAGAGCAATGGAACTCAGAATACAGCCCAAGGTGACCTACCTTGCAAATCTAAGTTTAACCAAAAATGAAAAGAAAAAGATTGGCATTCAACAAAAATTGGCATTTGAAATGTTTGTAGAAAGAAAACCAGACCTGATTTTTTTTTGCTTTTCAAACACCCCAAATAATAGAAATACAAGAACAATGAATACATACAGCAACCAAAGAAAACAACAACAAAATAAAGAATAGAGAGATCATTGAAATATCTTTTAAAATGTCCATGGGGAAACAGGTGTTAAAGCAGAAATAAAATGTGGTGGTGGAGAAACAGGCCTGAAACCAAACCTCACGTCATCCTGCCTATAGATTAGTCAATGTTTTTTGTGGGACTAAATTACAGAATAAGAGTGTTTATAAAAGGGGGAGGTGAGGAAGAAGATAGAGGAAAATATGCATTGTACCCTAGTCAAGTTAAAGGCTAATAATTAAGGGAGTGTAACTCTTCTAATGTCTCAAGAAGAGAGCCTTCAGGTGAATGGGGGGAGGAGGCAGAGGAATTGAAAAAGAAGGAAACAGTATTGAAAACCTTGTTTCAGTGGTATGAGGGTTACCACTGGTGAATGCTCCTGTGGGAGAAGAGAGATATTATATGAAGGGAAATGGAACCCTTATAATGGTTTTTATCTACAGAGATTTGATGTTCAGAGATCTCACATCCTACATCAGAAGAAGGGAAATCAGATCTCCTGGTGGCAACTGATATTCAGAAGAACCAACAAATCATTCATTGAACCAATAAATATTTATTAAACACCTACTATGTGCTAAGTGCTGGAAATACATAAAGAGGTGAAAGTTAATCTCTGACCTCAAGAAGCTTATAATCTAATTGAGGAGTCTATATACAAATCAAGCTGTATGCAGGATAAATAGGAAATAATATGCAAAAAGAAGGCACTAGAATTAAGGGGTGGGCAGGGAAAGCTTCCAGTAAAAGATAGGATTTTAGGTGGGACTTGAGTCCAGAGAGGTCAGTAGTCAGAGCAGAGAAGAGAAAGCATTCCAGGCATATCAATCAATAAACAATTTCAATCAATAAACATTTATTAAGCACCTGTTATGTGCTAAGCAGTGTGCTAAGCACTGGGGATACAAGAGAGGGAAAAGACAGTCCCTGCTTTCAAGGAGCTTGCAATCTACTAGGAGGACAACATGCAAACAAATATATACAAATCAAACTATATACAGGATAAATAGAAAATTGTTAAATAAGGTGAAGCACTGGAATTAAGAGGGGTTGGGGAAGCCTTCCTATAGAAGTTGGAATTTTAGTTGGGAATTAAAGGAATCCAGGGAGGCCAGTCATTGGAGTGGAGGTGGGAGAGTGTTCCAGGCATAGAGGACAGCCAGAGAAAATGCCTAGAGCTGTGAGATTGAGTATTTTGTTTGTGGAACAGCTGAAAGGCCAGTGTCACTGGAAAGAAGAGTAAATGTTGGAAAGTAAGGTATAAGAAGACTGAAAATGTAGAAGGGGGATAGGTTATGCAGGGCTTTGAATGCCAAACAGAGTATTTTGTATTTGATCCTGGAAGTAATAGGAAGCCACTGGAGTTTATTGAGTGGGGGTGGTGGTGGCATGATCAGACCTGCATTTTAGGAAAATCACTTTAGTGGATGAATGGAGGGTTGGAGTGCAGAGATAGAAAGAAAGAGAGAGAGATCAATTGATTGATTGATTGATAGATTGATAGCCAAAAGTCATTCCCTGGTAGACAGGTGCACAAAAGATAAAAACAGTTTTCAAAAGAAGAGTTGCAGACTATTAATAATCACATGAAAGAATGCTCCAAATCATTAATAATGAGAAATGCATCCAAAACAACCTTGAGGTTTCACATCATGCCCTGCAAATTGGAAAAGATGACAAAAGATGGAAGAGTCAATGTTGGAGATGGTTTGGCAAGATAGTCACACTGCTGCATTGGTGGTGGAGCTGTGAATTAATACAATCATTTTGGAAAGCAATTTAGAATTATAAAAATAAAGTGATTAAAAGGTTCATATGCTTTGACCCAGAGATTTCATTACTAAATTTATACCACCAAGGAGGCCATTGATAAGAAAGTAGTCCATATATGCACCAAAATATTTATGACAACTTTTTTGTGATAGCAAAGAATTGGAAACAAAGTAGATGTCCATCATCCTGGGGAAAGGTTAAATAAATTGTGGTGCCAGCATGTAATAGAATATTACTGTGCTATGAGAAATGATGAATGTGATAAGTACAGAGAAGCGTGGAAAATCTATATGAACTGAGGCTGAATGAAGGGGAGTCAAGAAAATAAGATAAATGCTGACCAAAATAATGTGAACAGAAACAATTACAAATCAAACATGAATGTTACAAAATTATAAAGAACAAGAATCACTCTTGACAGATAAGGAAAATAAGAAATGCTGGAGAGCATGTGGAAAAATAAGCACACTAATGCATTGTTGGAGTTGTGAACTGATCCAACCATTCTGGAGAACAATTTGGAACTATGCTGAAAGGGCCATAAAATTATACATACTGTTGGACCCAGCAATGCTGCTCCTAAGTATATATCCCAAAGAGATCAAAGGAAAAAGAAAAGGACCTGTATGTACAAGAATATTTATAGCAGCTCTTTTTTGTGGTGGCAAAAAATTGGATATGGAGGAGATACCCATTAATTGGGGAATGACTGAACAAGGTGTGGTATTTGATTGTGATGGAATACTTTTGTGCTATAAGAAATTATGAGGTGGATGGTTACAGAAAAACCTGGGAAGACTTATATGAACTGATGCAAAGTAAAGTAAGCAGAACCAGGAGAACATTGTACACAATAACAGCAAAATTGTAATGATAATTAACTGTGAAAGACTTAGCTACTTTGATCAATGCAATGATCTATGTCAATCCCAAAGGACTCATAATGAAAAATCACCTCCAGAGATAATGGATAAACTCTAAGTGTAGACTGAAGCATTTTTATGCTGTCTTTATTTTTCTTGCTTTTTTTATTGCAACATGGCTAATATAGAACTGTGTTTTTGCATGACTTCACACGTATAATGGGTATTATGTTGCTTGCTTTCTCAATGCGTGGGGGATGGGTAGAGGAAGGGAGAGAATTTGGAACTGAAACTTTAAAAAAGAACAAGTATGGTTCAAAAAAGGAGAAATGAGAAGACACTCCTACCTCATCCCTTTGCAAACATGGTGGGTCTACAGATGTAGCACATTGCACATATTTTCAGAATCTTTCGATATGTTGATCAGTTATGCTATTTTGTCCTCTTTTTCTCTTTTTGTCCTTAAAAATACTATTTGTTATATATGAAGGCTCTCTGGGAGAAGGAAGAGGAGATACTGGGGGAAGAATATATTGATATAAAAAAAGACAATAATAAAAATATTTTAAAACTTTATTTATTTTTATTTTTCAACACTCACTTTTAGAAGATTTTAAGTTCTAAATTTTTTCCCCTCCATCCCCAAGAGGACATGTAATCTGATATAGGCTCTACATGTACAATCATATTAAACACATTTCCACATTAGTCATGTTGTAAAGAAGAATCATGACCAAAGGGAAAAACCATAAGAAAGAAAAAAAAAACAAAAAAAGAGAGAGAAAATAGTATGCTTTGATCTGCATTCAGACCCCATAGTTTGTTCTCTGGATGTGGATAGCATTTTCCATCTTTAGTCTTTTGAAATCTTCTTAGATCGTTGTATTGCTGGGAAGAGCTAAGTCTATCAAAGTTGGTCATCGCACAATGTTGTTGTTACTGTGTACAATGTTCTCCTGGTTCTGCTCATTTCACTCATCATCAGTTCATGTAAGTCTTTCCAGGTTTTTCTGAAGTCCACCTGCTCATCATTTCTTACGGAACAGTAGTATTCCATTACATCCATGTACCACAACTTGTTCAGCCATTCCCCAATTGATGGGCATCCCCTCAATTTCCAAGTCTTTCCTACCACAAAAAGAGTTGCTATAAATATTTTTGTACATGTGGGTCCTTTTCCCATTTTTATAATCTCTTTGGGATACAGACCTAGAAGTGATATTTCTGGATCAAAGGGTATGCTCAGTAATAAAAAAAATTTTTTAAAGAAAGAACTAGTGACAATCTCTTAATTCACAATCACCCTTAAAAGGGCTCTGAGAAAGTGTTACAGTATTGTATTGGCTAGCAGTTTCCCTAAGTCAGAGACCTGCAAAGCTCATCAGGATAGTTCTCTAGGCAATACAGACAAGCCCACCCATCTCTTTACTCCAAAGGTTGCTACATTGTCCAATCAGATTCTATTATCTTAGTACACAGTGAAGCAGCTGTAAAGCCTTTATTTTCTACCTCTGCTTTCCCCTTTCAGACTAGAGAGGGCAGTATCAAGGAATAAATTCCACTAAAAGGTTTTATCTCACTCATATAGATAATGCTGAAGGGCAATAGCTGAAATTTCAAAAGAGTTCAGTTCTCCTCCAATTAGCAGGCTATTTAACCTAATCTTCAGCCAGTGCACGAAGTTATAGGTTTCTCTTTTACTTTACAGCTTCTCACATACAATAGCTGAAGCCTTCTAGGTAACTGAATGTTGATATCTTTTTGGCTGCTATCCTGCTGTGTTCTTCTTAATTACTCTCCTACTGTGCCATTTACCAAGAAATTCTGCTTCTCTCCTCCTCCTCATCTCAATCATTTGGTCATATTTCCGGCATCTCCTTCACCTCCTGTCTCTAACAAAGAAGCAAATCTTTTTTTTTTTTTTGCCCAGACTTGCCTCTTTACATGCACTCTAGATTCCACTGTTCCCCATCTTCTCCAGCAGAATGCCCCCATTATTATCCCCACTTTATCTATGTTCTTCAATATCTCCTATTGGCTGACTGCTTCCCTGATGCCTCTAAATATACTCCTGTCTTCCCTATCCTTTAAAAAATGCTTACTTGATCTAGTTATCCCCATTAGTTATTGTCCCATCTCTTCTCTCCCCCACACCACTCCTTTTCTTGGTTAAGTTCCTTGAGAAAGCCATCTACATTTGTTGCCTTCAAATCCTCTACTCTCACTCACTTCTAAATGTTCTGTATTCTCGCTACCAAACCTCATCATTCAACTGCAAATAGGCTCTTCAAAGTTGCCAATCATTTCTTAAGTGCCATTCTTCATCCTTCTTGCCCTTTCCATATCCTTTGACAGGCACAATCACCTTCTCCTGCATCTTCTCTACTTTCTGTTTTTATGATACTGTACTTTCCTGACTCTCTTCCTACCTGTCTGACCACTCAGTTTCCTTTGCTGAATTTTCATCCAGGTCATCATCACTAACTGTTTCCCAAGTCTCTGTCCTGAGCCTTCTTCTCTTCTTTCATAATATATCATTTGGTAGTTTCATCTGTTCCCGATAGGTTCAATTATCATCTCTATGCAAATAATTCCAAGATCTATATAATTTCTCTCCTGAGCTCCAGTCCTCTGTCACCAACTTCCTTTTGGACATCTCAAATTGGATGTCTCAACATATCCAAAAGAGAACTCATTACCTTTCTCCAGAAAGTCTCCCCTCTTTCTAACTTCTCTATCACTGTCAAGGGTAGCACCACTGTACCAGTCAACAAGGCTCACAACATTGGTGTGATTCTCTACTCTTCATTCTCACTCATCCCGTATATACTATTGCCACGTCTTTTCATTTCTACCCTCACAGCGTCTCTCATTTATATTCCTTTCTCTGCACTCACATAGCTACTACCTTAGTACAGGGTCCTCATTTCCCTCGTGCTTCAACATTTCCAATAGTTTTTAATTGGTCTCTGTGCCTCAGGTCTCTCCTTGCTCCAATTTATCTTCCATTCAGCAACTAAAGTGATTTTCCTAAAGCAGAGTTCTGACTATGCTACCCCACCCACAACTCAGTAAGTATCAGATACAAAGTGCTCTGCTTGGCATATAAAGTCCTCCACAACCTGGTCCCTTCCTACCTTTGCAGTTTTCTTACAATCTTTACTCACTTCCACAAACTCTGTGACCCAGTTACACAGGCCTACTTGGTTCTTGCACATGGTATTCCATCTTCTTTGCATTATCTGCCCTCCATGTTTGGGATGCTTTACTTCTTAACCACCAGTTCCTTGTTTCCTTGATTTCTTTCAAAACTCAACTGAAAACCCATCTTCTTAAGGAGGCTTTCCTTTTCTCCTTCTATCTTACCCTGCCGCTCATGCTTTCCCTCTAAGATTAACTTCCATCTATTCTGCATATATCTTGCAGATACATAACTATTTCCATATTGTCTCCTCCATTAGAATGTGAGCTCCCTGAAATCAGAGACAATGTTTTTCCCTTTCTTTGTATCCCCAGCACTTGGCGCAGCTCCTGGTACATCGTGAAAGTGCTTAATTCATGTTTATTGACTGACTGATTCTTTACTGCTCTTGATAGTTCAAATTAGAGTCTCCTGGTACTCAGTGACCTGTCTTTCCTTCATGATGTAAAATAGCTTGCATAATTATAATAGCTAGTAATAGCACTTTAAGCCTTGTAAAGTGCCGTACATGTGTTATCTTATTTGATCCTGACAACAATCCTAGAAGGTAAATACTAGTATTGTCCCCACTTTACATGCT
Source organism: Trichosurus vulpecula (assembly GCF_011100635.1). NCBI lineage: Eukaryota > Metazoa > Chordata > Mammalia > Diprotodontia > Phalangeridae > Trichosurus > Trichosurus vulpecula. The sequence goes on from NC_050573.1 coordinate 79,089,485, forward strand.
ATACTCACAAAATCTACCTTTTGTTAGTTATGAAAACAAGTCATTATTTAATAATCCCATAGTCTCCACTTATTTAGTTTATTGCTTTGTGAATTTTAACTTCTCAAGCTTTAAAAACAATCACATGTAAATTAGTTGATGGACCACAATGCCTGCAGCTGCATTCTTTCTCTGACCTCATATCAGTCCTTCTAGTTCTCTACTAAGTGCTCCTGATAGTCTGTGTCTCCCATATATTATTTGAAATTGTTTCTTCACACACGGATTTTATAATTTTTAATGACCTAAAGTTTTTCTTTTTGTCCCTTAGACTCACCAAATTCACATATGAAAGGGGGCAGCACTTTATATCCTTCATAATCCTCCTTTTCCTTTATGCAAAAGTTCTTTCCTTGCCCCTTTCTAAAAGGAAACTTTTCATATTTTATCTGAAAGCTATATCTCTTCACACGTGAATTTTATGGTTTTGGTACATAAAAGTTGTTTTTTCTGCCTTTTTCACTCACTAAAGTATATATGAAAGGGCAGCACCATAATTACTTCACAAAATGATTTATTTCTTTTTCTTCATGCTGAAATTCATTTTCTGTCCTTTTCTGCAACCATACTGCTCACATACAAAAGGAAAAATGCCTCTTACACTCATTGGTTGTACTTGTTCTTTTGGGGAGCAAGAAAGGAGGTGGGGAATGAGTCTGTCATTGAGTCAGATCCATTTGCTTTATTTCCTCTTGAGTGAGTGCTATGTCTGTCATCATAGCACCAGTGGTCACTCTCCACCTTCAGAGTAATAGCAGCTTGAGGTATGGAACTCTAGGATCTCACCTTTTGTTTAAATAGCCTAGAGTAGCCCTTCCCTAAGAGGTTCTGTGTGCTACTAGGCACATGATCCTCGTAAGATTCTTCTTTGTTGTTAGCTCATCAAGTTTTTACCTTCTTTGTGTTCTTGATGTCCTAGACCATGGAAATAGTTGAACTTATTTCATTTCTCATATATAATTTCTATATCAGAGGGACTGGAGAGGTTGTGAGGACTGGAGAAAACAGTTATTCTTCCATCTTGTTGTTCACATGACCCAGAAGTCAGGCTGTCACTATTTCATCAGTTCAGGAGATTACCAGAAGAGGAGAGGATTTGCCAAGTAGGAGGGAGGGCTCCCTCTCCACCAGAAAGGGAGTAGAAGAGTGGCTTTGTGTGGTGAAGTTTGTTCCTAAATGAACTAAGGACATCAAAGCCTATAGTTGTTCAAAGAGGTGAACTGCCCTTAGCACATGGGTTTTCTTTACTCTTGTTCCTTCTTGATAAGTTTCTGCCAGTGCCCATTCTCCCTATGGACATTAAGTATATCAGTAGGACAGTGTGACCCAGGTATGTGAATGCTCTATTATGTATTGATTATTACTACATTTGCCTTATGCGCCTCATCATTAAGTAAATGCTTCTCTTGAAAATCTCATGGTGTCATTGTGATGAACTGATTTCTTATAAATGGAAGAACACTGATGGAGGCTTGAAAGCTACAGTGGTGAATAAGGAATATTCCCCCAGAATGAGGTTACTCCCAGGACTCTGAGAGAGTTTTGGGTGTAGATGCATAATGAAGAACTTTTTCTGGGGATCCAGATTAGTCAATATGAGGGCATATTGGCATGAACAAGATAGCCCAGAGAAAAAAGCTACAAGTGGCTATGCCATATACACATTACACATAATTAATAATAATAGATTTAGAGCTGAAAAGATCCTTAGACATCAGTTAGTCCAAAATTGTAATTTTATAGATAAAGAAACAGAGGCCTTGAAAATCAAGGTACTATATCCAGTTTCATACAGGCAGAAAATATCATAGCTGGGATTTGAACCCAGGCCTTCTGACTCCAAATTCAATAAACATTTATTAAGCACATGTGTTATAGCAAGTACAGTCCTAGAAACTGGGGATACAAAGACAAAAACAAAATAATCCCTGCCCTCAAGAAGTTTACCTTCTACTGGGAAAAATAACTCATACATTTAAACAGAAAATCAAATACAAAAATAATCCTATGGAGCATGTGTGGAGATAGATCTGCTCCATAACAAATCTCTTCTTTTGGTGAGATATGTTCCTTGACCTCTTGCTAAAGAGTATAAACAACCAGAGGTTTCTGGTTGGTCCCCATGTGCCATCTTTGCTTCATGTTCCACATGACAAGGCAGGAGGGCTGTGTCAAAAAAGAGTTGAATACTGGGCATCATTCAGTAGGGATGAGACTTTAAAGGGAGAGACAATTTCCACTCTCATCTGAATGCAATATTTACTTCTTTGACAGTTCCCCCTTAGACTTCCTGTAAAGAGGGGAAGAGATTTTTTGTTCCTTTCCTCACTTCTTGCCTCAGTGAGCTTGAGGCTTGATCTCAATGCCTCAGCTGTCTCTTCTGCTTTGTGTTATTTTGCATGCACATAGGTTATCAGACATCTAATCCTAAGAGATGGACTTTTCAGGAGTGGTGGCCTTGGAGTTCAGGAGTTCCTAGTTCCACATTCAATGCCAGTTGTCCTGCAGGAGGTGATGACCACAGACATCAGGATGAACCCGAGCTATGCTCTGGCTTTCCAGAAGACATAGACTTTGGGTGAATTGTTTGAATAGTGCAGAACTGAAGTGTAAGAGAAATGTATTTATCAGTCCCACAAAGAATTTCACATTTCATTGGCTTTCAGCATCAAACATCCAGGAGAGTATCATAGGACTCATAGGCAATAGTTTCATGACTTTGACAATGTATTCTCATGAATCTTTTTTTTAATCTTTTAAACATTTTTTTTGTAGTGGAGGAAATAAATAGCTGTCCTATACCTGATTTACCTTGTATATTGAATTGTACATTTGTTGTATGTACATTTCTAGAAGGGAACCTGTTTATGCCTTTTGAGGAGACTGTAGATATGGGCCAAACCTAAGATTTATGTAAATTATTGTCTCCAGAATTCTACTGTGGGGTTGGGCTATAATGAGCCAGAGACAAGAAAAAGCCTGATCCTTCTCTATTTTGGCTAGGTTTTCCCAGGACTGAACCTAGTCCTCATGAATGCAGAACTGGGCTCCTTAGTGAAAGAAAATATCCCAGTCCCTTCATCCATCAGTTCTGTTGCACATAATATATACAAAGTAGATACAAAGTAATAACCAAAGAGAGGACAATAGCAAGTGGTGATCGGGTAGGGGGAAATAAGCATAGGCTTCCTGGAGGAAGTGGCACTTGAACTCAACTTTGAAGAAAGCTAGAGATTCTATGAGGGAAAGGTAATGAGGGAACATTACAGGCATAGCAGAGAAGCTATTTATTGGCACAGAGATGGTTAGTTGAATGTCCCCTCAGTATTGTGGAAACCTAAGCATCTTTGTAGGTTCAGGGAAGAGCAGGGATAGAGACAGACTGAAGATTTGAGACGAAGAAGGGAGGGTAGGAGTGAAGTTTAAGGGGATTTAAGATACTCAGGACCTTCATATTATAAAGCTGCTAACAAGAAAAAAATGACTTTTGATGACAGACACTTCAGTGGAAGAATAGGAGGAGAGTCCTCTACAAGTGAGGCTTGAATCCTTGGGAGGGTAGTTTACATGTTCTAAAGGTGGGACACAGGTGTCTTCTCTACAGTCTTCTCTCCTCTACCTAAGGATCCCCACAACAAAGGACTACAAAACTCTGTGATTGACATTGTGAGGAGAGTAAACAGAAAGTAGAGAGAGCTGAGGAGGGTGGGGTTTTAGTTGGAACATCAATCGTGGTGTAACTGGGATACACAGTGGTGCATCCCAGGGAGATAATGCTACAAAAACCATGACACAGAGGTGAAGCTGGGGAGGGGTGGGTTAATTGGATTCAAAGAATCTCCACTCACATGAGGATTGTGTACATTACACAGGGTTCTCATCAGTATAGGCAACCTATTAGATTATCAGTAAATACCAATCAGACACAGTTCTTTTCACTTGTCCTTGATGATTCTCTGAGTATTCATTGCTTCCTTTGCATTTGCACAGCCTCCATCTTAGTAGAGGCCTTCCTTCACTTAACTGTCTCATACTCCTTCCCCCTTCATTTCATCTGCTACAAGCCAGCTCAGTAAGCTTTCTCATCACACCATTCCCTAGACCAGAAAATTTAATGGCTCCTCATTAAAACTCCTAAACTAAAACGCCTTAGTCTGCTGTTAAAGACCATATCTACAATCTGTCCACTATGTGATTTCCAATCTTATATTGTTGGGAAACAAGGATGATGAAGGGCCTTGAAATTATGCCATATGAGGATTGGTCGAAAGGGCTGGGGAATTTATCTTGGGCAAGACTGGATTTGTTGCACATGGTGGCTCTGTTGGAGTATTTTAAGGGCTGTTACATAATAATAATAATGGCTAACATTTATACATCACTGAGATTTGCTAGCACTTTACAAATATGATCTCATTTGATCCTCACAACAAACCTGTTAGGTAAGTGCTGTTATTATCCCAGTTTTACAGATAAGGAAACTGAGGTAGGTTTAGTGACTTGCACAGAGTAACACAGCTAGTAAATGTCTGAATCCAAATTTGGACTCAGTCCGTTCTGACTCTAAGTCCAGCATTCTATCCACTGGGCCACCTAGAACAGCCTTCTTCATACAAAAGGGATTAAGCTCTTTCTGCTTTACCCCAGGAGAAAAAGGATTGAAGTTGTGAAGAGGCTTACATCTAGGCTTTATGTAAGGAAAAGTTCCCTAACAATTAAGACTACTCAAAAGTGGCACAGGATGCCATGGGATGTCATCTTTAAGCAAAGCCTGCATGACCACTGGATAGGTGGGTTGTAGAGGGGATTCTTGTTTAGGTATGCATTGGACTCAATTCCTTCCAAGGTCCCTCCAAAGGTTGACATGCTATAGTTCATTGGCAAAGTATTCCCATCACATTTATGGCAAAGCTGAATTGGTGGACACACTAGCTATCCTTGAGTAGTAGAGATCAATGACTCCTGTTTGAAGATTCTGGTCCTGCCATTTGTTGAGTTGATATAAACAATAGAGAGGCCAGCTATTCTCCAAGGGCATGTATTATGGTTGTGGTATGGAATCTCCTAAGACTTGTGAAACCTGACAACTAATATACACGCTTGGAGACTTTTATGAGGACAACCCATACAAATGGGAGCAGCCCACAAAGTATTACTAATAATAATAATAGCTAGCTAACAAATATAATCTTATTTAATCCTCGTAATAACCTTGGGAGACAGGTGCTGTTATTATTCCTATTTTACAATTGAGGAAACTGAGGCAAACAGAGGTTAAGTGACTTACCTAGAGCTACACAGCTAATAAGTGTCTGAGGTCAGATTTGAACTCAGATCTTCCTGAGTCCAGGGTCAGTGCTCTATCCATTGTACCACTTAACCGGCTAAATAATATAAAATTAGTATTTTTTTACATGGGTGATATTTTCATTGCTACAGTTGATGGAAGGTAGGGTTCTTTAGAAGATAAAGAGAATTTGTGAAGTGAACAGGTGGTTAAAATAACTGTCTAATAATGGGATCTGGAATTGTGCATTATGAGAAAATATAGCTTGGTGTATTTTTTGTATGTGTATACATATATGTATTTATGTATACACACATCTGTATTTGTGTGTGTAACCTGAGTCCCAAAACGCACTGGCATGGAACTCTCTCTTCATTGGTGGAGACCAATGCCCCATACATGTGAAGGGGACAGGGCAGAGTTGGGGAGTAGGTGAGAGCAGGAGAGAGCAGGGGAGAGAAGAGATTCACTTTTTGTTCAGAATTTCTTCTTTAAGCCTCTTTGGTTTCTTTAGATTCTTCAGGTTTTGCAGTTTCTTGAGGAACTTTTGGACTACAGTTCCATGCAAGAAGATGGAAGATGTCAACCCCACTTTGGTTTGCTAAAGGAAAAAAAAAGTCTGGGAAGAAGCAGATATGAGTCAAGCTTGCAGTCTCCATAATGTTCCTATCCTCAGCTTGCTACATGAGAGACTTTGGTTAATTCCCCTTGGGTAAGATCTAGGCTTCTCTCTCTTGTTGAGCTGAGTTATCTCACTCTCAATGGGAGAACTCTTTCACCCTGGTGTATATTCATATGGTACATATTCCCTTCTGTATACTTTCTCTGATTTCTGTTTTTGGTATGCACTTGGATAAATGGGTTTCTTGGATACTTCCAGTGTGAGTTCATTTTAGAACTAGCATTTGATGGGATGAGAGTCAGGCCTTAGATATAAAGCTTGAAGTTCTCTTTCCCCCCCGTTAATGAAACAGTGATCAGAAGTTAGCTTGAACCTGAAAATTACATCCCCAAGACTAACAATATTTAAAAGAGCAGATGATATAACTCTAGCCTGCAACCCTCTCTTTCTTAAGAGAGCAGAGGGGCCAACCTCCAACTTCCCCTCCTGGCAAGAAATAAAGTCTCACTTGGAAAAAGATGTGGCAGGGAGAGAAGAGTCTAAAGATGTCTATTTTCTCCCCTTTGAGTCGTACAATACTCCCATGTTACATGTAGTGGACTGCCTCGCTTCATGTGTGACTGTAGTGAGTATACTCTGGGATTACTATCCTAGAGTCAGATCAGTTACAGCTCTCCATGAGCCTTCTAGGGGTATCCTTAAGGGGTCAGAGTGTCTTTTTCTAATGCTGTTGGCCTGGACTCCCATTCTGGTGTGTTACTCCCACTATTAGTTGCCAGTGACTAACGCTCAAGTTCCATTTGTCCAATTAACATGAATTTGCTTTTACAAAGAGATATTTACTCTGAAGCCATGGCAAGAACAGGAACACAGATATGTCTCTCTGACACCTGTGGGGTATGCACTACCCTAATCTAATAGCCTTTTCTCAGTCCTCATTCATTTGGCCTCTTTGTTGCTTTTGACACTGTCAATGAATGACCCATTTCTCCTTAATATTCCCTTCCCCATAGGTTTTTGGGACATGAGTCTTTCCCGATTCTCCTGCTCCCTGAGGACATGCCTACTAATCCTAAGTGTCCCCAGAGGGTGCTTTTCCCTCTATGCTATTTCAGTTGGTGATCTTGTCAGCCCCCATGGATTTAATTATCATCTTTATATTGATTCTCAAATTGACTTAATCAGACCTAACCACTCTGCTTATCTCTAGTCTTGCATCTCCAACTACCTCTTAGACTTCTTGAACTGAATGTTTCATAGACATCTTCAACTCAACATACTCAAAAGTGAACTCATTATTTCCTCCCCAAACTCTTCTCTTCCTATCTATCCTAGTACTGTTTATGGTACCACCCAGGCTCTCAACCCAAGTGCCGCCCTCAAGACCTTACTCTCTTTCACCCCTCCATATCTAATCGGTTGTCAAGTTGTCAAGTCCTTCATAACGCCTCTCGTATATGCCCCCTTTCCTCCTCTGACACTGCTATCACTTTGGTAGGGGCATTACATTGTGAGCTCCCCCATTGTATTGTGAACTCATCAAGGGTAGGTACTGTATTTTGTCTTTTTTTTGTAACCCTAGTACTTAGCATAGTGCCTGGCACATAGTAGGCACTTAATAAATGTTTATTGACTGATTACCTCATGACTACAGCATTGCAATAGCCATCTGGTTGTTCCTTCTGCCTCAAATATCTCCCCATGCCAGTACATCCTCCATTCAACCGTCAAATTGATCTTCCTCAAATCCAGATCTGACCAACCTTCTCCTCCTCTATTCAATCAACTCTAGAGTCTATCTATTGGCCCCAGGATTAAGTATAAAATCTCTGTTTGGCTTTTGATGCCCTTTACCCCCTGGATTCTTTCTTTCAAGTATTCTTATACTTTAGATCTCACCACCTACTCTGTGATATAGTGACTTGCTTGCTATTCCTTGCATTAGACACTCTCTAACTCCTAACTGACCACAAGTAGTCCTTTCTGCCCTGGATCTATGACCCAGAACCGTCTATGAACAATGAGGAGTGTAGGGACATTCAGAGAGGACTAGTACCTCTGGTGTGAGGGCTGCCAAGCCCTTTCAGGTCTGCTTTCCACTTTCAGTATCTACCTGATCCACTCTCATCTGTGGTTTCAAGAAGCTATAGTATGCACAGTGACCACACCATGGCAAACCATTTCGGCAGATAGGCTAAACTGGGCTGAGAGTAATCTAGGGGTCTCAAACCCTTTGTGAGTTAAGGAGGTGTTTATCCCAAACATGTGAGGACCTCCTCTGGTAAAATTGGCTGATGAGGACAATTTGATCCAATGATCATGAAGGCAGCTGAATTAGGTGCTGTGGAGTGTTTAGAGCTTGGTTAGACATTGAAGATGCCAAGGTCATCCATTGCATCTCAAGCCATCACCAGTCATCTTGACTGTCCTGCCACTGGACCATGATGACTCTGGAAGAGGCTGACAACCTTGTGCAACTCTGCCTCACTTAAATCCAATTTATGAACAAATCGAAAGACATCACCCATACCCCTAAAAATACAGTTGAAAAAATCTTCCATGTAAGGAATTGATTCAAATGTATGAGAACAAGAGTAATTTCCCAAATAATAAATGGTCAAGGGACACAGACAGTTTTCAAAAGAGTCAAAGTATGAAATCCAAGCTGTAGCCATATTTAAAAAATGCTTCAAATCCCTGATTAGACAAATCAATAATTAAAAAATGTAAATTAAAGCAATTCTGAGTTTCTACCACATACATCGGATTGGCAAAGATGACCAAAAAAAATGACAATGACAAATATTAGAGGGGCTGTAGAAAAACAGGCATGCTAATGTACAGTTGGTGAAGCTACGAATTAATTAGTCTAGAGATTATGGAAAGCCAGTTACAACTGTGTCCAAAAAGTTACTAAGTTGTGCATATCCTTTGACTCACAATAGCACTTCTATGTCTATATCTTAAAAACAGTAAAATAAGAGGAAAAGGACACATATGTACAAAAATATTTATAGCAGCTTTTTTAAAAATAGGGGCACAGAATTGGAAACGAATGGAGTGGCTATCAATTACAGAGTGGCTGAAAAAATGATGGTGTATGCATGTGATCGAATACTATTGTGCCATAAGAAATGATGAAAGAAATAGTTTCAGAGGACCTGGGGAAGATATATGAGCTGATGCAGAGTGAAATGAACAGAACCAAGAATCAACAAGCCAAGTCAACAAGCATTTATTTATTTATTTATTTAAACACTTACTTTGCACCAGGAACTGTGCAAAGTACTAAGAATATAAATTCAAGCAAAAAGACATTCCCTCCCCTTAAGGAGCTTGTATTCTAATGGGAGAAGACAACATAGACAACACAAAAAAGGAACCTAAAAAGCGTCTGTGTGTGTTTGTGCATGCATGTGCACTCATGAAGAGGGAAGGGATGGAATGAACTTCCAGGACGAAGAAGCACAGGAGGATAGTGGAGATGTTTGAGAGAGTCAGGAGTAGAGCCCAGAAAGAAATGAAGATATGGCTGGTCTGGACACTTAAAATGGAAGATTTGGGAGGACCTGCCCAATCAGAGGAAGGGACTAAAGGCAGAGGTGAGAAGGTGAAAAGGGTGAGAAGGCCATAGGTAAAGTGACCTTCCAGGGTGAAGAGGCCAAAGGGGAGAATGATTTATACAGTAGCAACAGCATTGTAAAGACAAACAACTTTGAAAGACTTAAGAATTCCAATCAAAGAAGACTGATGATAAAGTATGCCACCCATCCCTAGACAGAGGGTTGTTGGATTCGGAGTGCAGAATGAGACACACATACACACATATTTGTTAAATGGCCAATGTAGGGATTTGTTTTACTTGACTATGCATATTTGTACAGAGGTTTTGTTTTTATTATTTTTTCAGTGGGAGGGAGGCAAGATGAGAGAGAAAGAAAATAGATTTTTGTTAATTGAAAAAAAAATAAACTAAAAAAAAAAGAACTGGATTGAGAAATACCATGTTGATCAATTCTCTTGTCTTCGTCAACACTACTCTTCCCCCTAAACCATGTTTCACTGATCACTTGTGAAGAACATAGCTTATAACAAGAAATGTCACTGTCGTTGAAGTCTACAGCATAATCTCTGAGAAACAGACACTACCAGGCATGTCAGAGAAGAAATAAGAATGGCTCGATCTCCAGTTTGGTCCACCTTCTTAGAAGGATTGATCAGCTCAAGTCTCATGCAACATATCAGGAGAAATAACCAGCTCAAAAATTCCCAAACTTCCTGAGAGAATTGGTCACCTCAAATAACACCAGTGAGAATCACCAATTTAAATATCCTTGAGGGTCCTAGAAAGATTGCTCAATGAGCTAGGGCCCAAAGTATACACAGCTTGGTCCTCTTTGGGGAACCACAGTTGGATCTTGAGGGGCTCCAAATCCTGCTCTTGGCTATTATTTGGTCTGCAACCAGACACTAGGATTCATCCCTCTGTATTTCGCTTTCCATTGCTCATTCTTCATTGGTGATTCCATGTAAGTAGGCAGCTAGGTGGTAAGGTGGATAGAGTATAGGGCCTCTAGTCAGGAAGACCTGAGTTCAAATTCTGCCTCAAACATTTACTAGCTGTGCAACCCTGGGTAAGTAATCTAACATCTTCTTTCTCCGTTTCTTCAACTGTAAAATGGGGATAATAATAGACCTATCTCCTAAAGTTGTCCTGAGAATGAAATGAGATAATATTTATCAAGTGCTTTGCAAGATTCAAAATTTTATATAGTAATTAATTATTAATTATTATTACTTTATCATGTCCCAGGGATGGAGCATTCTATCTCTCACTCTTAGGCTGGTAGGGGGCAAAGGATAGGAACTTATGTGGACACTCCAGGAATCAAGTGGAGAGCTATTCTGATCTATAGCAAAGACCAACCCTTTCAAAATGTTTGGCTTGCCTGGGAGTCTTTTCAAGAGGGTGATCCTAGAGGACCTTTTGAGACTTAATTAGACCTGCCTTTGGTCAGAGGATCTCCCATTTTTCTAGGGCCCCATGAGTTTCTTGGGTCCCCAAGAGCTTGACCCTGTATGTCCTTGTCACTAATTTCCTGTATCCTTCCCCTCCCCCCACTTCCTGCCACCTCCAGGTTCCCTCCCCCACCTTCCACCCAAGGAAGAAAAGTTTAGGTTCCTTCCTGTGTCACAGTGAGATAGGTGGGACGACTTTGGGCCAGGAACAGAAGTGACTGTGCTTCCAGGTAAGTTTCATTTTCCCAGCCACACTTGTACAGGGGTCAGGGGAACTAGGCAAGGGAATCTCATTCATTTGGACTCTTAGAGGACAAATATACTAGGCTGGTACCTTTGGGATCCTGGATGTGCCCCTCGATGGCAGAGTGGGGAACCTGGGACTGGGCTCCTGTCATTTAGTACTGAGCTAGTTAAGTGGGCCAGTTCCAGTGCTCAGCCCTCTCCCCAAATTCCTCCTAAGAATTGTCCAACTGCGGACACAAAGGTCCTGGAATTTCTTACCCTCCTGACCCAGGGCACTTCACTTTCCAATCCTAAGGATCTCTGAGAAACTAGGAGACCAAGGAAACTTCCCTACCCCTACCCCTCAAACCCAGGAACAATTTTCACCTCTGGGATTCCCTAAATCTTGCCACTGATCATGTTTGACCTTTCCTGAAGTGCTAGGAGCCATGTAAATGGCTAAAGAGAAATAGGTCCTAAACTAGGGGTCTTGAATTGGGGGGGGAGGTGTCCAGAGAAGGTGGAGTTTAAGAGGTTTAAGGAATCAAGACCCTTACTCCTGGGAGGAAGAATGGTTGGATTGCCCCTACTTACTCTACTCCCATCATTTCTTCTTTATGCAGAGGATAAGATCCAGCTGAAGGAATTAGGAGGAGGTCCCTACCCACGCAGCCTGACCCTGAGCCTCAAGTGCCAAACCTCTGGCTTCCAATTCAAGACAAGTATATTAGGCTGGTACCTTTGGAACCCTGGTCATGCCCCTCGGTGGCTGTCCAGCATTGACCATACATCTGCAGAAACCAATGAAGGCCGCATCATCTCCTCCAGGGAGGACAGCAGCAGCCAGATTTTCCTTCAGATTAAGGGCCTGGGCCTCAGGGACTCTGGCCATTATCACTGTGCAAGGAGGGTAGGTGATGGAGGCGACACAGACAAGCTGGTCTTTGGTCCTGGGACAGCTGTGACTGTAGAACCTGGTGAGTGCCTCCAGGAGAGACTTGGGAAGAAGAAAAGGATCTGTGGTCTGGGAACAGCACAGACATATGACCTGGGGACATAAAAGTTGAGCTGAGACAAGGGCTGGGGTCTGGTTGTCACAATATTTTGTCTCATGAGTTTTCACCCCACATAAGGGGCCAGACCAGGGCTGAGAGGGGGCCAGGAAGCAAGTGAGGTTTGCTTTTCACAGCTATTTGGTGAAATGTGTACATTCCCACAACTGAGTCTGTGTGTCAGGCTGGCAGGGTACTGCATAGGGGCCAGCTGAATGACAGGAAGCCATGGTTTGATTGCAGGACCTCGGAACCCTCTGTCACCCACTGTGTTCCTGGTGAGGAGTAAGGATGCTGTGGCCTGCTTGGTCAGTGACTTCTATCCCAAGGAACTCCACGTGTCCCTGGTCTCCCCTAGGACCTCAGTCTCAGCCCAGGCCCTCACTGTGGCTCCCACAGCCCATGGAACCTACAGTGCCATCCATATGGGCAGAGTTGGTGAGAACAATTCAGTAACCTGCTCAGTGAAGCACCTTGGGAAAGAGACCCTTGTGTCCTACCCACCAGGTATGAGCAGCCCCTGCCTGGGGACGGGGCAGTACTAAGAAGGGGCATCTTGTGCTTTGGAAGCATTTTTTGGATCACTGAGGAAGAGAGGCAGGGAGTAAGGAGAATACTATAGAGTGAGGACGGGCCCCCTGGCAAGTGGTCCTGGGCTGGGCCAAGGAGTTCTTGGGTAGAAAGTTTCATTCCAGACCAGTATTTCCTTACTGAGAGAGGTGAATACATAAGCAAGAGATGGGGTTCCTAGGACAGAGGATGGGGGGAGCCAGGCTAATGAGGAGTGTCCTAGCCTGTAGTGGGAAGTCCTGGGCTCACTGGACCCCAAGACTGTGGCTGATGATATCATTCTGCCTTCAGACTCTGTGAATCTGGAACCATCATGCCCTGATCAGGAGTTCACAGGTGGGTTAAAGGTAAAAGGCAAAAGGGTAGAAATAATGAAATTAATCCTGAACAACTTGATCAGAAGTGAGACCATTCAACCCAGCCTGATATTCTGTATGTCTCCCATTGTGATAATTTGGTACCCCAGGGTTCCTTATGGTGATGGCCCAGCATACAGAACATTGTACAAACAGCCTAGGTTCAGAGTGTGTGCAGCAGGCCTCAGTATAAGTAAAGTAATGGTTCAGGGACTGATGTGATGTCCTGGACCTTCAGACTGTGTGAAGTTCCAAAATTCAGGGAACATGTCAGCCCAGGGCTCAGGGTGGGGAATAGCACATACCTATTCTCACTGGCTTTCTCAGCTGCTCTGGCTTCACTTACATCTCTCTTTACCTAGCCTGGACCAAATAGTCCCTTGATGTTTCCCTGGCTCCTGCCCTAGAATCCTTTATTTCCTTAACCCTCCCCCATTCCTGGACTATAAGTCTTCATTATAGGTAATCCCCACCTTTTCCCTTCTCTCTTGCTAGTCCTGGGATGCTAAACTTCAGTGAAAAAAATCAGCAAATGTGGCTTGCCTGTGTCCTTGGTATTATATCTTTTTGACTCCTGCAGAACCATACTCTATGGGTCATCTTCCCCTTTCACATATCTTCAAGGTCTCCTTCAATATTGGTTCCTTCCTTCTGCCTATAAACAAACTCGAATATTCCCCCCTTCTTTATCTTTATTGTCTTTCCAGCTTCCATCCCTTGTCTCCCTTCCTCTTAACTGCTAAAGTTAAGTTATTTGTAGCCAATGCCTCCATTAACTCACTATTCGCTGTCTCTTCAAGCCTGGACATCTGGCTTCCAGCCCCAACCCCTCTACTCAAAGGCTTCTCTCAGTAACTTCCCAACCACCAAATCCCAGTGGTCCTTTTCAGTCTTCATGACCTATTTGAAGCTTTTGGCATAGTTTATCACCTATAATTGAACACCTCCTCCTCCACTGTCCTTCAGAGATACCACTGAGGAAGTTGATTCATTGAAGACCTCTACCTTATTCCAATCAGTATTAATAAATTTGATATGGTAGGGATGGTGATTATAAGTTCTGTGTATATAACCCTAGAGCTGTGAGCTGCAGGTTGCAAGATCACTTGCTTAATCATAGGAAACTTAACTAGAGGCCCTCTACCCTAGTTTTTCGTTGTCATGGTGACTAAGCCCAGTGTGACAGGTGACTCAACTATATGGAAAGTCCCCTAATTATTTTTGTGCCTCTAGACCATTCTCTCTTGTCCAACATGAGCAGGTGTCCATCTTATGACCACCTGGTCAGTGGAGATGCCTTATACTTCACCTATCTTATGACCACTTAGTCAGTGGAGATATTCCTTGCTTCACCCAACTTGTGACCCTGCTGACAGATCATTTTTGCTTATTTTAGTCTATGCATCATATATGAACCAATGGAATTATTCTATCTTTGGTATAATTGTTCTTGAATATTTAGATAGCTAATCCTATAAAAATAGGACCCTAGAAGGAGGAGACATCTCAGATCATGAGGAAGATCTGACTTCATTAGAGGGGGCCATGGACTCTTTAATAAAGTGCTATTGGCTCAGAGCTGTGCCTCAGTCTCTCTTTTTGTAGGTTGAATAATTTTTATCCCCACAACACACTATCTTTTTGTTCTTCCCCCTTTGTCCTTATCTCTTTAGTCCCACTGTTATCATGTTAGCACAGGTCCTCATTACCACCCTCCAAGACATTGTGATATTCTCATAGCATTTCCCACCTCTATTCTCTCTTCTACTTCAATACAATCACCCAAATAGTCTTTACTACCCCTAGTCTGTCACTTCTTCACTCAAAAATCTTCAGTGGCTATTTTCTCCAAGATAATGGTCACACTCCTTTTTTTTTGGTCTGGCATTCAAGGCCCTCCACCATCTGATACCATCTTTATTGCATTCAAATCTTCTCCAAGTACACCATGCTCTAGCCAAACTGGTCCACTCATGGCCCATGAAACACACACCATATGACTGTCCACTTCTTTGCATTTTCTCAAGTTGTTCTTTACGGGACCAATGACTCCTCAGTGTCTTCCCCTTGTCTTGCTGAATTTTTACTTATCTTTTTAAGGCCTACTCAAATGCCACCTTGGCAAAGCTCTTGCTTGATCCCCTTGTTTGGCAATGACCTTCTCCCTGTAAACTACTTAGTACCTCCCTATTAAGCTATAAAATAAATTATAGCTATCTGTGTTTATGTCTTAGACTCTCTTTGAGATTACAAGCTCTCTAAAGGGAAGGATTATATCTTAGCTAAACATTTTATCTTCCCTATTGCCTAATGTAGTTCTTGAATTAAAGTTGAGGAAATTTAAGTTTAATGAATGAATGAACAACTCGAGGGTCTATGACAGCCAAGGACTGAGAAAGTGTAACCACTCAAATTTTAGATTGTATGACAGTCCAGAACTCAGAGTACATACCTAGTGTTTCTAATATTCCAGGGCAAAAGATGTATGGTAACCTGGTGGTAAGAGTAGGTGATATTCCAAGACTGAGTGTGGGAGATAACATTGTGCTTAGGGCATGATTTCCCATAGTTCAGATATCATAAAAACTCAGGGTTCAGTGTGTTTGATAACTTAGAACCAAAGGTATATAAGAATATAGTACTTAGAGCATGTGACATGCTAGGGCAAAGTGGGTCTGAGATCCCAATGTGTGATTTTCCATTCTCTCAAGGCAGCCAACAATGAAAGTTTGCTTTGTTTAGTCTATAGGGGCCTATCACTGACTCTTCATTAGGTAGGATGATTAATGAGCAGGCAGGAAAAATGTTTCCTGTTATTTTTTGTTGGCTCAGAAAATGAATGAATCCTTTATACAAGCTTTTGTCTTACTATGGGCAAAGCACTGTGGAATACAAGTAGAAAAATGGAGGAAGTACCTGCTGTCAAGGAATTCACGTTCTAATAGGATGAGACAATGTGTATGGGAGGTTTCTGCTGCAAATCAGTTGACTAGGCACTGTGATACTCAGGGAACAGTAGTAAAACAGATGGTAATGCATCTTTAGTGTTGTTTCCTCTGACACCCGTGTCTGTTTCTGGTGCTGAATCATTTGATAGCAATAAAGACTCCTGTGTGAAGAACCTTCTTTTC
The DNA here is from genome assembly GCF_011100635.1 of Trichosurus vulpecula. Lineage (NCBI taxonomy): Eukaryota > Metazoa > Chordata > Mammalia > Diprotodontia > Phalangeridae > Trichosurus > Trichosurus vulpecula. The sequence goes on from NC_050573.1 coordinate 79,105,786, forward strand.
TGAGTCTTCAGTAGCTGTGGCTGCTGAGAGCCAAGGGCTGTAGCATCTGCACAATGGACTTAGCTGGTCAGTAGTTGGAGGTAGTGGTTGAGGTTGTGGTAGTGGTCCAAATTAGCTGGCATACACTGTCTCATGTCTCTCCCTCAGGATGCCCCACTGCTTCAGCTAGGCTGGCTTGCCTGCCCTGTAGGTGTGATGTTTGGCCCCTTCTCCATAGTTGTTTTCCTAGATTATGGATACAGCGGATAGGCTAGAAGCAGGGCCAGTGGTCTGGGAGGTGCTACCATTCCTGTAGCCCTTGGGCTTATCTGCTATTGCTGGCACTTGGTCAGTGGGTGGTATGAAAGATGGTAGGCCCCATCTCCATGGGGATTAGTCCCTTAAATGATGGCATTAGGAGCACAGCTGAAAGCAAGGTTAGTGGTCTGGGGGGTGGTACTGCTATTCCCAGGGCTCTTGGACTAAGAATACTGTACTATTTCCATAGGAATTGAAGTGGAAGAGATGGTTAATGTGGTGGTGTTTTGACCTGATATCCCTGTCTCTGACCTTGGTCCTTACTTTTTTCTCTTAAAGCAGAATCCAAGCAGAGGAATAAGCTACTCCTCAGTGTGCTGAGCCTGAGAGTACTGTTAACGAAGATTGTGGCCATTAATGTCCTGTTCACAACAATAGCTTTGACCTTCTGAGGTGATTGTTCAATCTCACCATTTCCTCTACAGCTGGACCTCCCTTTTGATTCCATTAATCTTTCTCTCCTACCTGTTCCCTTATGCTTCCCTTCTTCTCTCACCCTTTGTACATCTGTGGATAAATTTCAGGAGGTATGTACATTTATTTTTAAAATATTTTGATAATATTAAAATATAAAAATAATATTAAAAATATAAAAATATGTTGATAATAACTACATTTCAGTATAAGTGGTTTCCTTTGTAATCCTATATATTTTAGTTTATGCATTTAAAAATACTGTTCTGATAAGTTTCACCAAACTGTCAAATGGGTCCATGACACAAAATAGCAAATTGTACATAATAGATCTGTAGTTTCATGTGCAATCCTCTTTTTTTCCTATTCCACCCTATTATGGAAATGATTGTTTTATTTTTTTAAGTTCAGAATAAAAAGGACAAAAACCCCCTTGTCTGGGATTCTTCTATGCTCCTATTACAGTCTAGGGGTTCTGGGAACCCCAAGATTCAAGGGCAAAAGATGTGGGTCCTACCTCAAACAAATTTGACCCAATCCTTCTTTCAGTCAGAGACAAGGTTATTAAAATAATGGTTGGGGTGATCAAGATTTAAGAATCCACACCATTGGCCAGATTTTAAGAATCTGAGCATTCATAATGCTTATATCGACAAGTGGCCCAAAATGAATCGGAGCACTTTAATGGAGGCAAGATGGAACCTTTATACAGAAGGTTGCGGGAAGATCTGGATGTGATCCAAGAGTGGCCAAGTAGTCTGGGAACAGAGAAGGGGTCTAGATGGAATTAAAGGGTGGTGTTCTAGGGTGGGGCCAAGTGCAGACAATGAGGACCACAATGAAAGGATTAACTGGGACCGGCTGGGTGCCACAGGTGAATGCCAGGGACCTGGGACATGTAGGAAAGTCAAGGGCCTTTTCCTTTTTTGAGGTCCAGATCCCAAAGACATGGTCTTTTCCTTTTAGAGATTCAGATCCCATCCCCATCACTCCCACAGCCTTCTCCTGTCCTGTTCTCCTTGGTGTTCCAACAACATATCCTCCATCCCTTGGTATTTCTTTTAGCCATTTCTCTTCTTTGCTTTCTTTTCTGTTCTCTCTGACTCTTCTGTGTTCTTTTAGAATTCCTTCAATTCCCACTGACACTTCCCATCCCCACCTGCCATTCCTCTGGCCATCTATTATCTTCCATTTTGCTCTTGTGTTTTTTATCCCTTCAGTTTCCCTCTGTTCCCATGATCTTCTCTTTGGAGACTTATTTATTTTGGACAGGCTGACTGACCCAAAGAGCAGCTGGATAATTTCGGCTTCTGACTTATTGACCATTGTCTTCTGACTTCTGCTTTTCCAGAAAAATCCTTAGAATGAAGTTTCAGGAATCAATGCTATGTCCTTGACATCATCCTTGGAAATCCCAGAATGATCCCAGCGACTTAAGTTGCATTTATTCCCCCCAGCTACAGAATAGCCAATCCTGGATCTGTGTCCCCTGTGATGTGTTCCTCAGATCCCTGTTCTGAAATAAAGATGGAAGAGGCCTGTCTGCTCTTCTCTGGATTTCTGTGTTTCAGGTGGAGAGTGGGGATTGGGCATTAATAACCAACACCACCTAGGTTTCTCTAACTTAAACTGTAGTTTAAACTATAACTCCTCTTACCTTCGTATCTGAGGCTTATTTTGGGGCACATACCAGGTAGCAACTTCACGTTCATGGGAGCCTGGTCACAGGGACTGATAAGGTCTGAGGGAAGCCGGGTGTACTGACGAGCTAGTCTGTGAAAGGTTGTGATAGGAGCAATAGCCTCACCCCTGTTTCCATGCAGGTTTTTCCTTAAAAGGCGTTGAAATCATCTTTGAAACTTAATTGGCTAGAGGGACTAAATGCTCAGGCTGTTGAAATCACTTCCTGATCATCTGAGTACAAAACAGCCACCCACATAGAGCTCCAGGCATGCTTCTTTTTTGATTGACCACTTTTAGGGAACTTCACACACCAGAATCAGCAAGGAATGTCTTCAGTGCACATACTTGCTAAATATCTTTATTTTGCTATGGTCAGGCAAATCTTTTTGTTATGTAAACTGAGGTCCCCAAGAATAGAGGCAAGGATTATGGTGGAGAGTATGACTGTGAACTAGGTGCTGAACTCTATAAGAAAGGGAGAAAGACCTGGGTAGAGGTTGAGAATGGCCACAGGGGTCTGTATAAAGTGAGACATCTGATGGAAGTGAACTTCAAAGTAGAAGTTTTTGAGTGATGGTATAAGGAAGAGAGTCTAGAAGTATCAGTGAGGAGAAAGAAACATTCCTCATCCTTCTCACTTTGGTGAAGGTGCATCAAGTACACTACAGAAAGTGGCCACTGATGTATATTCTATGGGAAGAGGAGGGTTGAGATCCAGGTTTCCAAGATTGAAAAGAGACAGTAGAAACTTGAGAAGAACAAGTCTAATATGAAAGGTGGTTGTTGTCAATCCCACAGAGTTCATTTTAAAAAAGACAACATTAGGCTGCATGAGCATGTTTATTTCTCTTGAAGTGGGCAAACATGCATGTAGATATGCATGGGACTTTATTTAAAAATGAGCTCAAAGAAAGTCCATTTGAAGGAGACTTTATATCCTTAGAGCAAGGAAGTGTTTCCTTCTCCCTCCCTTTGTGACTTAGGATGCCTGTGTCGGCCAAAATTATAGTTTCCGTATCTATCAGCCATGTCATAAAACAAGAATGTCATAACGGGATAGTGTCCATAAAACATCAAGATAAGGAAAGTGCCAGTTCCAAGGTGCCTGGACCTTATCAGTCATAACAGAAGAATGCTCCTGGTCCACTTCATTCAGCCTTGTGGTTGCTGACACAGAAAGGAGCATTTTGTGTTCACTCAGAGAGCACGCACAGCATCATGGTAGGTTAACTCTGAGTGGGCAAAAAATTCCTTTCTTCTGAGTGGCCAGTCCAGGTTTCTGGCTTTTTTCAGGTGATGGGGGGCTCAAACTGGCTTAGCTAGTTTACATTGTTAACAATATGAATCTCATTTCAAAAGCCTTTCTCATAGAAGCTCTAGTTACTGTTAGTTACTATAGCTTTAACAGCCAAATGGAATGTTTAGGATTTGACACTTGGGGCTGGCATTTTTTGAGAAACTGAGAAAAGAGAGTTAAAGGAGGTGGTTTGGGGAAAACTGTACAGAGGACAGAGAGAAAGAGGTTGAGAAAAGACTTTTTTCATGGAGGAAATGTCCTAAATGTTATACAAAAAACATTGAAAACAAAATTTTATGAGGAGTTAGTTTGGGGCAAGACTGTTAAGAGTGATGGCTTGAGAGAAGCTGAAGAGGCCATTTTCCTGTTATGGCTGGAAAGATTCTGGAGAAGACAGAGAAAAAGAAGATGAAGAGGTATTTTCTGATGAACCCATTTAAACCTTTTATAAAGAGGATGAAGAAAATTCTTGATAAGAGATGTTGTTTGGTATCTTGAGTAAACTGAATGGTGGAATTGTGTTTACATAAGTATGGAGAAGTCATTTGCAGTTACAGTGATGATCAAAGGTGACTTTGGCTATTATGGTTCTTGAAACTAAAATATTTTAAATAGTCATTTATATCTTTGTGTTATCATTGATTACAGTGTTAATACATGGTATAGCCAGTAATTTCAGTCCTACGTGATTAGAATAGCTGCTTATGGGGGATAGAGAATTTTCTATAGTTTATTAAAAATAGTGAATAAAATGAGGTATATAACTTAATTAATGAGAGATATACTACAACTTAGTGATTAATGAAGAAATACCCAAACATGCCCCTAGATTATCTGAGAATTTAGGATGATGAGAGTGAATATGGTAAAAAGCCAAGTAGCAGGCTAATGAGTGACATATAAATGAGATTTGATGACCAATAACTCCTTGCTACAAATAGAACAGGGTTCCATACATTAACTAATAAACAAGCAATTATCAAGCACCTATTATTTGCCAGGCATTGTGCTAAGAACTGAGGATACAAAGGCAAAAGAGAAATAATCTGAATCTTTGAGAATTTATAATTAAGGGAGACAGCACGCACATTTATAAATGTATAAAAATACACAAAACAGTTAAAAGGGAGACATGCATTTGTCCAAATCTCTCATACTAACCTTTTCTTCAAGATGAAGAGAAATGCAATAATCTGGAATTCAGCCTAGTTGAGTGGCCCAACCCAAAGAGTGATTATTATGGAATCAATCTGTATTTGGCTCTGGGCTATTCAAAATTTTAAGAATAATTTGGAAGACATAGATGCCATTCTTAGGAAATATGTATATGACACACAAAATTGGGAGAGATAATTTGCACCTGGGATGATAGGATCCCCAAAAGATATCAATAGATTAGGATGACAGAAACATTAAATAAATTTCAATATGACATGCAAAAGTCCTAGACATGGATTAAAAATAATAATCTGCCCAAATATGAGATGGGAGAGATAGGTGTAAAAAGTCTAGTGGTTTCAGAAGAGCAAAGCTCAATGTGATTCAATAGTGTGACACAGCCACCACCAAAGCTAATGAAGTTCTATGTTGCCTTAAGAGAGGGATAGTTTCCACAAGGAAAGAGGTGATGAAGTTGATGTATTCTGCCTTGGTCTGATCGCATCTAAAGTATTGTGTTCAATTCTGGCCAGAATGTTTTAGAAAGGATGTCCCCAAGAGGTTGATAAGAGCTAGAGATCATACCAAATGAGCTTCAACTGATGTTGAAGGAAAGGGAGATGCTTATTTAGTCTGATGGAGAGACACAATTGCATTTTGAATTATTTAAAAGAAGTATTTGAAGTTGAAGAGGGATTGGATTTGTTCTGTTTGATGCTAGAGGGTAGAACAATGAGCAAGGCAGGAATGTTACAGAACGGTGAATTTAAATTCAATGTTAAGAGAAAATGTCCTATAGGCATTGTGTCAGAGCATCTCAGAGGGACCAAGTTCACTTTGAGGAATTTCTCATCTCTCTTTGATGGATTTTTTTTTTTTTTTTGCAAAATTACTCCCTTACAGCTCTTGTTGAGTTTACGCCAACTTCCCTGGCAAGTTTTTGAGTTTACAAAATTTATGTTGTGAAGTTTTTTTTGAAGTTATAAGAAAAGAAAACAAAACCCACAGAAGAGCTCCCAGCACATGGTGTCTGGGTTTGTTTCCCATAATGCTTCCTCCTTCAGTCCTGCACAGTTCCTTGCACTCTCCAAGTCAGGGATTGGTAGTTCCCACCAGACAGCTTTAATGCCTGGAACTTCTCTTCAGATCAAAGCTGTTGGTGCTGTCCCAGTCTATTGGATAGGGACATGGTTACAGGGTGTCTCTATTTCTAGGGGGAAAGACTCTCACATTGCACCTCTGGAAACAGAGTGCCATACTGGGAATTGCCTTGCCTTGAGTCTAGCCCTCTTCAGTCCTATCTATACCACAACACTCTCCAACTCTCCATCTTGGTCCTGGCGAAGTGGGTAGCAGGTTTCATTATGGGTCATACTTACCCAGTCAGTCCCATTGACTGTCTTGTCTACTAGTTAATTAGTACCAAATAGGTTTTTTTATGATTACTGCCTTTGAGTATGGGCTGAGATTTGGTCCTGTTAGGGCCCCTTTATTCCTATTTTGTTTCATGATTTCCCCTGAGATTTTTTCCTTTTCTTCCTTCGGATGACTTTTGTTCATAGTCTGTCTAGTTTCCTAAATTACCCCCTTGGTAGTTTGATTGGCATATAACTAAAGCTGGAAATTAGGTTAGCTAGAATCTCTAGACTTAGCTCCTCAACAGTGCTGAGCTTTTCATGTCTGGATACTGGCCTCTTTCCTGAGCATCTCCAAACTTTAGGGAGGGTGTTCCAGGCCCTGCAATAGCAGCTGTGAGAGGCTGTTCAAATGCCTCAGTGGCTGGAAGTAAGCCCTGTAGTCGGAGTTATGCTGTGGCTTCCTCAGGCTCACTTCTTTCTTCCTCTCATGCTAACCACCACCCCCAACCCCTCTGTGGGGGATGGGAAGTCACCACTGCTTTCAGCACTCATAAAGACACCTCCCTTTGTGCAGAAGTCATATCCATTTAGACATAATCAACCTTGGTTATAGCTGCCTGGACCTCACCACACCTCCTGAAACCTGTTCCTTACTCTTCTAGAGTAGGCAGGATGTTTATCAGGGCCCCCAATACTCTTGCCAGGGCCTATCTTCTGGAGTTACTGCTTTCCATTCTACCAGGTATTTCTGTTCTTATTCCACTCTTCCCTTCTTCCTGGACCTCAGTGTTGAACTAAGTTTCTAATTAGTTTCTAGATATTTCTTTTCCACCCTGTTCTCCATTCTTCCTTCCCTAGTGGTTTGGGTGCTTAGCTTAGACTCTCCTCACTTTCAGCTATCTGGGTTATTTTCTTTGGCATCCAGCTCCCAGGGATCTCTGTTTTGGTCCCCGACTTTCCTTCCAAGTTGACTCAATGGAGAACTAACATTACTCTTCTATATATTCTTTGCAGGATTCTGGGCCCAGGTACAGCTGGTGGAGACAGGTGGCAAAATGATTCATGAGGGCCAGTTTGTGACCCTGACCTGTACGGCTTCAGGGATCCGCTTTAAGGACTTTGCTATGTCCTGGCACCGGAGTTCTGGCACTGGAGGCTCGAAGGAGTTTGTGGCTAGTATTACTGCTGGGAGAGGCAGCATCAAGGAGTAAAAGGAGGGCATGAAGGGTAGAGTTTTCATTTTCAGGAAAAATGAGGCCAACACAATATCCTTGACCCTGCGCCAGGTACAGAAGGAGGACTCTGGCATCTACTACTGTGCTAGCCTCACCATATTGGGGCCAAGGCAGAGGCCCCGACATAAACCTACTGGGCCAGGACTGAAACTGAGACCATACCTGCTGCTGCTTTGCCTGATGAATTAACCCACATGAGAGATCCTATATCAGTCCTATTATTGCATGTGCATGTTTTTGCATGAGAAACAGAGAGAGGGGGGAGAGAGAGAGGGAGAGAGAGAGAGAGAGAGAAAGAGAGAGAGAGAGGGAGAGGGAGAGAGAGAGAGAGAGAATTTTAGACTAGGTGGGAGACAGGTTGGGTCTGTGTCTTTCAAGGAAAAAAGGTCTTCTCTTCTAGCTTTCACTGCTTTTCCACACCCCCAGTGACTCTAGCTATTGCCTGCCACTTATTTCATGTCCTGCTCATCTATTACCCCCTTCCTAAATGTGAGTTGAAAGTGACCACATTTTCAGGAGTCAGGATCTGAGGGCCAAATGCTGGCTTAACTTGGGGTAGATAATGTGTACATTCAGGTTGGATGCTTACCCAAATCCTGCCCTGATCTTAAGTTTTTTTCTCTACCTAGCCCTGCAACTGGCAGAGGAACAAGCCCAGGCTCTGCTCTGGGGGTTGTATAAAAAATGCAGAACTAGTCTCTACCCCTGGGGAACTCAAAGTCTGGAGACTTGCTTATTGGCCCTTGCCCTCAGGAAACTTTGCTTAAAATGACTTTGTGTGGTAAAGGGCTCAAGTCTGAACATTCCCATTTTAAGGCTATTTCCTTAAATTCCCATTTAAGGATGATGATCTAGTAAGAAGAAGATCCGTGCCTTGAGTCACAGATACATTAAGCAGTCTGGATACTCTAAAATGCTGCCGAGTCTTCTGACTGCTGGCCCCATGCTGGACCAATAACCTGCTGCCCCGCCCCCCCCTCCACCCATATAGGCCAGTGCAGTGCATGACAGTTTGTTGGCCTATAAGACGTCAGGGAAGTTCTGACCCACAGAGTTCCCCAAATGTTTTACCCTGACATACCCTGACAGAGGAGGAGATAGCTTTCAGAAATCCTGTTACTAACATCACCAAATCCAGTTAATGCTCTTTCTGCTTAGGACCACGGACAGCTGCACAGCCCAGCACTCACCCAGGGACTAAACAAAGCAACAAATAGCCCACCCTGAAACCCACAAGGAGAGACACTCAGGGACACCTGCTCCCTGCAGCTCAGTGGTTCCAACGCACCTAAGTCCCATATGGCTCCTGTTCTCCTACGTGCAAAGACCCCCACATTCTGTGTAGGCCCTATGTGGAGATCAAGTTCCTCCAACGTACTTGTTGGTAACTTCTGACAGCTATAGTATGGGAAAGAGACATCTGTGCTACCCCTTATGGGGAAGTTCACTTAGGAAAAGCTGGATTAATGAAGAAAGATTGTAGTAGGGCCTTGATGGAGGGTTAGGGAAAGGGTTAAGAAGGTACCAAGGTTAGGGAGACAGTTGTAAACAAAAGAACAGAGCCTGGAATGGGCCAATCCTGCTCAGCCTCCAAGACTAACCTTGCTAAACCTAGGTATAGTCAACCTCTGTCCACAAATTCAAAATGGCTGCTTGTCACAGGCTAAGGCCCAAACTTTTTGGTCTGCTCTTGAAAACAATTCCGTAAGAAATTACCATTTCTTGAAAGAAAATGTGTGTGATTTTATTACTTTCATTCAGAACCAATGTTAGCCATTGTGTTTCCCTTAAATTTGGTTCTCTTTTAGGACTGTCTTTATTTACATCTTAGTGGCTATTGCATATATTTTTCTTTTTGGTCTTCTTTCTTCCCTCTGCATCAATTCATACAACTTTTCTAACAGTTTTCTGAATTTTCCATATTCATTGTACTTATACTGCAATAACATTTCAGTACATTCGTATGCTACCATTTGTTCAACCATTCCCAATTCAGTAGGCATATACTTTGTCTCTAGCTTTTTAGTACTTCTCAAAAAGGGTTTCCATGAATATTTTGGCATGGATGAGACCATTCTGTCATGGCTTTCTTATAGTAGAGATCCAGCAGTGGATTTGTTAGATGAAAGCAACTTTTCTTGCTTGATTTCCCCAATGGGAATTATTGGATCAATTCACATTTCTACAAGAGTGCATTAGTCTATCTAACTTCTCATAGTCCCTCCGAAATGGACTATTTCTATCTTTTACTATCTATTTTTTCAATTTTGATGTGTATAAAGTGACACTTTAGAACTGTTTTAATTTGGATTTATTGTGTTATTTGGAATATTTTAATATGGTTATAGACTGTTAGACTTATGAATGTATATTAATTCTCTTGATTTTGAAAATTAGGTTTTTATCCAAGAAATTTGATAATTTTTTTCAATCTATACCTTCTTCCTTTTTCCTAGATAAGTAAGTATAATATGCAAAGACAAATAATATACAAAATGACATACACAGACATTAGAATCAGGGACTAGTAATAGAAGAAGGATACAAAAGTGTGGTATGCTGTTCTGGATTTATGGGGCTAGTTCCAAAGGTTGGATAGGTGATCAGGCTCTCCCGCCCACTCTCCAATGTTTATCAGCTAATTCTTTCCAAATGAATAGCTGTATGCTAAGAATTCTTACATACCACTAAAAGATGAAACCAAAATCCAATGTACATATCACTCATCTCTGTAGTAAGATTTGTTGAAGGATATGAGTTATTGCAGAGAAGAATTACAGCTGGTTGGATTGCAGGTAGCTTGGGGTTATTAGGAGCATCAGTGCTTCCCAGAAACACCTGAGGTATTTACAGATGAAGGGATAGTTCTTCAAAGCCTGTAGAGTTTCTTCTGGTCAAGCACTAGCCTCCTTCATATTGTTGTTGTTGTTGTTGTGTCATTCAGTTGTGTCTGACTCTTTGTGACCTTATGGACTTGTCCATGGTTTTCTTAGCAAAAACACTGAAGTAGCTTGCCATTTCCTTCTTTGGTGCATCCCCATTTTACAGATAAAGAATTGAATCAAATATGAGTTAAATGCCTCACCCAGGGTCACACAGCTAGTAAGTGTCTGAGGCTGGATTTGAACTTAAATTTTCCTCACTCCAAGCCTAGCACCACCTATCTACCCTTCATATTTTTGTAGTTATTATATTAATTGTTCTTCTGGTTCTGTTCAGTTCAGTCCTCATCAGTTTATAAAAATCTTTGCAGGTCTCTCTCAGTCTGTCCTTTTCATGATTATTTATGGCTGTGCTAGCCTCCTCCACATGCATATAAGCACCTGTCCACATGAGGAGAACAGGATGGGTCTTAGGCAGTGATGTTATTTGAGGCTGAGTTGCTACTGCTCTTATAGAGAAGAAATTCTGCTTTTGATGTTAGTTCTCATCAGTGAGGCCCCCACTTTTTAAGTGTTCTTGAAGATTTAACAGCACAAATTGGTCAGGCAGTGTATGACTGGGAAATTTTTTCTGATTGCTAATTGGCTAGAGCACACGTATGTAAGCCATGGAGAATTTTTTCAATGCTAGTGATTGGTCATAGTTGCCTTATTGAAGCAACTTTATTTTGGCACACATCCAAGGCCCCCAGAAGTCTTAGACTTAACTACCTGCTATCTGGGGAAAAACTCAAGATGGGGAGTCCTCCTAATTAATCTAATGATGATATATAGTTGGTGACATTGGAGGTAGTACCAATCTCAAGAATAGCAGTCTGCTTAGGTTGGGTATTAATAAACATACTGGGAATGACCTCTACAGAATAAGACAAAATATAGAATAGTTAATACTATCTTAGAGAGGGGAAACAAAACCTCTGGCAGAAAATAGAAGAAAATAAGATCCTGTTGCACTTCTGACAAGCAAACATAAAAGTCTGCAAGTGGATTTGTTTAGAAGAAAACAATTAAGTCTTAACATGCAAACTAGAATAATTGCAATAAACCATTTCTTTTTCATAGCAAAGGAGTTTCCTGAGATGAAAGTTGCACTTGCAGTTGTTTCTGTGTACAATAACTAAAAGTAATAATAATGATGACAACGATAACAGCAATGGCTTTATCTATCACTTAGCTTCATTTATACAGGTAGAATTTCATACATGATAACACCACAGAACTTCCCATTGGTCACACAAGACAAAATAAAGCACTGGCTGATGAAAAAGAGGTCACCCAGGATCAACAGTACTAAATATTAGAATGAGGTGAGGCTGATATGGAAAGCTAAGGATAACCACAAATTTTTTTTCAAGAAGCTATATTGTGGGAGAGGATTCTGGGAAGATGGCAAAGTAGGTTAGAAAATTCCAAGCTCTCCGGATTTCCCCTGCAAACAAGACAAAACAGCACCTCAGGATGAAAGTAGAACAGTTAAAATAAACAAGAGTTGGGACAGGATAGTGGTCCTCCTAGGACAACTGGAGAAGATCCAAAGAAAAATCCTAGGACTGAGGTGAAATGTAACCGTCTCCAGGCTGGTTCTGCGGAAAGAACAAGTGGCAAACCCTGGGGTTAGCGGGGTTGGGAGGTAGCTTCATCCCAAGCCACAGGAATTTTCACCTCCTAGACAGTGTAAAGAGTTTGGTGTCTGAGTGGGGAAAGATTGAGAGAACTTTTGCTGATAAAGGATGCCAGGCACAGCAGTGTTGCCAAGACATGGCTCTGGATTAGAAGGAATCAGCACACACTGGGTGAGTGCAGAAGCAATGAGGTGGGGACACCACTGGCTGTGTGCACTTATAAGAGGGCAGGGTTTTGGTTTTGGTTCCAGGCCAGAGGGGAGAACTTAAAGAAGATCTGAGGCCAGAGGCATCATCTGCATACCCTAGCGCAGGGCTGTCCAAAATGTGGCCCGTGGGCCACATGCAGCCCTCAGTGTGACCCTCAATGGATTTATGCAGCCAGCCTACAAGCATAGAAATTTACATAAATGTTTTAGTAAACAGAGCTCTCACCAAAATGGCAAATCAAAATATATTGTCTATTGTTTCAATAAAAACCTAAGGTTGGACAGTCTTGCCTTAGGGATAGAGGTGATTACAGCAACAAACTGTTACAAATAAAAAAAAAGAGCAGGCAAAAGAGAAAGAAGCCAACTATAGAAAATTACTATGTTCCCATAGAGAAGATTGGGGTTCATCTTCAGAGAAGGATGCTTAAGCAAAAAAGAGCCTCTCTTGCCCCAAAGAGTAACATCAAATGGTCACCTGCCCCAAAAGAATTCATAGAATAACTTAAAAAAGACTGTAAGAATCAAATGAGAGAGATTGAGGAAAAATTAAAAAACAAAGAACAATCCAAGAAAAATGAAAAGATTATGAAAGGAAAGTCGACTAACTAGAAAAGGAGATCTAGAATCTTAAGGAAGAAAATGACTCCTTGAAAATTAGAATTGGGTGAGGAGAAGCCAGCAAAGTTATAAGAGACCAAGAAATAATAAAAAAAATAAAGAATGAAAAAATGGAAGAGAATATGAAACATGTCACAAGAAAACAACAGATCTGGAGAACAGATCAAGAAGAGAAAACATAAGAATAATCAGAGGACCTGAAGGCTACAATCAAAAAAGAATCTTGATGCAATAATACAAGAAATAATTAAAGAAAATTATCCTGAACTGTTAGAACAAGAGGGGAAAGTAGAAATAGAAAAAATCCACCAATAGCCACCTGCAAGAGATCCTATGAGGAAAACCTACAGAAATATCTTAATCAAATTCCAAAACCCCCGGCTCTAGGAGAAAATATGAGAAGCAAGAAAAAAGCCAATTAAAATATTGCAGAGCCACAGTTAGACTCACACATGACCTAGCAGCAGTAACACTAAAAGACCACAGGTCTTGGGACATTATAAATCAAAGAGCAAAAGAACTGGGGTTGTGGCCAAAAATTCCATATCCAGCAAAGTTAAGCATAATCTTGAATAAAAAATAGACATTCAATGAATTGCCAGACTTTTCAGGATTTTACTGCAAAAAGACCAGAACTTAATAGAAAATTTGACATACAAGATCTAAGAGAAACATAAGGTAAACATCAAAAACTAATTACAAGGGACTCAGGAAAGAACGACTTTATTTTTTATACGAGGAAATGTAAACTATATGTCTAAGATTGTAATCAGTAATTGGTAGTTTGAAAGTAAGATTAGGGTAGAGACGAGTATGATGTGATTCTAAAAAGTAATAACATTTCAGAAAAGGTAAAAAGAGTAATTATCTTACATAAATGAAGTGTGAGAGGAAGAACTGACATAGAAGAATTAGATGGGGGTGGAGAATTGGTAGTTCTGGAACCTTACTCTCATTGGGAATGGGTTAAAGAGGGAACAATACATTATACATACACACACACACATATTAGAGTCTTGTAAATTTAGAAAAATAAAAAGCTAAGGGGATAGGAAGAGGGGGAGGGATTTTCAGAGGGAAGAGGGTGAGGGAACAGGATAAAATGGGGTATAGAAGGTTGTCTAGATTGACGGGAATGGGATAAAGAGGGAATAACATATCTTTGGAAGGCTATAAAAGTTTTCTAAATTCAGACAGAAACAAGAGGTTAAGGGGCAAGGGTAGGGAGGAGACGATGAAGGAGAGATCTTCGAGGAGGGGTAGGTTAAGTAATAGGAGTGCAAGGTATTGGTAGAAGTAAAGTAGAGAACTCAGGAGGGATAGGGAATAAGAGACACACAAATATAACATAAAGATCAGGAGTAGAATTTATTAGGAATAAAAACAGGGGTAGTAATCATGATCTCAGACAAAGTTAAAGCTTAAATAGATTTAATCAAAAGACAAAAATAGGGAAACTTCACTATGTGTCAGCCATATTGATCAACATTGTTTTAGATTATTTAAAATAACTGGACAGTACAAGGTTGGAATATTGCTGTGGTGTAGGAAATGATGAGTCAATGCACTTAGAAAAATGTGGAAAGACATTAGTATTCTATCATCTTTATAAACCACAACTTGTTCGGTCATCCCCAGTCCTTCAGATTCCTAGTCTTTGCTATCTCAGAAAAAATCTACAAATATTTTGAACATCCTTACAGTTTGTTTTCCCTTCCTGTATCACTGTCTTCTTGTGGTGGAGGGGCTTGACTAGTTTAATGAAATTATGAGCTATGCCATGCAGGGTTACCCAAGACAGATGGGTCATAGTGGAGACTTCTGACAAAAAGTGATTAACTGGAGGAGATGACAAACCACTCCAGTATCTTTGCCCAGAAAACCCCATGGATGGTATTAAAATGATAAAAGATATGACACTGGAATATGAGCCCCTTAGGTTGGAAGGTGTCCAACATATCCAACAGTGGTAGAAAAGAGCTGAGGACAACTACAATTAGCTCCAGAAGAAAGAAGCAGCTGGGCTGAAGCTAAAAGGAAGCTTAGCTGCAGACATGTCTCGTGATGAAAGGGAAGTCCAATGCTGTAAAGATCAACATTGTATAGGAACCTGGTATATAAAATCTATGAACCAAGATAAGCTGGACGTGGCCAAACAGGAGACGGAAAAATTAAACATTGGCATCTTAGAGGTCAGTGAACTTAAATGGATGGGAATGGGTGAATTTAATTCAGGTGATCAAAGGATGAGGGTGCCCTCATAGTCCTTGATTATTGTCCTTAATTTTTAAATAGGACCAAAATGACATCACTATGTTGGAGTCAAGGTACAGTGTGTCTGACTGTGGCTGATCAGACCAGTATGAGCTCAGAAAGCTCCACCATAGGTTAGGCATAAATAATTCACGTGAACATTTGGGGCGGAGATGTCACTAAATTTATGCATCTCATATTTCTTTTGAGCTACTGCAATTCTGTGTCACTCATAGAGCACAGCACCTTCTTTGATGTCGGTATGCTATGCTGGGCAGTCCTTTGCCAGTGCCTCCTATGTTTCTCAATTGATTCCAGATTTATTCAGAGAGACCTTGAAAGTGTCCTTGCATTGCTTCTTCTGAGCTGCATGTGAGTGCTTGCCTTATGTGAGCTCTCCATAAAATAGTCTTTTAGACAAATGTACCTTTGGCATTTGAACAGTGTGGCAAGCCCATTAGAGTTGCACTCTCTTCAGTAGAGTCTGAATGATTGGCAGTATAGCTAGAGAAAGGACCTCAGTGTCCTGTATCTTATCTTGCCAGGTGATCTTCAAAATCTTTCTAAGAGAAATCAAATGGAATTGATACAGTTTCCTGGCGTGGTGCTGGTATACTGTCCAGGTTTCACAGGCATATAACAGTGAAATCAGCTCTGTTGACCTTCAGTTTGGTAGGCAGTCTACTACCTCTTCTCTTCCACAATTTCCTTCAGAGCCTCCCAAACAGCTAGCTCTGGCAATGCGTGCATCAACTTCATCATCTATATGTACATCCCTGGAAAGTGTACTGCCAAGGTGAGTAAACTTATCCACAGCATTCGATATTTCTCCATTTCCTGTAAATGATGGTTCCAAATATGGATGGTGTGGTCCTGGCTGTTAGAGAACCTGTGTTTTCTTGGTGTTGTTAGGCCAAAATTAGCACAGGCAGCAGAGAATTGATCTATACTTTGCTGTATCTCAACTTCAGAGGCTGCATTGAGTGCACAATTATCTGTGAACAACAAAAATCATGCAGCAACTCTCCCTTCACTTTAGTCTTGGCTTATAGCCTTTTCAAGTTAATTAATTTATTGTTAGTAAGGTAGCTGACCTTGATACTGTTTTTGTCCTCATTGAAGGTATCTGATAACAATGCTGAAAACATCATTCTAAAAAGCATGGGAGCAAACACACAGCTCTGCTTCAGTCCGTTGGTGACTGGGAAAGAGTGAGAGCATTGTTCACTATATAGAACTTGAGCAAACGTGCCATCATGAAACTGTAGGAGTCAATAAAGCAGTCGATAAAAATAAAAGTCAATAAAAGGGTATGAAAAGCAGTACTGGGTTATAATCTCAAAAATGATGGAATGAAATCTGTTCAAATTCAAGGCAAACCATTCAGTATCATAGTAATACAAGTCTATGCTCCCACAACTGATGCCAAAGAGGCCCAAGTTGACCACTTCTATGAAGACCTACAATATCTTCTAAAAAGCACAAAAAATATGTCACATTCATCACAGGGGATTTGAATGCTAAAGTAGGATATGAAAAGATAATTGGAATAATAAGTAAGTTTGGTGTTAGAGTACAAAATGAGACTAATAGAGTTTTCTCAAGATAACTTTCTGGTCATAGCAAACACTTTTTTTCAATAACCCAAAATATGACTGTACACATGGACATCACCAGATGGCCAATATTAAAATGAGATTGATTATAAACTTTGTAGCTAAAGATGGAGAAGCTCTATGCAGTCAGTTAAAACAAAAACTAGAGCTGACTGTGACTTCAATCATGAGTTTCTTATTTAAAAATTCTGACTTAAATTGAAGAAAGTAGGGAAAAACCATCACACCATATAGGTATGACCTAAATAACATCCTTCATAAATATGAGGTGAAAGTGATGAATAGATTTAAGGCATTATATCTAGTAGATAGAGAGCCTGAAGAGTTATGGACAGAGGTTCCAGTATTGTACAGGAGGCAGCAACAAAAAAAATCTAAAAGAAAAAGAAGAGCAAGAAAGCAAAATCGCTGTGTGATGAGGGTTTACAAATATCTGAGGGAAAGAGGAAAGGGAAAGGAAAAAGAGAAAGAGAAAGTTATATCCAATTGAATGCAGAATTTCAAAGAATAGTAAGGAGAGGTAAGAAGGTTTTCTTAGATGAGCAATGCAAAGAAATAGGAGAAAACAATAGAATGTGAAAGATGGGATCTCTTCCAGAAAATTAGAGATATCAAGGGAATGTTTTATGCAAAAATGGGAGTGATAAAAGACAAAAGTTGTAGGGACTTAATAGAAGTAGAAGGGATGGAAAGAATACACAGAAAAACCACACAAAAAAGATCTTAACATCACCAATAACCACGATGTTATAGTGACTGATCAAGAGCCAGACATCCTGGAGAATGAAGTCAAGTGGACATTACGAAGCATTGCTAATGATAAGGCTAGTGGAGGTGACAGAATTCCAGCTGAGCTACTTACAATTCTAAAAGATGATGCTGTTAAAGTGCCAACCTCAATATGCCAGAAAATTTGGAAAATTCAACATAGGATTGGAAAAGTTCAATTTATGTCACAATTCTAAAGATGGGCAATGCAAAAGCATTCATTTTACATGCCAGCAAAGTTATGCTTAAGATTATGAAAGCTAGGTTTCAGCAATATGTGAACTGAGAGTCACCAGAAGAGGAGGCTCATTTTTGAAGAGGTAGAGGAACCAGAGACCAAATTGCCAAGGTTTGCTGAATTATGGAGAAAGCAAGGGAGTTCCAGAAAAACATTTACATCTTATTCATTGACTACACTAAAACCTTTGACTGGGTGGATTACAACAAAATTCAAGTGGCAAGTCTTCAAAGAGATGGAGTACCAGATAATCTTGCTTATTTCCTGAGGAACCTGTATGAGGGGCAAGAAGAAACAATTAGAACTAAACATGGAACAACTGATAGGTTTAAGATTGGAAAAAAGGAGTATGATAAAGCTGTATACTTTCACCTTATTTATTTAACTTATATGCAGAGTACATCATGTGAAATGTCCGGCTGGACAAATCAAAGGCCAGAATTAAGGTTGCTGGGAGAAAAATCAACACACTCAGATATGCAGATGATACCATTTTGATGGCACAAAGTGAAGAAGAATTAAGAAACCTCTTGATGAGAAGGAAAGGGGAGGATGTAAAAGCTGGCTTTAAGCTTCATGTAAAACAACCAACCAAGATCATGGCTACTGCCTTTGTCACTTCCTGGATAATAGTGGGGGAAGAAATGGAAGCAGTGTCAGATTTTATATCCTTGGGCTCAAAGATTACTGTAGACAGTGACTATAGCCCTGAAATTAAAAAAATATTTGCTCCTTGGAAGTAAAACTCCAGTACATCTGGACAGTATACTAAAAAGCAGAGGCATCATCTTGCAAACAAAGGTCTATATAGTCAAAGCTATGTTTTTTTTTTTCAGTAGCAATGTATGGCTGTGAGAATTGGATTGTAAGGAAAGCTGAGTGCCACAGAATTGATGCTTTCAAATTGTAGTGCTAGAGAGTCCCTTGGACAGATCAGTCAATACTTAAAGAAATTAATTCAAGCTATTCATAGGAAGGTCAAATACTGAAGCTGAAGGTTAAATATTTTGGCCACATAATGAGAAGACAGGACTCATTGGAAAAAAACCCTGACATGTGGAAAGATTGAAGGCAAAATGAGAAGGGGACAGCAGAGGATGAGATGGATAGAGAGTGTCATGGAAGCAACAAATATGAGCTTGGATAGACTTCAAGAGATAGTGCAGGATAGAAGGGCTGGTATGCTATGGCCCATTGGGGTCACAAAGAGTTGGACAGGACTGAACAACTGAACAACAATGACAAGTTTGTTTTGCTTAGGACTAATATCCTCCTTAATCTACCCTCCCTCTAATTCCCTTCCCCCCTTTCTCCCCTTTCTCTCTCATTTTCCTGTTTAGTGAATTGGATTTTTGTATTTAACTCTTTAGGTGTATATTTATATTCTTCCTTTCTTTGACCAGTTCAGATGAGAATGAAGTCCAAGTGTTAGGTGCTCCTGCTACTCCATTCTCTTTGTTTGCATAGATATCTACTTATGCTCCTTGATTATGTGAGATAAACTTTCCTAGCTTCCCTTTCCCTCCCCCACCTAGTGTATTCCTCTTTCTTTCTATTGTTTTCAATCAACATATGTTCATCAACATATAACAGCTCCACTCCCAGGCCTTGTCAAATTGGAATCCTGCTTTGAATTCTGGTAATGAAAAGTTTCAGGGGGAACACAGGCATCATATCCCCATATATAAAGGTAAGCAGTTTACCTTGTTTACTCCTTTATCATTCTTGTTTACCTTTTTATGTTCCTCTTCATTCCTGTGTTTGAATTTCAAGATTTTTCCATGGTCTGGTCTTTTCCTCAGGAATATTTGGAAATCCTGTTTCATTAATGATCCCCTGCAACAATTTTACTAGTTGTTAATCTTGGCTGAAAGCCTATATCTTTTGCCTTCTGGAATTTTATATTCCAAGCTCTCTACTTCTTTATACTGGTGACTGCTAAATCACATGTAAGCCTGATTATGCCTCCTTAAAACTTGAATTCTTTCTTTTTGGATTCTTGCAATATTTTTCTTTGATCTGAAATTCTGGATCTTGGCTATGGTGTTTCTGGGAACTTTCACTTTGGAGTTCCTATTAGTAAGTGACCAATGTATTCCTTCCATTTCTACTTTGTCCTTTGGTTTTAAAATATCTGGGCAGTTTTCTTTTAAGATTACTTGAAATAGGATGTCTAGGCTCTTCTTTTGGTCATGGTGTTCTGATAGTTCAATGTGTCTCAATTTTTTCTCCTTGATCTGTTTTCCAGGTCAGTTGCTTTTGCTATGAGGTACCTTACATTTTCTTCCATTTTTCAGCATTTTATCTTTGTTTTAATATTTCTTGTTTCCTCATGAAGCCATTGGATTCTGTTTTATCTATTCTAATTTCCAGGGAGTTTGTTGCTTGGGCAAGACTTTATACCTCTTGTGCCAATCTGT
Organism: Trichosurus vulpecula; assembly: GCF_011100635.1. Classification (NCBI taxonomy): domain Eukaryota; kingdom Metazoa; phylum Chordata; class Mammalia; order Diprotodontia; family Phalangeridae; genus Trichosurus; species Trichosurus vulpecula. The sequence continues at coordinate 79,125,917 of NC_050573.1, forward strand.
TAATTCTCTTTCTTATTCTTTCTGCCATGGCTCTCATTTCTTTTCCAATTTTTCCTCTAGTACTCTCATTCCATTAAAAACATTTTTTCCTTCCTTTAAAAAAACAACTCTTGCTTCATGCATATCCCCAGTGCTTAGCATAGTGTTTGTCACATAGTAGGAGCTTAATAAATACTTATTGACTGACTGACTCTACTCTAACTCTACTCACTTCAGTCCAAATTGTAGGAGAAATCCATTTCTTTCTGGCTGGGAAGACTACTCTTTGAGACACTGAACAATCACTTCTAGAGGCATGTGCAGCTATTTTCTGGAGACTCCTTATAGCTAAAGAAATCTATCTCCAAAGGGTGTTGTTATACAAATATCCTTATATTTTGCTATAACCTTCTTGACTATGACATGAGGGAGGAAGGATAATCTAGGTAGCAACAACCTATGCATCCTGTCAAGACTGGAGAGAATTTTATTTTTAATAATTAATTAATCAATTTTTAGTTTTCAATATTTACTTTCATAAGATTTTGAGTTTTAAATTTTCCCCCCTTCCTTCTCCTTCCCCTTTCAAAGATGGTGTGCAATCTGATATAGGCTCTACTTATACATTCATATTAAACATATTTTCACATTAGTCATGTTGTAAAGAAGAATTAGAACTAATGGGAGGAACCACGAGAAAGAAGAAACAAAACAACAAAAGAAAAGGAGAACAAATAGTATGCTTCCATCTGCATTCAGACTCCAGAGTTCTTTCTCTGGATATGGATAGCATTTTCCATTGTGAGTCTTTTGAAGTTATCTTAGATCTTTGCATGGCTGAGAAGAGCTAAGGTATCATAGTTAGTCATTGCACAATTTGACTGTTACTGTGTAAAATGTTCTCCTGGTTTGCTCATTTCACTCAGCATCAATTCATATAAGCCTTTCCAGATTTTCCTGAAGTCCACCTGCTCATCTTTTCTTATAGCACAATAGTATTCCATTATATTCATATATTACAACTTTGTTCAGCCATTCTCCAGTTGATGGACATCCCCTCAATTTCTAATTCTTTGCCACCACAAAAAGAGTTGTTATAAATATTTTTGTACATGTTGTTCCTTTTCTCATGTTTGTGATTTCTTTCGGATATAGACCTAGAAATGATATTGCTGGAACAAAGGGTAAGCACAATTTCATAGCCCTTTGGTGTAGCCCTTCAAAATTGCTCTCCAGAATGGTTGGATCAGCTCACAATTCCACCAATGATGCATTAGTGTTCCAATTTTCCCACATCTTCACATTTACCACATTTATCATTTTCCTATTTTGTCATATTAGTCAATCTGATAGGTGTGATATGGTATAGATTGCTTTAATTTCTTCCTCTGAAAACTGCCTGTTCATCTCCTTTGACCATTTATCAAGTGGGGAATGACTTGTATTCTTATAAATTTAACTCAATTCTCTCTGTATTTTAGAAATGAGCCCTTTATCAGAGATACTGGCTATAAAAAATGCTTCCCAGCTTTCTACTTTCCTTCTAATCTTGGTTGCATTGGCTTTGTTTGTGCAAAAACTTTTCAGTGTAATGTCATCAAAATCATCCATTTTGCATTTAATAATGTTCCCTTTCTCTTGTTTGATCATAAAGTCTTCCCTTCTCCATAGATCTGACAGGTAAACTGTTCCTTGCTCTCCTAGTTTGGTTATAGTATCAGCCTTTATATCTAAATCATGTACCTGTTTTTACTTTATCTTGGTATAGGGTGTAAGATATCGATCTATGACTAGTTTCTGCCATACTACTTTCCAGTTTTCCCAGCAGCTTTTGCTAAATAGTGAGTTCTTATCCTAGAAGCTGGAGTATTTGGATTTATTGAATAGTAGATTGCTTGTGTCTTGTGTACCTAACCTAGTCCACTGATCCACCACTCTCTTTCTTAGCTAGTATCAAGTATTTTTGATGATTGCCGCTTTATAATACAATTTAAGACCTGGTAGGGCCAGGCCACCTTCCTGTGCATTTCTTTTCATTAATTCCCTTGATATTCTTGACCATTTGTTCTTCCAGATTTGTTATTGTTTTGTGTAGCTCTATAAAATAATTTTTTGATGAGTTGTTATTTTTTTAATTAAAATTTGAAAATTTATTTTCTTTTTGTATCGCTTACATTTCTCAATATATCTCTCCTATCTTCCCTACCCAGTGAATCATTCTTTGTAACAAAGATCTTAAAAGAAAGTGAAAAAAAGCAGTCTAGCAAAACTAACTAGAGATTGGCAAAGGCTATGGAGTAGGAGTAAGAAATATAGCTCAGCTTTCCCCATAAATACTTCAATCAAGACATTAGAAAAGTACAGACCAAGTAGTGATCATGCAATTAAGCAGAAACCATGGGCAGTCATTTTCCCTGGCTAACATCACTAATTTGGCTCACAGAGAAGTGACTAGGGCAAGACAGTGGAATAGGGTTGGGCCTATAGCTTTGTTGTTCTGATCTCAGAGATATATATTGGCTTTAGTCCAGGGTCAAATAACAGTGCCTGGGGCTGTAGGTCTAGAGGTCAATCTATAACTTTGTTTCCCTGAACTTGTAGTCTTTCACTTAGCTGACAAGGGTTGAAGCCAGCAACTGGGGCTCCACTCATGGACTTGCTTATAGTTGTGCTGTCTAAACCCGAGCTACAGGCCTAAAGCCTTCAAAGCTCAGGCCAGAAGGGCAGTGACTATACCCCAGGGGACCTTAGGTCCCCTTGGAAAATTTGCAACTCCCTGACCTAAGTTACTCCTGACTACCTAGAAGAACAAAGAATTTAATACCCAAAGAATGCAGCAGAAGGACCTCAAATAAAAATCAACTAGAAACACACAAGGCCTTGATAATTCCTTCAGGAGTGTACACAGTCTGGCCTTAATACAAAAGTCTAAATTTCAGAAGGAAAGTTGGAAGAATGAGTGAACATACAAACAAACAATTTGAAAAAGACATTCATGATATAGAGCTATTATGATAGCAGGGACTTCTAAGGCATAATAAAGAATACCCAGAAGAAAATAACTCTAAAACATTTACAAGCTGTCCTTCAAAGAAAAAACAGGTTGGTAACGAGCTCAACTAGGATTCTTAGAAAAAAATTAAGCAAGAGGTTTTTTTTTAGAGTTTAAAATGATATTATAAAGAAAATGAGAGTGGTAGAGGAGAGAATTGAGAAATGAGATGTTTGGAGGAAAGAGCTAGAAAGAAAATTATTAGTTTAGTGTAAGGGGTACAAAACTTTACCCAAGTAACAAAAATCACCAACACATCTAGTGTTTCTGACAATATTTGCAATATTTCACATCCGTATTCCCCCATATCTGTTATGAAGGGAGGTGCATTTTCTTAATTCCATTACAGGGCCAAGATTGGTCATTATAATTATGCAGCATTCAGCTTCCTTTTTTCCTTCCACCCTCCCCCACTTATATTGTTGTAGTTACTGTGTATCTTGTTTTCCTGGTTCTGCTTACTTCACTCTGCATAAGTTCATGTCATTCAATACTTCTGTCATCTTCATAGTCTTCATTTCATGTAATCCATGATAATTAACTAAGTTGTTCCCCAATCTATTTCTAGTTCTTTGATACCACAAAAAATGCTGCTATTTTTGGCATCTGTGGGACCTTTCTTTCTAGTCAATAAAGATTCTTTAAATGTCTGCTTCATAGAGGGACACAAATATGAAAAATAAAGACAGTCCTTATTCTCAAGGAGCTTACAATCTAATGGGGGAAGAGAATATACAGAAGAAAATTGAAAAGTTGAAGGGGGAGGAGGGAGGGTACCTGGTATGGGGACATGATGGAAAAACCAAAGAAATCCAAAATGAATGTTGCTGGGTGGGAAATAAAACGCTTTTCCTTTACCTTTGACCTCCTTATAGTACATGCATAGCAGTGGGATCTCTGGGTCCAAGGGCACAGACTGTTGTTGCTGTTGTTTGGTTGTTCAGTCATGTCTGACTGTCCATGGCCCCATTTGAGGTTTTCTTGGCAAAGACACTGGAATGGTTTGCCATTTCCATCTCCAGTTCATTTTAATGATTAGGAAACTGAGGCAAACAGAGTTAAATGACTTGCCTAGGATCACACAGCTAGTAGGTGTCTGGAGCCAGATTTGAACTTAGGAAGATGAGTGTGACTCCAGGCATGGCACTCTATCTACCATGCTACTTAGCTGAACTCTGGGCACCCTTTCCCCATGGACATTTTAGTCATTTAAAAAACCCATTATTCCAATTTGCTTTCCAGAATGGTTGTACCATTTAATTCATAGCTCCACCAACGGTATTTTAGTGTGCTTGCCATTTGGAAGCCCTTCAATCATGAACTCTTTTAAAGTTTTGTCATCTTTGCTAGTTTTTTGAGTGTCAAATGAAACTTCAGAGTTGTTTGATGTTCACTTCTCTGTTATTAGTGCTTTGAAGCTTTCTTTCATATAGTTGTTAATAGATGAAATTCTTTTGGGAATTGTTGCTTCATATATATTGGCCACAGAACCAACAGGTAAATTGTTTGCTGGGTCTGTGCATCCTTTGAAATAACCTAGGCATCTTCAGTTATGGGCTTCTATTTCTCCCCAAAGAGGCCTACTTGCTGTATATGCTTCGGTGGGACTCAAGAATTCTTTCTGGGGATCTAGCATTTATTGTAAGGGGACTATGCATCACTTGGAATGACAGATAATTTCTCTACAGGGCCTATGCATCCCCACTAGAGACCTGTGCATCTCTTGTAAGAGCTTCTACATTATTTCCATGTCAGTTTTTGTTCTGTTTACTCTGTAGGAGTGGGCATATCTTCAGTAACTGCTTCTGCAGACTCTACAGGTGCCTATGAAACTTCTAGGAGTACTTCCCTCAGGGCTTGACCCTTCTGGGGTTTAGGGTGAGCTGTTTGTCACTGTGTTGATTTCAGTGGAAGCCACAGTGACACAGCCTTAAAAACATCTGGGGCACAAACTACCAAGCCTGTTGGAGGGAGTAAGAAGTGTGTGTGTGTGTGTGTGTGTGTGTGTGTGTGTGTGTGAATGAGTTATCCCTGTGCTTATTTGGACCTGAGCACTTTCTGACCTTTTGTCTAAGTTCACAAGATTGTTGAGGCCTTCTTGACCTTAGGTTCATCATCTCAAGCCCCAGGGTGTCTGGGCTAGATCAGAGGAGATGAGGCTGTGGCCTAAGAGAGGGGGCCTAGGGCAAGTCCTAGGGAGCTTAGGTGGACAATGTCAGTCACAGTCATGAGGAGCTAACTGGTGCATTCTTGACTCTTTTTCCTAAAGTGAGCAAACCCTTTCTAATAAGCCACTGCTGGCCTTAATCACCTGAGGGGAGGAAAACTTCAGGTTTTTGAAAGGCTGCCAAGTGGAAGAGAAATTAGACTCCTGCTTGGCTTCAGAGGGAAAATTAAGCACAAGGAGGCAGAAGTTTCAGTGGGGCAGATTTTGAAGGGAATAATTTCTGACTAAACTGAGTTATGCAAAAGTGCAATGATCTATCTTGAATGAGAATGATAGATTCACCATCACTGACATTTTCAAATGAAGGCTAGAGGTCTATTTATTGGCATTCTTGTAGAGAGGATGCCTATTTGGTCACAAATTGGTCAGTTCTCCCTTTGTACTCTCTCTCCCAGCCAGCTTCTCCTCTTTGTCTTCATTCCCACCATCCTCCTGTCATGGCTACTCATAAATACCCAAGCGAACTCTTTGAATAAACTCCAAAAGAGCTATTTTGCTTCTTCTCACATGCTCATTTCACCCCACTGTCCAGCTGAATTTCCTTGTATTTATAAGAAGGCCAATTACTTTTCTCCCTAAACCTACTCTTCCTTCTGATTTCACAGCTTCTGTCCATGGCACCACCATTCACCCAGAATCCCATGTGAAAAGACTAAAGAGTCATCTTGGTCTCTTGGCTCTCCTTCATCACTCACATCTGATCAGTTACCAGGCCCGTCATAGCCATCTCTGCAAGCTCTCTCTTAAATCTGCCCCCCCCCTTCTCTCTATTCCCACAGGCCAGCATTTTAGCACAAGATCCTCATGATTCCCAGTCTGGACAATTGCAATAGCCTCTTTTAAAAAATAATTAATTATTATTTTTGGTTTTTAACATTCACTTCCACAAGATTTTGAGTTTTGAATTTTCTCCCTCTTCTTTTCACACCTCCCCAAGATGGCGTGCAATCTGATACAGGCTCTGCTTATACATTCATATTAAACACATTAGTCATTTTCACATTAGTCATGATGTAAAGAACTGTTAGAACTAATGGGAGGAATCATGAGAAAGAAGAAACAAAACAAAACAAGAAAAGGAAAAGAGAGCAAATGGTATGTTTCCGTCTGCATTCAGACTCCAAAGTTCTTTCTCTGGATGTGAACAGCGTTTTCCATCATTAGTCTTTTAGAGTTGTCTTAGATTTTTGCATTGCTGAAAAGGGCTGCAATAGCCTCTTATGGGGTCTTTCCATTGTCACTCTCTCCCCTCTCTTATCCATTCTTCACACTCCTGCTAGAATCATCTTTCCTATTCTTAGGAGCTTTCTTATTCTTAGAAGCTCACCTCTCTCCTCTGCTTTAAAGTGTGAAAATAACTACTTCACTTCAATAAAGTGGCTAAAATCCAACCTTCTATTACTCCCTCCATTTCCTGCTTTGCCTCCTACTACTGTGCTGCTGAACGAAGCTGGAGAAAATAATAAAATTGCTGACTAGGCCCGCTACAAATTTTTGCCACATAATCTTAACTGGACGCTCACTGTTGCAAGGCAATCCTTTTACATTTTCCTAATCAATTCACTATTCTACTCACCATAGTAGTTTTCTTAAACTTTTCTATTCCTCATTAAATCTCCCATAGCTCCCTGTCTACCATCCTCTCAGCTGAGAACCTTGCTTCATGTTTCACCAAAAAAAAAATCAAGGCCATTTGCAGAGAGCTCCCCCTTCTCTCCTCTCTCTCTCTCTCTCTCTCTCTCTCTCTCTCTCTCTCTCTCTGTCTCTCTCACTAAGTAATCCCTCTTTCCAATTTTCAAAGATCTCTCACTTTATCTGTTCATACCTAATCATCCGAGATGATGATCCCATAGCTATTTTTCTATCCCTAGCTTCTCTCCTGTCTTCTAGTCTTGAATTTTCAGTTGCCTATTGAATATCTCCTACTGGATGTCCTGTAGACATCTCAAACTCAACATGTACAAAACAAAACTCATTTTTCCCAAGCTCTCCCCTTTTTCTAAGTTCTCTGTTACTGTTGAGGGTACCACCATCCTTCTGGTCACCCAGACTCAAAACCTAGGTGTCATCCTTGACTCATCATTCTCTCTCATTCCTCCATATCCAATCAGCTGCCAAGCCTTGTGATTTCTAACTTTATAATACTCTTATGTATGGTCCTCTTTCTCCTTTGACACTGCCACCACCCTGGTGCAGACCTTCATCACTCCATACGTGGACTATTGCAATAACATGCTGGTTGGTCTTCCCGTCTCAAATCTCTCCCCATTCCAATCCATACTCTTATTAGCTGTCAAATTGATCTTACAAAAGTGTAGGTTTGACATTCCTGTTAGTTTTCTTCCTGGCATCTCTTTCAGGTGATGAATAGTAGATTTTTTTCTATTTCTACTTTACCCGCTCATTCTAGAACTTCAGAGCAATTTTCCTTAATAATTTCCTGTAATATTGCTTCTGCCAGAACCTTTCAGATCCTAGAGCAGAGATGGAAACAAGAGAGGACAGGACCCCAAGTTTAGACCCAGTGAGTCCTGCTGGGAAACTGATTTGTCCCATCGTTCTTTCTCCTGCTTTCCTCAGATCTTTCATCAAATCAAAAGTGAAGCCCCAGCCACATACCCATGCACCCTCATTTTTTTACTCCTTTTTCTGAGCTGCAGGTGTAGATAATTTGGGAATTCCTCTTTGTAGTCCAGAGAATTTGGGAGAATAAATGGGAAGAGGCTAGAGGTGGATGGCTCTATGTAGGAGTGAGGCATTTCCTTTCATTTTTGGTATGTGTAATGAGCTATACGAATACTTTGTGATAAGTATCTGAGTCTTGTGGATGGAGGGATATTTTTACAGGCTTGCTATTACTGCATACTTTCTTTTTCTGGTTCTGCTCACTTCACTTTGTATCAGCTCATACAAGTCTTCCTGGTTTTTCTCAAACCATCTTATTTATCATTTTTTTATAGCACAATACTACTCCATCATATTCACATACCATAACTCGTTCAGCCATTCCTCAGCCGATGAGTACCCCTTCAGTTTCCAATTCTTTGCCACAACAAAAAGAGCTGTCATAAATATTCATGTGCATATGGGCTCTTTTTCCTTTTAATTTGATCTCCTTGGGGTATAGACCTAGTAGGTATTGCTGGGTCAATTGGTATGTGCAGTTTTACAGACCTTCAGACATAGTTTCAAATTTTTCATAGTTCACAGTGGAAGTGTAGTTATGACTAGAGAAAGGAGAGCCCAGTCAGATGGGGTGGGAGCTCATGAGCTAGCTACATATCTAGTTCACATTTTCTCATTTTGAGTAAAATTCATTTTATTCTCCAGTTTAATTTTGAATGATGCTGGTGATGCTGCATGAAGTTGCAGGCTTGGCAGTGGGGGTAATTGCAGGTAATTACCTGTGAATCTGAGAGTCAGGTTCCTGGCATGAGTTGGTGATTTCAGAGCCTTGGGCTACTCTGAAGGTATGAACATGCTGCCCTTTTAGCTGTATGACCTTCCCATATCTACGATGATTTTTTGCATGTCTGAATTGTTCTTAAACAAAAGGAAAACCAAATTCAGTTGCTTTTACTATAGCATCACAGTGTCACTTTTCTGGTTTATGTTTGTTGTATAAATGGTTTTATTTTATGGTTTCATTTGTTATTTGTTTTTTATTTCAGGGTTCATTTCAGTCAGCAAATTTGCTTTGTGATATATCCCTAGGAAATATAAACCTTTAGGTCCCTTTGTCTTTGTGAGGAAGGTGGTCCTGCTCTGCTGTACATCTCTACCTCCATTGTTCTGCTATCCTAAAGTACGTTTCCACCAGTTGTATTCTACACTTTCACATATTTGCAGCCAAAACAATAAAAACTTATTTTTTTGGAAGAAAAAAAATGAAGCCACCCTCACATGGCCAGTGCAGATACTGCAGCCCTTTAAGAAGGTTACCCCAGAAAGACTGAAGACCATGATGGCTCAAGTAGAGTGAAACCTAGTGGGGAAACTCAGATATTGCACTCTATAATTGATACTATGACTCTTTTATATAGGCTTGCAGGAGAAAAAATTCAAGCCATATTGTCTGGGAAGGAGGCAAAAGGGTTGTAGGTATCAAATGAAATTGAATAAATGAATTAAATGAATGAAGTCAAATCAATGAATAGAATGGATGGATGAATGAAAAGGGACATCTACCAAGAGGGGCAATGATTATCAGGGCAGGAATGTTTCCCAGAATCTATAGATTGGAGGGCAGGCATTAAGGGGACAGTGAACAAATCTTCAGAACAAAGGTCCAGGCTAAATAATCCATGGGAAGTATAAACATCTGACAAGGCTGTTGAAGGATCCCTACACTGAGATTCCATGCAAAATTATGTTTTTGTGCCTGTGAAGGGGTGGGGAGATTTTGTAGGAATTGACTTATATGCCCATGTGGTTTGTGACTTTGAGAGTATGTTCTGCATAAGGAAAGAACCAAGGTCCCTAGTAGAGCTGCTGAGGAAGAAGGGAGCTCAGAGGAAATCCAGAGATTCACATAGTGCTCTATTAGCCAAAAGTGGCTGCTGTACTTCCAAGAGTATTGACATAGAAGACTTGCTGAGGCTGATATAGGTGAGGAAGCTTCATAGCACTCAGTAGGAACATCTAGGAAATTGTAACCCTCTCTTTTAAAAATTTCCTCTGTGTATATGTGTGTAACCTTGCATTTTATTTGAAAATAAATTCTTACTAACCTCAGTTATCATTGGACTTTGCAAAGGGGAATGGAGGGGAATGTTCCTAGGGAAGTATGTTGGAGCAGCAGTGATGATGACTGAAAACAGAATGTTGGCAAGAGAACCATGGGGGATGTACATTAGTCAGATTTGCTAATTTTGGCAAGTACGTGTCAATAGGAAGTAAACCAGTTCCTCTTCCCTCTTTTCTTACGGGAAAAAAGGAAACATGGAGGTACATTCACAATACAAATAGAAGGATGGGGCTTCTGAGAAAATGTCCCTTCAAACATGCTTCTGGATGAGTACAGAGCTGCAGAAACTGAGACAACAGAAAGTGTGGATATTAGAGCTTCAAGACTTATAGGATAATGCTGAGAAAAACTGATTGAGAGAGACAGACATGGTAATTAAGTGGCACCCCACTTATAGCATAGTTCTTGCATATAGAGGGCTATATATTCCACCCTTTTAAAGAGTTGATAATATAGCTATATATGCTGTAGATCAGGAAGTTGTCCTATATTGAGAAGCGCCCCCTCTACCACTACCACCTTGGCCAAGGTTCCTCTTAGCTCAGTCTAGGGTTTAAAATATAAAATTATATATATTTAGGATATTATATATAGTATATATATGTATGTGTGTGTGTGCCTGTGTGTGATTTAGAAAGGCCAAGGTCACCCACTGTATCTTGGGCCATCACCAGTCATCTTGACCTTTGTCTTGCCTCTAGACTTCGATGACCCTGGAGGAGAGAGTGAGACTTAATAAGACTCTGCACAGCTCTGCCCCACTCTTATCTAATTCATGCACAAGTCAAGACATCACTCTTATGATGTCATTGGTCCTTTTTGAGAACAGAGGACAAACAGCAGCAATTTATTAATAATATTTTATAATTCTATCACAAATTGGCCTGTATTTTGGAGTCTCACCCTGAACTCAAAGAAAATCTCCAAATATGGTTCGTGCCTCATTTCCCATTAAGGTCCCTCCCAACTTCACAAAGTGACAAATGGAAAACATGTTCACATTGAAGTTTGAATACATTTACTGCAATAAATAATATTTCAAAAAACTCAGGGCATTGACTCAAGTTAAGTATTACTCAAATCCCACCAGCAACTTCTGCCCCTTTTAAGAGATGGGTTCATAACTTCACTATTATTTGTTTTAATCTTATTTAATATTTTATTTTTCCCAATTACATGTAAAACAATTTTGCCATTCTTTTTTCCCAAAATTTTGAGTTCCAAATTCTTTCCCTCCTACCACTCCCCCTACCTCATTGAGAAGACAAGCAATTTGACGTAGGTTATATGTGTGTAGTCTTGCAAAACACATTTCTACGTAAGTCATTCTGTGAAAGAAAATATAGAATATCACCCCCAAGAAAAATAAAGCAAAGAAAAAGTTCTTTCTCTGGAGATGGATAGCACCTTTCACAAGTCATACAGAACTGTCTTAGATCATTGTATTGCTGAGAATAGTTAAGTTATTCATAGCAGATCATCACATAATATTGCCATTACTGTGTACAATGTTCTCCTGGTTCTGCTCATTTCACTTTGTATCAATTCATGCAAGTCTTTCCATGTTTTTCGGAGAGCATCCTGCTCATCATTTCTTAAAGCTCAATAGTCTCTTATCACAGTGATATACAACAAATTGTTCAGCCAATTGATAGATATCCCCTCAATTTCCAATTCTTTGCTACCACAAGAAGACTAACGATAAACATTTTATACATATAAGTCATTTTACTTTTCATTTTTTATCTCTTTTGGGATACATACCTAGTAGTGGTATTGCTAGGTCAAAAAGTATGCATGATTTTATAGCCCTTTGGGCATAGTTCCAAATTGCTCTCCAGAATGGTTGAATAACTATACTTCACCAATAGTACATTAGTGTTTTAATTTTCCCCCATCCACTCCAACATGGGTCATTTTCCTTTTCTATCATATTAGCTAATCTGTAGGTATGGAGTGGTACCTCAGGGTTGTTTTAATCTATATTTCTCTCATCAATAGCGATTTAGAGCATTTTTTTCGTATGACTATAGATAGCTCTAATTACTTAGTCTGAAAACTGCCTGTTCATATCCTTTGACCATTTTTCAATTGAGGAATGGGTCTTATTTCTATAAATTTGACTCAGCTTTCTATATATTTGAGAAATGAAGTCTTAATCTGAGAAGCCGTAATTTTTTTCACATTAATGATTACCAACTATACATTTTCCTTCATCCTATTTCCCTCTGTTTATTCCACTGTCTCTCTTCTTTTACCCTGCCCATTCTCACAAGTGTTTTGCTTCTGACTTTTACCTCCTCCAAACTGACCCCACTTCCATCAGCTCCCCTGCTTTAATACTTTCCCATTCTACTTTCCTGTATGGTAAGATAGATTTCTACACCCAACTGTGTGTGTATATTATTCCCTCTTTGAGTCAATTCTAATGAGTGTAAAGTTTGTGTGCTCCCCTCTTCACTTCTTCCATTTTCCCCTCCATGTAAATGCTCTTGCAGGCCTATTTTATGTCAGATAATTTATCCCATTCTACCTCTCCCTTTTCCCTTCTTGCAGCACACCCTTCTTTCTCATCCTTTAATATTTTTTTAGATAACCATACCATCACATTCAACTCACTCCTCTATTTTCTGTCTATGTATACTCCTTCTAACTGCCCTAATAATGATGAAGTCCTTAGGACTTATTAATATAATTTTCCCATGTAGGAATATAAACAGTTTAATCTCATCGAATCCCTTGATTTCTTTTTCCCGTTTACCTTTTTATGCTTCTTTTGAGTCTTGTATTTGAAAGTCAACTTTTCTCTTCAGCTCTGGTCTTTACTGGGGCCTGGTCTGTACTGGCAGGACCAATACTGGACTGTGTTCCTCTCTCACCCTCTTGCAACAGACCTTTCCTGCCAACCTTCTAACTTGTCTTGGGTTGAACAATTGTTTCACTTCAGGTTTTTTTGGGTTCTGCCACTCTAGAATTTGTTTAGAGTCATTATTTAAAAGTATGTGGAAGTGTTTGTGGGAGAGCTCTGGTGAGTCCCTGCCTTTACTTCACCATCTTGGTTCTGCTTCCTCCATAACTTTGCTATAATTTAGGGAACTACCATATCCTTGAGAGGCCTTGGCAGTTGGTCACTTGTCCTCTGCCCTGTGTACTGTGCAGTATGATTTTTAATTCCTCCCTTCTCTACTCCCTGTCTTTAATATCTATAATCAGATAAGCACTTCCCTATTATTTGGCAAGTGTTGCTTGTGCTCCCCAGTGGCAATCTCAAGGTTTCACCACAGATCAAAGGGCCATAAATTCCCATGCTTCAGGGCTGTGGGGTTGAGTGAGGAGATAGCAGAAGTTGCTGAGAGGGGCAGGGTTATGGTGGGACCCTTGATCACAATGGAAGGTATAGACTACACAGTGGTGTATCCCTTGGGAAGAAATAACTTCAACAAATCCCCCTCTATCAACTCCAGCTCATATGGTTCTAGGTCCCGTGAAATCACACTTCCACCTTGCCATCCTTGTTGTGTCTCAAGTGGAGTTCTCTGCCTAGCTGAGCACTGGGACAGCACTGCCAGCAGTTTCTAGGCTGACTCATGGCTGCCCAGGAAAGTGTGTGTGTGTGTGTGTGTGTGTGCACGCTCACGTGTGCATTGGGGGGATTCGAAGAGAGAAAAAGGAGAAGAGGGAGAGAGGAGAGGGAGATAGGAAGCAGAGTGAGAGAAAGAGAGAAGAGAGAGAAAGGGAGAGAGAAAAGAGAAAGAGATGAGAGGAGAGAGAGGGAGGGAAGGTGGGGGGGTATTAGAATCAGCTCATCCTGGCTCGCAAGATCTGATTGTTAAATTTTCAGTATGAGCATACCTCAGAATCAACAAACTGTTAATTAAAGCTTGATTTATTGTCTATCATTGATTTGCAGACTCAAGAAATGGTAGATAAAATGTTAATAATGTAGATTAAACTTAAAGTGTGTCTTACATACTTGGAGAACCAGCATATCCTTGGAGAGAGGAGATAGACACACAGAGAGAAGCAGAAGGGAGAGGAGAGGAGAGAAAGAGAGAGAGAGAGAGAGAGAGAGAGAGAGAGAGAGAGAGAGAGAGAGAGAGAGAGAGAAAGAGAGAGAGAGAGATAGGCAAAGAGAGAGTAAGAGGAAGGGAGAAAGTGGGAGGAGGAGAGGGAGGGGGAGACAGAGAGAGGACAGTGAGACAGATTGACAGCTACAGACAAAATCAAAGTCATAGAATGAGGCAAAAGGAGAGACAGACAGACAGAGAAAGAGATAAAGAGAGACAGAGACAGAGGCAGATGTGTGTGTATGTGTGTGTGTGAGAGACAGAGAGAGAGAGACAGAGAGAGTAAGAATGAGAGAGAGAAAGAGAGAGAGAGAGAGAGAGAGAGAGAGAGAGAGAGAGAGAGAGAGATTCAAGAAAAATATAAAATATTTAGGAGAGACCCAGAGAATGAGGCAAGTCTTTTTCTTCAAGACATACTTAGGTCCCTGGGAGGCCAATGCATCTGATCTTAACTGTGGGGCACAAGTATCTGCTCTGAACAATGTGTCCTACTTTCCCCATGATCAAAGGATTATAAAACCTCATGCTTCAGGCTGTGGGGCACAGTGAGGAGAGAGCAGAAAGAGCTGGGAGGGTCAGAGTTTTGGTGGGACTCTTCATCACAGTGGAAGGTACAGACTACACAGTAATGCATCCCCTGGGGCTCCTTCTACAAAAACCGCTATTTAGAGGTGGAGCCTTGGGGCTAAACTGGATTAGTAGAGACTGTCATGGGAAGGAAGGAATGTTCTCATTCTAATATTCATCAATATAGGAAAAGCCATAGATTCCAGACATTGAGTTCTTTGAATTTTTCCTCAGCAATGTCCCTTGCAATCATCACCTCATTTCCACTCATTTCCAAAACCACAACCCTGGTGAATACTTTCATTAACTCAACTCATCTTGTACTCCTGCCAGCATCAACTCTTCTTGGACATCCCATCTGACTAAGCCTTCTCATTCACTCTGATTATATTATTTCCTTGTTCAGAATCTTTTATTGGCTTCCCATTGCTTCAAGATGAACTCCAAGCTCCTTTAAGGCTCTAGCCACCATCTAGTCCAAAGCTACATTTTCAGTCTTATTTCATTGGACAACCAGAGCTTGAAAGGCTCACACCATATAAGGAATAACTGAAGAAGGTGAAAGAGTTTAGTCTCCAGGATCAAATATAAAATCCTCTTTTTAGTGTTCAAAGCCCTACACTTCATTCCCCTGCACATACTTAGCATTCCAGTGACATTGGTTTTCTTTCTATTCTTTGAACAAGATACTCCATCTCCTGACTCCAGGCATTTTAACTGACTGTCCCCAATACCTGAAATTCATTCTCTCATCCTCTCCATCTCCTGGTTTCCCTGGCTTCCTTCAGGTCTCTAAACAAAAAGCTTTTCATGATCCCTTTTAATGTATGTGTCTTCCCTTTAAATCTCCAGTTTATCCTGTCTACATCTTGTTTGTACATGGTTGTTTGCATTATTAGCTTGTTAGCCTGTGAGCTCCTTGAGAGCAGGGATTATTTTTTTTTTGCCTTTCTTTGAATACCTACTGCTTAGTATAGTGCCTGAAACATAGTAAAGTCTTTAATAAATGCATCTTGATTGACATATTTTTTCCCTCCCAGAGAGCTGGCTGTTAAACATTTAGCAGCACACCCCTAATTTAAATCCAAGTCTTTCTGACTCTTAAGTCCAGCTTGCTCTCTCTTTCTGTCTCATTCTCTCTCTCTGGGTCTCTTCTAGGTCTCTTTCCATACACATACACCCACACATAGAAGATGAAAGAGTAGATAATAGCGAATGAATATAAGAGCATGGAACAGTCCTTGAAAAATAGTGTCAGGAATGCTAAGACTCAGAATAAGATTTGTGCACATTGGTAAAGGTAGTCCCATACTGAGAGTTCACTATAATGATGAAACCACAGGTCTAGTAAAAATCATTTTGCACATATCTTGTATTTTACTTTACTTGTGAGGAAAACCAAGGACAACAAAAGATTCATGTTTTTTTTAAAGCTATACTGGGGAAAGGAGGGGGATCAAAAAAACAGAGAGGGCCAGTGCTTGGGTTGAATTGAGAATAGAGAGAAAGAATGGCTGCTCATCTCTCACTTTGCTTCAGTTTTCTTGGCCAAGGAGAATGACTCTTGCATTGTAAAGGACAGAATAGAAATGGTTAACTTGGACTGGATACCCAAGATAAGTAAGGACATGGTGAGGGTGCAGCTAGCTGTGCTTGATGAAGTAAAGTCAGCAGATCCAAATGAAATAACACATCAATTAACCAACCAACCAGCCAGTCAACCAACCAACTAACCAACCAATCAGTCAACAAGCATTTAATTTCCTACTACATGCCACACAGTATGCTAAGCTATCCTTGCCCTCAAGTGCCTCACATTCTACTGGGGAGATATAATATTTTCACAGATAGGTACAATATAAGTTACATACAAAATTTTGTTTCTTATTAGACTTGTGATTTCATTATTATAGTGAGCTCCCAGTATTGGACTATCTCTACCAGTGCACACTTATGGTCTTAGATTTACCTAGTACAATGCAAGGTTAAGTGACTTGCCCAGGGTCACCTAATAAGTATGTATCAGAAGCAAGACTTGAACCCAGAGCTTCCTGCTTTTGAGACTAGCTCTCTATTCACTTGATCATACTGACTGCTCAAAATTAATCCACAGTGATTTTGTGGGGAGAGGTACTAAAATTTGGAAGGATCAGAAAGCTTCATGAAGTAAATAGCACTTGAGCTGAGACTTGAAGGGAGCCAAGGAGTCCAGGAGATGAGGAAATAGAGCATTCTGGCTATGGAGACAGAAGGTAGAAGATCATGTGCAGGGATAGGGGATGGGTGGGAAAGTGAGGAGGTGTATGCAGGGGAGTTGTATGGGTGCAGCCTGGAAAGGCAGCTCAGGGCCAGATTGTGAAGGACTTTAAATGTTAAACTGAGAAGTTTGTATTTTATCTTAGTGGCACTGGGGAGCTCCTGAAGCTTCTTGAGCAGGATAGTGATGTGGTTACATCTGAACTTTAGGATTATCAATTTGAAGGCTATGTAGATAGGTTGAATTGGTGTGGGGAGACACTGGAGAGGAGACCAATTTGGAGGCCACTGGTTGGTTGTTGTCCTTTGTTCTCGAAGAGGACCAAAATGACATCACTATGCTTGAGTCAAGATTCAACATGTCTGACTGTGGCTGATAAGGCCAGTATGAGCTCAGAATGCTCTACCACAGGTCAGGAACAAATAGTCTGTGTGAATATTTGTGGTGGATACTCCAAACTTCTGCATCCTACATTTCCTTTGAGTTGGTTCAATTCTACTTTGCTCATAGAGCACAGCACTTTCTCTGATGTGGGCATGCCATGCTGAGTGGTCTTGTGCCAATGTCTCCCATGTCACACAATCAATTCCAAAGTTCTTGAGGGAGACCTTGAGAGTGTCCTTGTAACCCTTCTTCTGGCCACCATGTGAATGCTTGCCCTGTGTGAGTTCTGTATAAAATAGTCTTTTTGGCAAGCATATGTTTTGCATTTGAATAATGCGGTCAGCCCATCAGAGTTTCGCTCTCTGAAGTAGAGTTTGAATGCTTGGCAGTTTAGTTCGAGTAAGGACCTCAGTGTCTGGTACCTTATCCTGCCAGGTGACCTTCAGAATCTTCCTAAGACAATTCAAATGGAAGCGATTCAGTTTCCTGGCATGGCACTGGTAGACTGTCAAGGTTTCACAGGCATACAATAATGAGGTCAGCACCACAGCTCTGTATACCGTCCATTTGGTAATCAGTCTAATACCTCTTCTCTCCCACACTTTCCTTTGGAGCCTCCCAAACACTGAGCTAGCTCCGGCAATGTGTCCATCAACCTCATTATCAATGTGTACATCTACCAGTACCTTTAGTTACATGAGGTTAATGTAGGTTATGACACTTTTTTTTTATTTGGAGAAATTTTTTTCTTGTATTTCTATTCCACTGGACAGTAACAAGTAAGACATTTGATATGAAGTCAGGCAAAGATCAAAAGAACATGGCATGGCATGCTATTTTTTCACTCATTACTAACTGGCACTTTGAAAAGAGAGAAATTAAATAGCAGGAATTTCTCATTAGCCCTCCTCCCAACTTTCCTATTTCTATCATTCTTTGATTCAGAGTTTCACAGTCTGGGACTATGGCCCTGAAAGCCAGGGGTTCCACATCCTTCTTTCTTTTTCTGACAGGGTTGATTAGGTGGTAGATTTGGGCTGGGGATCATAGTAAATGTAGTTTGCCTACAGAGTATCTTGCATTATTCTTGTGGATAAGTTGGAGAACTGTGAGCTAGATGATAATGCAATGAGATGAGTTTAGAACTGTTTGAATTACTTGACTTATAGTGTCCTTGTTACTACTATTAGTAGTTCCATGTTAGTTTGACAGGAAGTCTCTAACATAGCGCCTTAGGGATCTGTGCTTGACCCTGTGCTGATTAACAGTTTTATCAATGTCTTGGACAAAGGCATGAATGTCATGCATTTCAAATTCACTGATGACACAAAGCTGGGACAGATAGCTAACATACTGGATGACACAGTCAAAATCAAAAGACCTTGATGGACTAATACATTAGGCTGAATCTACTAAAGGGACATTTACTAGAGACAAATAAAAACTCCTTTGCACAGGGCATCAAGCAATCATTTGGTCAATTAAGTGAGAGTCATCTTACTCCATACGGGCTCAGGATTGAGACTATAAGTCAGAGACTCTGAAGGTACTGAGGGTGTAGGATTCACTGAATCGTGCTGAAGGGTAAGGTCTGTCTACCCACTGACCAGGTTTATTTATGAATTTCTAAGGGTAATGGGAAAATACTTTTCACACCTATCTAGACAACGCCCATCGATGGAGGGTACATACTGTGCACTTGGTATGTAATCTCAATGTGAGTTTAGATCTGCATTTGGTCCATAGTGAACATAGTGAAAAAGTGTAGAATTTTGAGAACTGGAAGGGATCTCAGGGACCATGTAGCCTAACCCATACCCAAGAGGTATTCTATGACATACTGAACAAGAGGCCAGTTATTGAACAAGCATTTATAATTACTATTTTAATTAATAATTAATTTCCCATATATTATAAATTAATTATATAATTATGTTTTGTATTTATTTTTATATTTTTATTATATTTTTATATATAATTATAATAATATTCATTATAATCAACATAATCAATTAAAATAAATAAATAACTAGTAATATTAATTATGTGCCAGGAGCTGTGCTATGTGCACAAAGAAAGACAAAAACCAGTTCCTCCTTTAAAGGTGTTCACAGTCTGATGGAGGAGACAATAAGCAAACAAATATGTACAAACAAGATGTAGACAGGATAAATTGGAGATAATCACAGAGGGATCACACTAAGATTAAGGGGGAGTGGAAAAGGTTTCTCCTAGAAGCTCGGATTTTAGCTGAGTCCTGACGGAAGTCAGGAGCCAGAGATGAGGAAGGAGAGAATTCCATATATTGGGGACAGCCAATGAAAGTGCCTGGAGCCAGGAGTGTCTTGTTTGAGGAATAGCAAAGACACCAGGGTTACTACAGTGTGGAGTATGTGAAGGACAGTAAGGTGTAAGAAGACTGGAAAGGTAAAAGGGGCCTGATAATATTTGAAACAGCCCATTCCACTTTTATATAGTTCTAATATAGAGTAAGGAAGACTGCCCCAGAAACTCCTAAGTTGTATGACCCTGGACAAGTCACTTAATGTCTCTCAGCCTCAGTTTTCTCATCTATAAAATGGGGATAAGAGTATCTACCTCTATTGTTATGTGGATCAAGTGAGATAATGTATGTAAAGTACACCACTATCCCTGAATGTTATATAAATGCTAGCAGTTATTATTGTTATTACTATGAAGGTTTTCTTGATATCGGTCTAATTTGCTTCTTTGAAATCTCCACCCATTGCTTTTGCCTTCTGGAACCACATAAAACAAGTCTGATTCCTCTTACATGTGATAGCTTTCTGGACAGTTGAACAAAGTTATCACATTGTCCTCTGAGTCTTCTCTTCTTCCAGGTTAAGCATTCCCAGTTCCTTCAGCCGTTCTTCACATAGCGGGAGCTCAGGGCTCTTCACCATACTGGGTGCCCTCCTCTGGACCCTCTCCAACTTACCAATGTTCATTTTAAATTGGGGTGCCCAACTGAACACAAAAATTCAAATAAAGTCTGACAAGGGCAGCATTCAGAAGGACTATCACCTCCTTATTATTGGAATTCCTGGTCCACTTAATGGTGACCAAGATCTCATTACCTTCTTTGGCTGCTCTATCACTGCTGAGCCCTATTGAGCTTGCAGTCCCCCTTATCCAATGATCTTTTTCAGATAAGCTTCTGTCCAACCGTGTCTGCCCCTTCTCTTACTTGTGAAGTTGATTTTTTTGTGCCTATGCATAAGACTTTACATTGATCCCTATGGAATTTTATCTTATAAGTTGCAGCCCAATTCTCTAGCCTGTCAGAATCTTATTGGATTCTAACTCTATCATCTACTGCAGGGCTGTCCAAAATGTGCCCCGCGGGCCATATGCAACCCGCAGTGTGATTTATGTGGCCTGCCTACAAGCATAGAAATTTACATAAATGCTTCAGTAAACCAAGCTGAGCTACTGCAGAACTCACACTAAAATGGCAAATCGAAATATATTGTCTATTGTTTCAATAAAAACCCAAGGTTGGATAGCCCTGATCTACTGTATTAGCTGTTATTCCCAGCTTCTTGTCATTTGCTAATTTATTAAGCATGCCATCCGTCCATGCCTTTATTCAAATGTAGTATACGTGCTCCGGCTTATTCCCTGAGAACCCAGCAGGCTGTGTCTCCAGCTCTGGGTTTCAGGACATCATAAGCATTTTTGTCTGGTGTGGTGTGATGTGTGTGTGTGTGTGTGTGTGTGTGTGTGTGTGTGTGTGTATGTGTGTATTGCCATTGTCTTGAGGCCCTACTAGTTGTATCCACCTCCTCCCCACTGTTAGGTGCCAATAACTAACATCTTACTTCCATTTAACACAACATCAATGAACTTTTATGAAGACTTATTTTCAGTGAAGATACAGCAAGAACAAACATACAAACATTTCCTTCCAACACCTCAGGACTAAACTCTTTGTTCAATTCCTATATAACATAGGTCTCACGAAGTTCATGCAGCCTGGCTGACAGATGAATCCTTCTGTCAGCTCTCACTGGTCCAAGAAGGTCACTACCAAAGGTCACTCCTTGCACCTCAGGACATGGCTGCAAAACCCAAACTCTGGAGCACCAGCATGCTGGAGAGTTCGCTGGACCTTTTGAAACTCACACGATAGGAAGTCTTATTCCTTCACCTAAAATGGAAAAAGAACAATTACAGAGGCCAAGGACCAAGGTGAGGGCCACATGGCCACAAAGGGGAGAAGTCCTCAAAGACCCTCCCTTACAGCTCTGTCTCTCATCAGACACTGTGAGCCAAGTCAACGAGATCCCTCAAGACAGCCGTTGGAGAGAAGGAGGCAAAGATATTAGGCCAAAGGTGACAGCCTTCTTGAAGATGTCCTTAATTCTGTCTACACAACCAATGGACAAAGGCTCCCTCTAGCCACATGGTTAGCATGGAGGAATGTTGTGCATGCTCCATAGTCTCTCCAAGGTACTTTCTGGAACCAGGCTCCCTAGTCTCCCCCACATGGGGAATTTCCTTCAATGGAGCACACCAATGCACTTGTCAATGTTTTAGCTCCCCATTACATAAATAATTAATGAAAATACTAAACAGCATAAAGAGGCACAGATCCCTGGGGTCCTCTACTGGAGACCTACTGCCACATTGACATTGAACTATTAATGACTCTTGTGAATCCAACCATCCATTTAGCTCTGAATCCATCTAACTCTCTTATCTTCTAGTCTACCTGTCTTTATCTTCCCCACAAGAACAGTATAAGATATTTTATCAAAAAGCGTTGCTAAAATGGAGGTAAACTGTATCTAAAGTATTCCCCTCATCTATCAGTTTAGTAACAGTGTTAATAAAAAGTCATTGGGGTCAGCCTGGCATGACTTGTTCTAGATGACGCTGTGCTGGCTTTTTGTAATCACTATTTCCCTATCTAGGTGTTCCCCAACAATCTCTTTAACTCAGTCTTTCTTAGATTGGAAAAAGAAAAGTGTAGTCACCACGGGAATTGTCTCAATAGTTATTCTAAAGTTCAGCAAAGACCAACTTTCCCCAAGCGTCTGGCCTTCCTGAGATCCTATCAAGGAAGGGACCCTGGAGGGATCTCTGATCCTTCTTAGATCTGCCCTTAGAACCCAATATGAGGTCCACCATTATTTTTTTAACCAGTCCTACGGTTTTGTTGACATAGAGAACTCTCAGTGAGGTAATTCTCTTCACTGATGCAGATCAAAAACTGCTCTGAAACTTAGTCTTAGAGAGTTTCCTGGGACATTGAAGAGTTAAATGACTCGCCCATGGTCATATAGTCAGTTTGTGCTGGAGACAGATTTAGACCCAGGTCTCCTGACTCCAAGGCTATGCTATTATGTCACATTACCTCTTAAAGTCCCCTACTTTACTGAGGCTTCATGAACTTGGTGGGTTCCCATGAGGCTGACAACAGGCGTTCCTGCTACTCATTTCTTAGATCCTGCCATTATCCTCCAACCCACTTCCTGCCATCTTGTTCCCCCTGCCCTTCCCAAGGATGAAGGTTTAGGTTCTTTACCGTGGCACAATGAGCTCAATGGGAAAATTTTGGTCCTGGAACAGAAGTGACTGTACTCTCACGTAAGTTTCCATGTTCCCAACAGAGGTAGGGAAAGTTGGTCAGGGGATCCTACTCCACTGAACCCCTAAAAGCTACAAGATTGTGGGAGCAATCTGGGACTTGGCTGGTGACCCCAGTCATCCTTTACCAAAGCCTGTGGTGGTTTTGTGGGGCAGGTCCCACAGCCAGCCTTGTCTCCTAAAGTATACCAAAATCATCACTACAGGAACCCCCAACCCTAGCCACTCCCTAAACCTTTGAATACTAAACCTACAAATCCAAGGGCAGTGACTTTTCCCTCTCCTGATTCTAAGAACTTCACCTTCCAATCCCAAGAAATTCCCCCAAACTGAGAAGCTGTTGGACCCCGGGAACTTCCCCCACCCAGAACAGCCCTAATCCCTGGGACCCCCTGAACCTTGTCAGTGACCATGCTAGTCCTTTCCTGTAGCTATGGGATTTGTCATCCATTTCTTTCCCTGTGATGTATCTAAGGAATAAAGGGCCTTGACTTTTGTATCTAAAATCCTGGGGAAGGGGAGAAGGGTCTAGAACAGAATGGCATTTAGGAGACTTAAGGACTCAAGATCTTTGCTCCTAGGAGGAGGGATGGATTGCTTGTCCCTACTTCATCTGCCCCCACCATCCTTTTCCTATACAGGAGATGAGACACTACTGAAAGAGTCAGGGGGAGGCCCATACCTGGCTGGAAAGACCCTGAACCTCAAGTGCCAAGTGTCTAGCTTTCAGTTTAATACAAGCAGACTAGGCTGGTACCTATGGGCCCCTGGACATGCCCCATTGTGGCTGGCCAGCCTTGACAGCACATTTTCAGAAGCCAGAGAGGACTGTATCACCTCCATCAGAGAGGATACCAGCAGCCAGATTTTTCTCCAGATTAAGGACCTTAGCCTTGGAGATTCTGGCTACTATCGTTGCACGAGGATGGTGGGTGATGGAGGTGATACAGACAAGATGATCTTTGGTTCTGGGACAAATGTGGCTGTGGAACCTGGTGAGTACCTGCTCTGACTCTGTTTTAGGGAAATAGACCTTATGAGACCAGATCTGGTCCTAGGTCACATAGTTACTGGTGCCCAGACTAGAAACCAAGATCCTTCATTTCTCAGACCCTTCTCTCTACCACAGTGTGCTGTGTGAACATGCACAGCTAGCACACCCATTCTGGGCAGTAACCTCTGTGGTAGGTGATTGAAAGACTTTGAGTTCCCACCATAATAAGGTTAATGGACTTGGGACACCCAAATGTGAAGCCCAGAGACCTGTCAGACCCAGTAGAAGCCAGGAGTGGGGGGAAGTTTGGAGGTAGAAAAGGGGCTGTGGTCTGGGGGCAGCACAGGCATGTGAGCTGGGGATGTGAGAGCCAGCCTTGGGCTGGGGCCAGGGAGCTGGGGTTGAGCTCTAGTTTTCACAGTTATTTAGTCACATGAACTCACTTCTCACACTCGGGGTTCAGGTGAGAGAGGGGTGGGAAACAAGGTTGAGGTTTGTTTTTCACAGTTACTTGGTTTCATGTATTTGCTCCCCACACAAGGGGCCAGGCCAGGGCTGAAAGCAGGGCCAGGAAGTGGGTGAGGTTTGGTTTTTACTGTTATTTGGTCACATATGTTTCTTCCCACACTTAGATCTGGGTTGCAGGCTGGCAGCAGGGTGCTCTGGAGGGGCCAGCTGAGTGACAGGAAGTCATGGTTTTATTGCAGGACCTCGGAACCCTCTGTCACCCAGTGTATTCCTGGTGAGGAGTCAGGATGCTGTGGCCTGCCTGGCCAGTGACTTCTACCCCAAGCCACTCAATGTGTCCCTGGCCTCCCTTGGGGCTTTAGTCTCCGCCCAGGCCCTCACTGTGTCTCCCACAGCCCATGGCACCTACAGTGCCATTCAGATCAGCAGGGTTGGTGAGAATGACTCAGTAGCCTGCTCAGTGATGCACCTTGGGAAAGAGACTCTTGTGTCCTACCAGCCAGGTATGAGCAGCCCCTGCCTGGGCATGGGGGGTGGTGGTACCATGAAGGGGCATTTTGGAAGTGTTTTCCATATCACTGAGGGACATAAGTAGGGGAAGGAGCAGGAAGTGGATGAAAATGCTCTAGAGTGAAGAGGAGGCCCCTGATTGGGGAACAGAGGCCTGGACTGGGGCTAGGGGTCTTTGGGTAGAAAGGGCTATTTGAGACCAGTGTTTCCTGACTGGAAGTGGGGGGAGGAATCCATAATAAGGGATGAGTTTCCTGGGATAGATGAGGTGGGAGCCTGACTGATGAAGGGTTTTCTGAACTATAGAGGGAAATCCGGGGCTGGGGAGGAAAGTCCTGGGCTCACTGAATCTCAAGGCTATGGCTGATTATGTCTTTCTGCTTTCAGATACTGGGATCACCCCTCAGGTGGAATCATCTTGTCACCACCAGGAATTCACAGGTGGGTTAAAGGTTAAAGGTGAAAGGGCAGAGATAATGAGCTTGAGCTTAAGCCACCTGATCAGAAGGGAGATAATTCTACCAGTCTGATAGTCTCCATATCTCACCCTCTGATAATTTGATACCCCAGGGTTCCTCATGGCTATGACCAACACAGAGCATGATAAAAACAGCCTAGGTATGTGATAGTTCAGGGATCAGAACATATCCAGAGGGGCTCAGTGTTGGTAATGGCTCAGGGACTGGAGGGAGTGATGGCCTAGATCTTCAGACTATGCGAAGATCCAAAATTCAGGGAAAATGCCAGTCCAGGGCTCAGGATGGGGAGTAGCTCATTTCTATTCTCCCTGGCCTTCTCAGCTGCTTTTCATCTCTGGATGGTTCCCACTTTCTCCCTCCTCTGCTCCTGGTTTTGGGCTTCTGAGTCTCAGTGGAGGAAATCTTTAACCTGAATTAACTTCATTCATTACAGATTTATGCTACAGCATCTCAGCTGGGCCCTCACTCTGAATTTATATTTGTTCAACTCTTATCAACATAGTGGATAGAGAATGGACCTTCAAGTTAGGAAAAGCTGAATTTAAATCCTACCCCTAATATATACTGGCTGTGTGCCCCTGGGCATTTTATTGCTCTAGGCTGCTCTCTAGTATGATAATTTGCAGAGAAAATACCAACCCGCATTAGTGGATGGAGTTACAAGCAGGATTTCCCTTTGTTCCCTTTGCTATCTTTATTCCCTATAGTAACAGTTCCAAACTTATTCTTCTCCTCTACCCACTCATTAACCCACATCCTCCATAGCTTTGGGAGACATCTCCACATTCTATTTCCCTACGGAGCCTGAGCCCCTCCTATGGGAGTGGTCTCCCTCTCAGTTCTCTGTCTCATGCTCATGCCTTTTCAGCTTCATCATCTACTACCCTCTGACTAATATTTGCCAACATGTATTCAGCACTTTAAGGCCTACAAATCACTTTACGTACACTATCTCATTTGAGCCTCTCATGGTGAGAGAGGTACCGGAGCTATTGCCTCCTCCCCTTTCTTATAAATGAGGAAACTGAGTTTCAGAGAGATTTAGTGATTTGTCCGTCATTACACAGTTGGTAAAAAGGGCAGCCAGTGGCTTAGTGGATAGAGCACTGGGCCTGGAATCAGGAAGATTTTTAGTTCAAATCCAGCCTCAGACACTTCCGAGCTGTGTGACCCTGGGCAAGTCACTTAACCTCTCTTTGAGCCTGACAAAACGTGTCCACTGGAGGAGGAAATGGCAAGCCACTTCAATATCCTTCCTAAGAAATCCTGAATGGGATTACAAAGGGTTAGTCACAAATGAAAGACTGAACAGCAACAACACAGACGGTAAATGTTACAGGCTGGATTCTAACTTGCTGTTGGCTCTTCATTTCAGGAAAGTCATTTTGGTGGTTGTTGAGAATAAGCTTCGGTGGTGAAAGGCCTGGGCCAGGGAGACCCAAATAGAAGGCTTCATAACAGTCTTTATTGACTCTAGATCTTGCACTCTTTCTATTTCATCACACCGACTCTGAGGAATCCCTAGTGCAGTCTCTGCCATTGAGCCCATCTCCTCCCGCCTCCTCCAGGGCCTTGTTCCATCTCCAATGTCTCCTTTGCTCCTAGTTCAGTCCCTCTGATGATGAACTTGGGTCTTCCCAAACCCCTTTATCTTAATTACCCATCCATTCTATGCAACACTTCTCTCTCTTTCACTGCTAAAATTCTCAGAGTTGTCATCACTCTTTTGTCAGTTTCTCCCCAAGCTCTTCCCATCTGTCTTCCATACTCTTCCCTCTGCACAGTGAGTTCTCAGTGACTTCCTAACAACCAAATCCAGAGGCTTCTTTCAGTCTCCATTCTCCTTTGACCTCTCTGCAGCTCTTTATGCATATTATCATCTATGACTGAATGCCTTCTTGCCCACGGTCCTCTAGAAACACTGTATTATCTTTATTTTTTACTCCCCTCTCTACGTGCTTCTTCTCTATCCCCCTCTCTGGACCCTGTTTAGTGTGGATACTCCTTAAGGGCCAGTCCTGGGCTTTCTTCTCTTCTCTTTCCTTTGTCAATTTTCTCCTCCAGAGCTATCTAGGTCCAGTGGACAGATATTCATCAGGATGACTGGAAATAGCTCAGGATGCAACGGCAGACCCTGGCCCTTTTAAGCTAAGGTCTCTTCAGGTTCTCACTTTGGGTGAAGTAACACCCATTCAGTGAATAGGTCTCTTTAAGAAGTGAGTCAAGGGATGACCCCAGTCTCCTTGATCACTCACTATCTTTATCTCCAGGCCTTTAGCTCTTTCATGAGGCTCCAAACCACACTTCCAAATGCCTTCAGAACACCTCTACCTGCATAGCCCCCTGGTCCCTCAAATTGAACACGTCTAAAGTGGAGCTTATTCTCTTTCCCCCTATGTTTGACATTTCCCCTTGTTCTGCTGCTATTCAGTTCACCCTTTCTCCTGTGCTGTATCTTTGGGGTGATTGTTGATTTTTCAGCTCGCTTCAGTCTTATATCTTGTTAGTCACCAAGTCCTGCCAACTCTGCTTCTACAACATCTTTTACTCCAGTCTGCACCCCTTTATTCTTAACGTCATCTTCCTAGTAAAGGCCCTAATTATTGTTTTCCTGGATTGTCGAGATATTTGCCTGGTATGTTTTCCTACTTCTGCTCTCTCTTCCACGTCACAATACAATCACCAGAATAATCTTCCATACACACACACACACACACACACACACACACACACACACACAGAGTCATTTGAGTTCTCTGTTCAGAAATTGTTAGTGGCTTCCTTTGATCTCCCACTGTTTTAACAATCCGGCTAGCAGCTTCTGTGGGGGTGTAAGATCCACCCACAGCCAGCACCCAGAAAGCTGCCAATAGCACAGGTTCTTTTGATCTGCTTAACTAAGGAAAGCAAGGTGAAGGGGTTGACGAGCTTACTTTAATTCAGCATACAAATATCATTCACTTAGTTCAGGGAAAAAAAGCCAGCACCCTGAACTTCAGAGCAAATTACAAACAAAGTACAAACATCAATCAAGGCAGACCCAATACGGATTCATAGTTACCAACATCTAGGTTCAGCCCGGGAGCTCAGAACAAGGGCTGGCCCAGAGTCACGCATGCCACCACTGCTGTGGGAATGAGCTCCAAAGAACAGACAGCCAACCCTTGGTTTTTATATCTTTTTCAGCATCAGGTGTGTCACACATGCGACTCACCCACATGACCTAGAATTGTCACAAAGAGGTGGACTTAAACCCACATGGTCTAAGAGCCTCTGCTCTCCCAGACATGTAAACTAGGCCCTCCCTGGAGTTAGCCCCACCTTGGGCCCCACCTTAGTTGCCAATCCACACCCACTAAGGTTTTACACCTAATAGGGGTTTGGGCCTGGAGCTTAGCACCTAGTAAGGCTCAATGAATTACTCAAAGGGAACAAAAGCCAAACTATTCAAGGGCACTTGTTGAACTAAGTGCTAAGGAGCTTATTTTGCTTATCAACACACCCACATAATGTCCCAACTCTGTTGTTTGGCATTATAGGCCTTCCACCATTCAATGCCACCCTGATCTCATTTTACTCTCTTTCATGTAGTCTAACCTCTTATTAGAGTGGTTTACTCATTGCCCATTGAACATACCATCTCCCTGTTCACTTCCTTGCATTTCCTCAGGTTCTTACATATGTGTTCAATAACCTCTCAATGTCCCCCTCTTGGTTTGTTGAATTTTTGCCCATTCTTTCAATTCAAATTCAAACTCTTGTCCATTAATCCTTCCTTGAAGCCCTTATTCCATAGTGACTTTCCCCCTCAGGCTTCAGATAGCAGATTGCTTTGCACCTCTCTAATGCACTTGTATAATATTGTATATTGTAGTTAACTGTGTCTGTGCCTTCTTGTTGTTGTGTTTGCCCTTTGTTTTTGAAGAGGACCATGACATCAGGGAGATGACGACATGACTTGCAATTGACTTTGATTTGATTGAGGGAGGGCTGTGAAAGGTCGTCAACCTCACTTTCTCCTCCAAGGCCATCTGGGTCCAGTGGACAGATATTCATCAGGATGACTGGAGATGGCTCAGGATGCAATGGGAGACCCTGGCCCTTTTAAGCTAAGGTCTCTTCAGGTTCTCACTTTAAGTGAGGTAACACTCATTCAGTGAAGGCCTCTTTAAGAAGTGAGTCAGGGGCAGCTAGGTGGCTCAGTGAGTAGTGCACTGGCCCTGGAGTCAGTAGGACCTGAGTTCAAATTTGGCCTCAGACGCTTGACACACTTACTAGTTGTGTGACCTTGGGCAAGTCATTTAACCCCAATTGCCCTGCCTCCTCCCCTCACAAAAAGAAGTGAGTCAAGGGATGACCTCTTTAATAAAAAAAAAAATCAAACTGGCCAAAAGAGAAACAGTTTGTGCCTTAGGCCCCTAGTAGACTGTCAACTTTGTGAATGTGAGTACTATGTATCATCAAAACATTGTATCTCCTTCAACACATAACATAGTATTGGTGTACATTTTAATAAATGTAAGTTCAACAAACAGATAAATGAAATAATGAAGAAATGAAGAAAGCCAGAGTTCAGAACCTATGATATCTTCCTAGGGGCTGAGAAGAAGGATAAGCCAAATTTTCGAGTCTGTGATAGTCTAAAACTCAGGGTGTGTAATAATGTGGGAATTGAAATGCGTGATCACCTTGGGAAAAGGGTGTAGGAACTCATATTCAGTGTTTGTGGTAGTCCAGGAAAACGTGTTGGAATAACCAAGTGGCCAAAGTATTCAGGCTCAGTGTGTGTGATAACCCATTGCACAGAATGCGTGATGTCTTAGGGCTCAGTGTCTGGGATAAGACATTGTTTAGGGTGTGATTTCCCTTGGGTTCAGATTCTGAGATGGCTCTTGGTTCAGTGTGTTTGATAGCTCAAAACTAAGGGTGCATGTGATAAACCAATACTTAAAGCATGCCATGGTATGCCATGATGGGGCAAAGTGAACGTGAATACCCAGCATGTGTGTAATATTCCCTTCTCTAGAGGCAACTGACAATGTGGGTTTATTTTTCTCAGACCATAAGGGCCCCATCATTGATTCCTAATTAAATCCAAAGATACCTTTCTCTCCTGATCCTGACCTTTCTCTCTTATAGCGGGGGAAGCAGGACCTGAGCAGGGGAACCAGGTGCTCCTGGGACTGCTGGGCTTGAGACTGCTATTGATGAAGACCGTGGCTATCAACATCCTCTTCACCACCCTGGTCTCAATCTTTTGATGTTCCTCCCATCCCATGAAATTATCCCATTAATCCTAATCTGCTCCCTCATATTCCCATCTATCTGTCCTCCCCAACCCCCATCCATATTCAGCCTCTTTTTTCTCAGGCTCCTCTCTATCCCTTTATCTTTCTCCAAACTAACCTCATAAAATCATGTCTCTTCCTCTAGGCATTTCATAGTCTTTTCTCTGCCTTCATGCCCTCTGTTCCCTTAGATTCTTTTTTATTTTCCAAGTCTCCTCTCTTTCCTATTATTCTTTCCCTATGATGTCCCTTCTGTGGGTGGAAAAGGTGAATGAAGGGAAGGGAATAAGCTGCCTGCAGATAAGTTTGACCTCTGACTCCCTGACTCTTGACTTCTGACCTTTGCTTCTCCTGAAGCCTGAGAAACAAAGTTCTAGCAGCCACCATTTGTACCCTGTCATGATCATTTGAACCCCAGAATGATCCCAGCGACCCCAGTCACATTCATTCCCCCTTAATATTCAGAATAGTCAATCTTCAGTCTATGTCCCCTGAAATAGCAAGGGTATTCCTTTCTTTGGAGGTCGGGATATGGAAGTGGGAGTGGGGGACCAGATATTCATAGACCATGTTCCCCAAGTTTCCATAGCTTGGGCTGCAGCAACAGTTCCCACTATTACCTTTTCCCTATATGAGCCTTTTTTGAGTATAAAACCAGGTTGTGACTTTCAGTTCATGTTCATGAGATTATGGCTGTCTGGGCTGCTTGGAGCGAGTAGGGACCATGTACAGTGTCAGAAGTTAGGCTGTGAAGGTTGGGGACCTAGGGGGGAGAAAATCAGCCTCATCATTCTCAAGTACTTAGCTTCTCTTACTATGTCCCTGGCAAGGTCACTATCTTTCATTCTTACACTATCCTTACATTCTTACATTCCCTTAAAGGAATCATACGGGGGAGGGATCTTAATCTGTGGGTCAAATGTAGGGATGGACTTCCTGGTGTGAGATCTCCTTGAGCCCCTAATGCTATCTATGTCTGTCCCTCTTCCCAAGGATGTTCCTGAGGTAAGGGGCATCAGGATACTTTAGGATACAACTCAGAGCCTAGACTTCCTCTGAGATGCAGCTGACTCTAATCTGAGTCCTCTGTACCCTCAAAGATCAAATGTTAGTGTTGTGTGAACCACTGTTTCCCTAGTAAGAGAGGAAATGGAAGGAGGACCAGGGAGTACACACTTCTAGAAAGAATTCCAGAGAGCCAAGGGGTCCAGGAGGGAGAAACCCTAGTGGGAAACAAGGACAGATGACCAAGAATGAGAATGGATAGGACAATCCCTCAGGCTATAGGAGAAAAGAACAAGGGAATAACTTGGGGGTCCTGGAGTTAAGCTTAGCCTCAAATGCTGACACTCTCTTGGAAGGAAGGAAACAAGCATTTATTAAGTGATTACTATGTGCCAGGAACCACACCAAGCTCTGGAGATATAAATATATGTAAAAAAGAAAGACAATGCCTGCCCTCAAGAAGCTTACCTTCTAATGGGAGAAGACAACACACAAAAGGGAGCTTAAAGGGGGTAAAGGGAAAGGATGAAGACACTCAAGGGGATGTTTTTGAAGTACAGAAGCCAGGAACAGAGCCAAGAGGAGAATAAAGGCCAATCTGAGTCCCTCCACAAAATGGAGACTCCAAAAGGAATTCACCAGTGAGAAAAGATGGTGGGCCTCACAGAGACACATTCCAGGTTGAAAAGATTGCAGGCACATTAGGATGTGGTATGGTGAGGAGGTCCCAGGTGCTAAAGGAAGCAGAATGAGGCAGTGTTGGGACATGTTTTTGAAGACTAGAAGCCAAGAATAGGCCCCTTGGTCCCAAGTGTAAGGAAAAATCACAACATAAACCCACCTATGAACAAAGGAGTGTTCAGGGATTAAACTTATTAAGTGACATGATACCAGAGGAATTTGGGTCATAAAACTGACACACTGTCTTCCCTGACCTCCCATCAAATAAATCAATCATCTGAGGCTCATGAGGGTGAAACTTGTAAAACTTCAGTCTGGGTATCAACCTATAATGATGAAGTAAGAATAACTGTTCCATACTGCCTTGATGGGCATGAAGTGCTGCAAATGACAATGATGGTGGGGAATGAGATGCTGGGGACATGGACATGCCAGCATCTTCCTTGTTCATACTTCCTCCCTGTATTCTGAGCCTACTTCTCCCCCACTCATCCTCTCCTCATGCCATTCATTCATAAGCCAGTGCATTAAAGGATGTTCTTAAGACTCCTGGCCCAGATAAACTGAGGCCCACATCCCATCCCCCATCAAACCAAGCTCCCTCTTTGTACCTTCCCTGTCCAACCCTGCTTGTGGGAAAAAATGACCTCCTGATTACCAAAGTGTGTGGCAGCTCAGGCCTTGTTAGGTAGTTCGACAGCAGGCTGGAGGCAGCTCGCTAGAACCCAAAAGAAATGCTAACCTGGCCCAGGTCTTTGATTAAGCTGATAGGGAGAGGCTTACCACAGAGCATATAAGGGCCACTCTACTTACTCTTCAATTTCTCATCTCTGAAGGAATAATAATAATAATAATTAACTTTTACATAGCACCTATGCACCAGGCACTCTTCTAAGCATTTTACAAATGTTACAACCTGGGAGGTAGGTGCTATTGTCATCCCCATTTGACAGATGAAGAAACTGAGGCAAACAAATGTCAAGCGACTCACCCAGGGATACCCAGGGTCTGAGGTGAGATTTGAACTCAGAAATTCCTGACTCTAGGCTCTGCACTCTATCCACTGCACCACCTAGTTGTCCCAAGCCTTGTGCTCTCTGTTTCTACCTGGGGTCAGTAAGTCCTTCATCTTGGTACTACTGCTTGAGAATGATATCCTTAGCATCTCATTACAGGAACCTCTTACTTTCATACCCAGACTCCAAGGGTTTAGCTGTGCCAGGTAAGATCCTTGCTTGAAAAAATTGTCAGAGTTGGCAGGATCATGTGCAATGGCCAGGGAGGAAGTTCAGAAAGAGCAGCAGTCAGGAGGACGTGACCCATCCCCTCCCTCTGAAGCTAAAATGGCTTAATATGGCACCTGGTGTCTGATCACACAAGAACTATGGGATCTATGAGATAAATGCCATCTTGGGATTGCCCCGCTGAGTCTGAGGATATCAATAGATGGATCCACCATCTACAGGGAACCTACAGGGACTGAACAGTGGAAGGAAAATTGTCCCCTGGGTGGTCTTAGTGTAATAAAGAAGCAAGAGAGGAAATAGCCTGACTTTGCTAGGATACAAAGGAGGAAAGGGTGACAGGATTGTGCTCTGGACTGCCTGTTGGCTGAGTGACTCCTACTCAACCCCTGTTGAAGCTGGATCTTCTAGAGCTGAGTTTGGGGGACCATAGGATGTGGAAGGTAAGATCTACAGACAGCGTGTGGTGGATGAGCAGTCAGACAATGGCGGATCTCCTTGGAAACTCCAAATCCATCATCTACTCTGCTGCCAAAGTGATTTTCATGAATTGCGTGTCTGACTCTGACCTTCCCATCTCCCAACTCAATAAACCCCAGTGGTTCTTATAGCCTCCAGGATCAAATACAAAATGTTCCTTTTGGCATTTAAAGCCCTTGACAACCTGATCACTTCCTACCTTTCCAGTCTTTTTACCTTTACTCCCCAAATGTATTCTATGATCCAGAGACTCCATGTTCTTCTACTTGCTGTCCCCTATTACATCGCTAATGCAATATCCACATCGGCTGCTCTGAATATGCAGGTGAATTCCTAGGTTTGAATTGCAACATATAACAGACTGTCTTTATAGAAGACAAAACCAAAACATTTATTCAAACAGCAGAAAGCCAAATCCATAATAGCAACAAAGAAATCTATACACAATATCAATGCAGGGGGCACTGTCATCCCCAAGCCTTTCCTCCATCAGTCTTCCCCACAAACAAACTCCCTCAAACAAAATCACTCCCTCTCTCACTTATGCTAGCTGCTCTGTTCTCTCTGCCTGCCTCCTCTCTCTCCAAACTCCAACTCTTACTGTCTCTCTCCTAACTCTGACTCACTCCAACTTCCTGCTCTACCCCTTCCTGTTCCCTTGATTCAGTAAGCTCCTCCTACCACAGGATCCATGTGACTCAGACTCATGTGACTCGGGCAGGTCACATGGGCCTATTAATGGATGGGAAAGATCTTCCTATTTCCACTAACAATACATTAACAATACACTTATGTCTGGAATACTCTCTTTCCTTGCCTTCACCTCTTGTCTTCCTTGGATTTCTTTAAGATTCGTCTCAAATCCCACCTGCTGCAAGAGGCTTTTTTCCATCCTCCCCAGATCCTCCCTCATTAGCAGATGGCTTCTTTCTGAAATTGCTTTCCATTTACATGGCAGATAATAAAGTTGTTTGCTTGTTGTCTTCTCTATTAGAATGTGAGCTCCTTGAGAGCAGGGACTATGTTTTGGCCTTTCCCTGTATCCTTGGTGTTTAGCACAATCTCAAGCATATAGTCAATGTTTAATATATTTTTTTTAACTTTTTGACTGACTGAATAAAAACTCCCCACAAGCAACCTGAGTTGGAGTACTGGGTGCTCCATTTTATAATTTGGGCACAGGCCTTTCACAACTCCTTTTCTGTAAGGGAATGAGAAAAAGCCCACCTAGCTGTCATCATTAATCTAACCTGTAAGGTGAGGTAGGTCTGAGTCAAAGTGAGTGCAATATTCTTCCAAGGAACTGGATCAACACAAACCATATTCCTTCATGATCTTGGGAGATGCTTCTCAAATGACTTCTTTGGCCACTGGACAATGGTACTTGTTAAGTTAACCTTACTGACAGTGAATTGAAGCATCTGAGAATCCTGACCACTAAACCCTTGATGCCATTGTAAGTTCAGCTAATTACCTAAGTAGGCCCTCAACAAGGGGTTCCTATCCTGTTCCAGTGAGTTGATAGGTCATTGCAGGTAGGATGGCTCCCAAAGGGTGACTTTCCCTAGGAATCTAAAGCAGGCCAGTGGACTGATCTGATACGGACTGCCTCCCAAAAGAATTTCTGAAAGTAACCCAACAATCCCAGGTGGCCTCCCTGACATACCTGAAATGACTTAGGGCCTCTTTCTTGGGGGCTCCATTTGCCCTTACTCACGGCCACCCTTGGAGAGATTTAGGACCTCGTGCTTGTGACCCTAAATACCTTAGCTCAGATGGATTTAGGGCATCAGGTCCTAAAGATGACATGATCTGGGGCAAAAGGACCCTCTGGCAAGCTGTTGTTATAAATACTGTTACACCGTCTAGGAATAAACAATACTTGTTTGAAAGCCAGAAAGGTTTTGATTATATTTTACATTTATTCGGTCTGAATAAATGAGTACATCCCCTGAATGGAGTACAAGAGAGTACAAGGACTGAGACAAATGCCAGTCCTTTTATTGACTCCCAGTTCAAATCTCTTGCCTGGCTCTTCATTGGCCAGATGTAATCCCCCGACTGCCTATGTCATGCCCTTCTCAAATGGCTCATTAAACGTTCGTAAAAGCCTCTAACCTTTCACCCAATCAGAAGTTTGGTTTCTGCTAGATCATAGCTCTGATCAGAACCCATCACCTGACCTACAATCTACTATCACTATCCTGTGGAAACAAAACTCCTCCCACCATTTCTCACACTGTGAATGAAAAGGTCCTGTCCTTTGGGAGCTATAGATTTAGCTGTTAAAACCTGAGACTCCTTAGGAGGAGCTAGGTGGAGCAGTGGACAGAGCTCTGGTCCCAGAGGCAGAAAGAACTGAGCTTAAATTCGACTTCTTGGGATTGTCAAGAGGATCAAATGAGATAATACTTGTAAAGCACTTAGCACAGTTCCTGGCACATAGGAGGCCCTTAATAAATGCTTGTTGCCTTCCTTCCTAAAGAAGAAATGGATGGCAAGACATTCAGCATCTTAGTGTGGGGGTTCTAATGGTTTAGGGCAGGAGATGAGGGGGGCAAGTACTCCTATTCCCCCCTCCCCATATCCTTTTATTCAGACTTAAAGAGCTTGAAAGTAGGGACCAATGTCTCCCAATTTGACCAGTCCTTGGCTCTACCAATCCTGTCAGGAGGTCTTATGATAGGGTTGTGATGAAGTAGGATGGGGGCATTCAAAACAAATGTTCCCTGGACTATTAGATACAGAATCACAAATTATATTTATCCAGGGAAATCTAATCCAAGTCATGGGGGAAGTGCATGGTGGAGTGGCATAGGATTCCCATACAATTATGATGGTTTGGAAGAGTGTCCACCTTGGGAGCCACAGCCAGGACTCACATGATGGTTGGACACTGAACCCTGGTGATGCTGGACTACCAACCTTAATTGATTATTGCATCATCATCATCATCATCATCATCATCATCTAGTGTTTTAAGGCTTGCAAAGCCTTACAAAGCATTTTTAGGGTTATATTATTTCATATGGTCCCCACACATATTATGTCATATGATCCTCATGGCAACCCTGTGAGGTAAGTGGTATTATAATCCCCTTTTTACAGATGAGGATATAGTATGAGAAAGGTTAAGTGACTTGCCCAGGGTCACACACCTAGTAAGTGTCTAAGGCAGGATTAGAACTCAGGTTTTACTAGTTCGAAGTTTAGCATTCTATTACCTATGCCTCCTAAATGCCAGACAATCTAAATAACCAGGAGACTCTCCTTGTTAAAGTGAGATGTGTCAAACCCCAGGGTGCCACATTAAGTAGGACTTAGGCAGGAAACACTGGATCTGCTACTCTTACCCAAGTCACTAATATAAAATAATACTACATCTTGAGAAGAGAAAAGGAAATCTCTGCATTAATTGATGAGATGAAATAAGCTGAGATCCTAGTATACACCTACTTATTTAATAGCCTGTAAGGTAAGGTAGATAGTATCTCACTGTGGAACTAAGCCAATTGGTTCCCACAATTTCTGGGTTTCTGGAGCAGTCTCCAGCTTGAGAGGGTATATCTCAAACTTTTAGATAATGATAAGAGGTCATTGACCTAGCTAATGTTTTCTTGTCCTTCTGGGCACATCCATACAGTAAGGGGAGAAATCTATCTGAAATTGCTACATGAGTTGTTCTGTTTGTGAAAGCCACCAGGGAACACACTAAAACTGAATAATATCAGCTCTTTTTCATTATCATATGGACCAGCCAGCCCTAGTACCCGTGTCTCTACCAAACTTTTCTTCCTATTGCCTTCCCAGATTTATAGATAACCTATGGGTATGCCTGAATTTCCATCATTTTCATAATTTTTTTTGAGGGAGGAAGGTAGGGCAATTGGGGTTAAGTGACTTGCCCAAGGTCACACAGCTAGTAAGTGTGTTCAAGTGTCTGAGGCCGGATTTGACCTCAGGTCCTCTTGGCTCCAGGGCTGGTGCTCTACTCACCGTGCCACCTAGCTGCCCCTTTATTTTCATAATTTATTTTTACTGCATCTTATTTGTTGGTTAGTCTATTTTTTAATCCTTAGCATGAACCCAGTAGGACTATGTTATCTACATCTACGTTCAATACGTTTACTAAAACAATTAGAAAGTGATGCTACATTGTTTAAGAAAAAGAGATTCTAAAGGGCAGCCTCAGCTGAATTCCATGCTGCCTTCTCTGTTCTACCTTTTGCTCTGTCTCTCTCCATTGGTAGAAATAATCAAACATAGGAGGCCCTTAATAGTGATAGGTGGTTTCTTAGTTCACTACATTTACCTCCTTCCATCTCCTGATCCTGTGATCTCAAACTCTCTGTACTTATTGGTTAAAGCCACTGCTTGATGATGATACGGCCTGCTTAGCTTCCTTCTGGCCACCAATATGGCCACTGACAGCTTAGATTACTGGAAGTGTGAGAAAATAAAGGCCGCAAAGAGAGAGATGCCTCATTCCACTAGAACTTCCACTGGAGCTTGAATCCTCTCTAGACCCTACAAGAAAGGTGCTTTACATTAGCTTTCCTTGTGGCTATTCAGATCCACACTTCTGTGTTCCTTTGGGGCCTAACAATTCAGACAGCATAGAGGAAACATATCAGATTTTCACAGTGGATAGCTGTTGTAGCATGTGCTTTACAAACATAGTAAATAGCCTAAAAGGCATGGGGATGTGAGCTCACCATGCATGTTCTAGGCAGAGTTGTCCAGTTTGGCCAGAATGTAGTGTATGATTAGGGAAGTAAAATAAGACAAGGTTGGACAGGGAGAAGAAGGAAAGTAACGTGGGATTGTGGAGGGTCTTGAACACCAAGGGTAGGAGTTTGAATGGTACTCAGCAGGCAACTGGAAGTCACTGAATGTTTTTGAATAGAAGGGTGACATTACCAGATCAATGCTTAAAGAAGATTATTCTGACAGTAATAGAAAGGGTGGATTAGAGGAAAGGTGGGAAGACTATTGCAACAGTTTTAGTCATTGAGAATGAGTACCTAAATTAGGTTGTTGACAGTCTGAGTGGAGCAGAAGAAAGGGGTATGATAGATACTATGCAAATTGATTTGACAGAATCTGGTAGCTACTCGAATACAAGAAGTGAAGGAGAGGGAAGAGTTAATGATACTTCTAAGATTACAAACTTGGAAGGCTCAATGAATGGTGGTACCATAAGGAATAGGTTCAAGTAGAAAGGTAATGAATTCCATTTTGGACATAAAGAAGATATGAGGCAATGGTATGTAGCATGACAGAGGAGACAGAGGAGAGGATGGAGGTGGGGAGATCTATTAAGAGGTTATTTCAATAGTCTATGAAGGTAGCAATGATGATTCAATTCAGTTCAGTTCAATAAATATATATTTTTTGGGTACTGAAGCCGCAATTTCTTAAGTATTTACAAAGCTAATGAACTGTCAAAGGCAGAGAAAAAAATAAAAAAAACCAATTCTGTCCTCAAGGAGCTTCCATTCTACTGAGTGATGGAAATAGTATTGGAGTGATGGAAATAGAAACAGAAAATGAGGCATACATGAGAGATGCTGTGAAGGTAGAATTCACAGGATTTGTAGAAAACAAGAGGGTCAAAGACAACACTAAAGTATCAAGCATGGGAGACTAGATGAATGGTGGTGCCACAGAACACTGGGGACATTATTGTAATATTATTGTAATAGCAAAATCAAAAGGATAGGCAGGCACTGATAATGTCAATCATAAAGCACTATAGAAATGTGAGGGACTCTTATTCTTAAAGGGAGGAGAGGAGACAGCAAAAGACAGAGCCTCTGGTATCACCCCACATATAAGGTCAGGAAGGAGCCTACAAAGAAGGTAGAAGAGTGGTTAGAGAGGTAGGTGGACAACTATGTAGTGTCCATGAAACGAAGGGATGAGAGAATATCCAGAAAGGAGGAGTACTCAAGTGGTCAGCAGTGAGTGGCTTAAGCTCCAGGACAGAGTCTTAAAGAAAAAGCCATTCAACTTGGTAATTAGGAACTTTTGGTGGCCTTGAAAAGAGAGGAGCTTCAGCAGAAAAATGAAATTTCAAGGAGTTGAAGAGAAAGAATATGTGAAAAAGAGATGGAAATACCAAGTGTAAAACTTCTCCAAGAAATTTGGAAAGAGGGATGGGAAAATAGCAGAATGGGGTAGAAGAGTCAAGGGAAACTTTTAGGGGGACTGGAGAGAATTGATCATGTTTATGGACAGATGGCAAGGAGCCAACAGAAAGAAAGAGACTGAAGATGCGTGAAAAAGAGGGAGTGGAGGCTTCCTGAAACAAGAACCCTGAGGAGGGTGGAAAGAATGGAGACAAAGGCATAGATAGAGGGATTACTTGAGAAGTAGAGTCATTACTTTCTTTGTCACTAGAAGGAAGGAGGAGAGAGTAGGTGATGATTCTGAAAAATGTCAAGGAGTAGAAGAAATAATGGCACTCCAACCAGTCATTCAATCAATTCTTAAATAGCTAGTTATTCCTAAATAATATTAAGGATTTCTGAAACTAAT
Organism: Trichosurus vulpecula; assembly: GCF_011100635.1. Taxonomy (NCBI): domain Eukaryota; kingdom Metazoa; phylum Chordata; class Mammalia; order Diprotodontia; family Phalangeridae; genus Trichosurus; species Trichosurus vulpecula. Next base: position 79,166,499 of record NC_050573.1, read on the forward strand.
AATTACTTCTTCAATGTGAAGCTTACTGATCATTTAAGAATTGGAGCTTTTTGTATCATAATCACTGTTCACATAACTGTAACAGCACTCACAGGATAAGGCCTAACCTGCTCAGACCAATGATGAATAAGCATTTATTAAGCACCTACTGTGTGCCAGGAACTATGATGGACACTGGACACACAAAGATAAAAATGCAACTGTCCCTGCACTCTCGAATTCTATGGGGGTGGGGAACAGAATTCACAACATGTACATAAATATAGCTTAAAAACAAAGTAAATTGGGGCAGCTAGGTGGCACAGTGAGTAGAGCACCGGCCCTGGAGTCAGGAGGACCTGAGTTCAAATTCGGCCTCAGACACTTGACACACTTACTAGCCGTGTGACCTTGGGCAAGTCACTTAACCCCAATTGCCCTGCCTTCTCCCCAGCCAAAAAAACCAAAAAATGAAGTAAATTTATTTTTTTTGTGGGGGGGTGGCCTCAAACTTCTTCATGAAGTAGGAAACTAAATAATTTGCTCTAAGTCAGGGGTATGGGCTTCAAGTCAGGGCATGAAGAGATGAAAAAGTCTTGGTACTACTAGAAATACACTCACTTGACACTGAAATTCAGGTATCAAGGGCAATTTACTATTATTGAGGAATCCAAAGGAATCGGAAACGTTCCTGGCCAGGAGTGGACTCCACCCTTCTTTAAGAAGGGGGAGTACTGCTCACAAAAATGAGATCAGCTCCATAGGGTTAGACTGACACAGACTGATGCAGCATCAATTCAGTACCTTCCTCCAGAGAACTGATTGTTCCATTCCCCTTCCAGGTTCCAATCTTCCCCATACGGCCCTTACATGCTGCTCCTTGGTATGTTCCCCCCCACAACATACGTCCTATGTTCAAAAATGGTGGAAAACTCCTCCGTGTGTGTGTAAGGTAATATTCAGTTAGTCAATTAAGCATGTGTGGTAGCCATTTGACCCAGTTTTCTCTTCAACCCTGACCATTATCTGCCCAGTTTAGGGCAGTTTTCCTAACAACCTGGTTTCATGGTATTTGCAAAACCACAAGCTTTATTTGGATTGGCTGGGAACTCTCATCCTGGTTAATTTTCACTCCTTCTTTGTTCAAACTGACACTTAATTAACTATTCTGTGGAACTTAATTGATTCTTCTGTGGAAACCTAACTTTCCTTAACTTTTACTAATCTCTCACAGTACACTGGGGAGGGATGAGATCAAACATTGATTAGAGAAGATTATAGACTGCAAGGTGTGGGATTTTTTTTTCGTTTTTTGTTTTGGTCAAGATCTAAAATTTCCTCAGTGTGTAGGGAACTCTTATGAAGACTCACCCCTCCACTGATGCAGATCTCCAGCTGTTTTGCAATTTAGACAGTTGCCCAAGGCACTGACAGTTAGGCAACTTTCTGGGAGTCATGTGGCCAGAAGGTGTTCAAGGCAGAACAAAGACATTGAAGTCTGTTTGCTATCCACCCACTAGGCAACATTGCCTTTTTCTTTAAGTAGAGCTCAAATTTGCCTCTCTGCAATGCCCACCTGTGGATCTTTGCTCTGCTCTCTGGGGCTAATTCGAGTAAGTGTATATTATCAAGTCCCTGCTACTTGCACAGTACTGTGCTGAGCAGACAAAAAAGCAACATCTCGTCCCTCTCAGTGCTCATATTCTACTGCGGGCAGGGGACAATATCATCAAAGATCAAGGTAGTAAAATAAAGGGAGTAAGGAAGAGACAAAGGAGAGATCTGACCAAGAACCAGCTTTCTGGCTACTATGTTATGCTGCCTCTCAGTTGAGGTTTTACCCTATATATTTGGAGTCAGTGAAACCAGCTGGATTTTGTGTGACTTTCTCTAGCAATATTCAGTAGCTCTGGAGTAGAAGAGAAACCAGGGAAGGAGAGTTCCTCAAAGATAAGAAGAAGCAGGTTGGGAGCAATGGGAGTTTCCCCAAGTGAACTGGGTAGGATTGGGTTGTAAATTCCATGAGGGCTTGCTTCCATGCCTCATCTACATCTTGTGTCTCACTCACTGCCTTGCAAACCAGTAGGCACACAATAACTGTTTATTGAAAAGAAAGTGGCCCAACTCATCAGCAGGATCTTGTCTATTCCACCTTTTCCCATTCCTTACCTCACAGACTCCACCATGGTCAGAGGCAGTTATGTGGTACAGTGGACAGAGTGTTGGATCTGGATCCTGAAGACCTGAGTTCAAATCCAGCCTCAAACACTTACTAGCTATATGACCTTGGACAAGCAAGTCACTTAAACTCTTCTTGCCTTAGTTTCCTCATCTGTAAAATGGGGATCATAATAGCACCTACCTGCCAGGGTTATTATAAGAACAAAATACGACAATGTGTGTATTAAGGCTTTGAAAACTTTAGTGCTATGTAAATGTTAGCCATTATTATTATGAACACTTTACCCTGTCTATGTTTAGAGCATTCATTCTCCCTTAAAACCTTTATCTCATTTACTCCAGCCTGCTGACCCTCCCTATACTCTACTTAAAGAATGCCCTTGTTCCATTGCCAGTACCCTGGATGGTCCATCCCACATTCTACTGCAATCATTTAACTTGACTATTCCATCTCATTGACTCCATCCTGTGTCCTCAACAACACCTTCTCTATTCAGCCATTCCACTTCATTGTTTCCACTCCATCCCATCCACTCCAGCTTATCTACTCTACCACATGCCAGTATTAGCCCTGATGTGCTACCATGTCCACCCAATCTCATCTGTTCTTCCCTGTCCACTCTGCTTCATGCCTCTTCCTTTCACCTTTCAAACATGTCTGCTCCACTTAAGCAGAATGGCATAGGATAAGGTGTTGTTGCTGTTGTTTGTCCTTTGTCGAAGAGGACCGTGACATGGAGGTGATGCCATGACATGCAAGTCAATTGTATTTAAGTGACTTTAGAGTCAGAAGCCCTGGACTGAAATTCCACTTCTGCCACTTACCTACCTGTTTACCTTGGGTATCATTTATAACTTCACTGTGCCTCAGTTTCCTCATCGGTAAAATGAATAGGGTTGGAACCAGAGGGCCTCAGGGTCCCTTTAGCTCTAATAATAACAATAATAGCAAACATTTTTGTGGTGCTTTGAGGATTTCAAATTGCTTTATGAATATTATCTCACTTGATCCTCACATCAATTCTTTTGGGAGAAGGTGCTATTGTTGTCCTCACTTTACAGAGGAGGAACCTGAAGCAGACAGAGGTTAAGTGACTTGGCTGGAGTCACAAAGTTAGTAAGTGCCTGAGGCTGGATTTGAATACAAGCCTTCCTGACTACAGGTCCAAGATCCTATCCACTGCACCTGCTGGCTGCTCTAAATATCTCAGCCTAGCATTCTAGGAAGCATTCCAGCTCACTTATTCCACTGTGACTGCCCCAATCAACAATGATCTCTCCCTCCTCTCCATGCCTACATAATCTGGACATGTCATCTGGCCCAGGGGTAGCTGAGAATCCAGAATAGCTATTGGGCTTATGGTGATAATGTTCTGTTCCTGGACCCTGGTGCTCCTCCTGAAGAACTGGTACCTAAGAATCCTGTTTCCTCAGGGTCTTGGGATGCAGAGAAAGACAGAAGACTGGGCTGGGGGTAAAGCAAGGACAGCTAAGAATAGAAAGGCCAGACCTACCTTCTAATCTGTGCTGAGCTGGACTGTGTAGCTTTGGTGTTCATCTCAAGATGCTAGTCTATGTCTGAAGCACCCCCATACTTCAGGACACTTGCTGCAAACCCCATATAAAACTAAAGGTGACTTTTTAAATACCAATAGGGCTAGGAATTAGCCCTGCAGTCACAGTTATTCTGTGCTAACTGCCTTTTCCTGCCCTGGCTTACATTTGTCTGCCTCATACTGGGGGATGGGCAGAACCCACTGCTCTCAGCTGCCTTCTTAAATATATTTTTTTGTTAAAGTAGGGCTCTGCTTCCAGGGTGAAGGGCACACTCTCCCAAGCTTCAGGTGTTTTATGTGGATGTTTTCAGAGGTACTACTTGTGTCTCGTAAGTTTTCAGTTCTTCCAAGGAGAAGTGTTTGCTACTCTCTTGTTCTGTGCTCTTGTCTGTGGGTGACTAAAAGCATTCTTTTCTGCCCTGGAACTGTGAGAAGAGTCTCTGCTCTACTGTGGCCACAAGCTCTGGTGTGCTAGTGCCCCTCCTTGCCTGGACTGTGGCCACCCAGGACTGTGACCCAGATGTAAGTATGGGTAAAGTCCTGCCCCCAGTTCCAGCAAAGAGAAGCCTATAATCTCCTGATGAGTTGTTTGACCTCCTTATTGTCTATGGGTTGAGAGCTCTGGAAGCAGCCACTGCCACTGCGGATTCAGTGGCTCCCAAGGCCTGCTCCTGGTTTGCTGGACCTGGGTCTATGCTGGCTTGGCTTGCACTGGACTTTGCTCCACTCTCACCCTGGTGCAACAACCTTTCTTGCTGATCTTCTAAGTTGTTTTGGGCTGGAAAATTGTTTTGCTCCATCTTTTTGTGGGTTATGCTGCTCTAGAACTTGTTTAGAGTCATTATTTAAAGGTATTTGGAGGGGTTTGAGGGAAAGCTCAGGCAAGTCCTTGCTTTGACTTCACCATCTTGGCTCCATCTCTCTCCAAGGATTGTTTTGAGTATCAACTAAGAAAATATTTGTTAAATGCTTTGTTAAGACCTATTATCAATGCTAGCTATTGTTAATACTGTTATCTCTGTCAGATTTCTGCATCTTCTATTAATTTGTCAATATGGTACAATTAAAGGAGGACTGGGTTAGCATCCAGGAGATGTTGTAGACTAGGTGAAGTCATGTCAACAAGTACGTATTAAGCATTGACTATATGCTGGGCACTATGAGAAACACTGGGGATACAAAGAAAGCAAAAACAGTCCCTACCCTCAAAGAGGCTACATTCTAATGGGGAAGACAACTGAATGCACACAACATATCTCTCTCTATCTATTTATTGAAAATGGGAAATAACCTTAGAGGGAAGGCACTAGTTGCTAGGGTTGGGGTGTTGTAGTGTGGTGTGGGAAAAGGTCTCTTGAAGAAAGTCGTGTGGCTCAGGCTAGAGGCAGATTCTAGTTTGATGTGAAAACTAGAAAAATTCTTAGCCCTCCAAGCTGCCCCAAAGTAGAATTGACTGCCCCATGATATGATTGATGGGCTTATCCCAGTGGGGGTCTTCCAGGAGAAGCTGGGACTAACACATCTAGGACATGGGTGAGGCAAGAAAGGATGCCTCTGGGTGACTGTAATATCCCTGGATTCCTGGTCTTTAATCTCGATGACCTGACTAGAAATGCCTTTGAAAGGTGAAGTGGCAAGTTACTTGAGTGTCTGGTCATTGTCAATATCATGCCACCAGCCCTTCATCCAGTGACCAAGAACTCTGGCTTACCTAAATCTAAATGAGCTTATCCTAAATGTGCTTACCTAAATTAGTCAGGGAGCAGCATGCATTCATACCCAGGTCCTGGAGCGCTATCAGCTTTTGAGAAAAACAGCTTAGACATAATTAAACAGCTTCATGCTTTCCTGCCTCTTCCCCTCCCCTGTTTTAGATTTTAGAGATATCTCCACATGACTCCCATCCCATCTGCTTTTTCTTTTCTCAAAAGTAAATACTTAAATAGATCAAATGACAAGAGGCAGTTGGGTGGCATAACAGTCAGAGTTGCAGCCTTGAAGTCAGGAAGTCCTGAGTTCAAATTCTACTTTAGATACTTACTAGCTATGTGATCCTAGGAAATTCACTTAATTTTTCTCAGCCTCAGTTTCCTCATTTGTAAAATGGGAATGATAATAGTACCTATTCACAGAGTTGTAAAGATCAAATAAGATGATGTATACAAAGTGCTTTGTAACACTTAAAGAGCTATATAAATGTGAAACCTGGTTATGATTATTGTCTCTGATCTCTTCTGTGATGGTGGATTGAAATTCTTCCATGTCTCTCCGGCCTGTGTGATTCTTTCAATGTTCTCTATATATCCTTGACAAAGGACCTACAAAACATACTGGAAAATGGGGGTTTGGAGTGGGAGCAGAGAAAAGCATCAATGATGACTGAAGCTTATGACCCTGGATGACTAGGAGGGATGGTGGTGCCATCGATAGAATTCACTTCATTTGACTTCACATCAAGAAACATTTAAGTGCTTATTTTCAACAAGTCATTGCTAGGTGTTAGGGATATAGAAATGAAAATAAATAACTGCTATTGTCAAGAATCTTGTATCATAGTCAGGGAAGTCTCACATTTCATTATTAGTCATGTTGTTTAAGGATAAATATTTTGGAAAAAAGTTATATTTTTGCTAATAGAGAAATACCTAGAACATTCATGACCTCAGTTAGCCATGCCTATGGCTGATTCCAGGAATCACTCCTAGATCCTTCAGCTATGCTGAAACAACCTACTTTCTCTTGGTGGCAGTGTATTCCAGTGGCAAGTTCATTTCTTTTCAATGGGGTAGAAAATTATAGCACCAAGAGGGGGGAGGAATGAGCTTTAGATATATTGGGCTTAGTATGACAGCATGGACTCCTGAAGAGAATGGTGATGGGGGGTGGGGTAGAGTGGGATACGAGATGAAGGAATCATAGGTAAGGAGTTTGGTCATCCTTGTTCACAGTGTTTATGTTTATTCATGACCTAGGTGTCCAAGGTAGGGTATAATAGTCAGCTGACCCCTTGAGGGGACACTTGGATTCCCTGGACCTTGCTCCTACACTAGACCTGCCAGTTGTTTCCCATAGCATCAGATAACTTTTGAGTGCAGCTACCAGTGAACTCAACAGCAGGTGGGGAACTTGAAGCTCTCCAGCAGCCTGTATAAGGGCGAGCCATTCAAAAGGATGCTACACTATAAAGAGCCCATTGGTTTAATAATAGCTAACATTTATATAATGCCAGGCACTATGCTAAGCACTTAACAAATTTTATTTTATTTGATTGTCGCAACAATTGTGGGAGGGAGATATTATTATCCTCATTTTAAAGATTGGGAAACTAAGGCAAATAGAGATTAAGTGAATTGCCCAGGGTCATACATCTAGAAAGTGTCTGAGGCAGAATTTCAATTCAGTTCTTCCTGATATCAGGCCTGGCACTCAATCCACTGTCCCACTTAGTAGCTAGAGTGTTGATGGGGTGCTTGGGGGCTTGGATTAGACCCCAATTTTAAGATCACATTTTTCCCTAGCCTCAAAACACTATCCCTAACAGTTTTCTCCCCAGCCCAAGGACACTATGCCTAGCAATTACTCATGAGTGGGCCCCATTAAGACAAACTACCTTTCCCTGCAATAACTTATAAGTAGGTCCCAGTAACTAAACTATTTTTCCCTGTTACAGGAACAAGCTGACCTCTATAGAATTTCCCCTGTATGAACAGGACTATCATGTACCAGCAGAATTATCAAGTACTGGGACCCACAGTTACTGTATACAATCCGGAGGTCAAGCTATAGAGGTCAAGTCCCAAAGCTAACTTGTTACAGACATAACAGACCAAAAATACACCCCTTAGAAATCCCTCCCATGGTTTCTAGTAGTGAATAATGCCTGTTTTCTGCCACATAATCCACTATTTTTCTTATATAAGCTTTAGCATCATTCCTGTTAAGTTGCAAGTTTCTGAAGGAGCTCTGCCCACCCCATTGACATTACAATAAATCTTTGCCAACTTGACTTAAAGAATGCCTGAGTCCATGAATTCATTCCAGATGACCCTCTCTTGTACTTCAGTCCTTGAGGGGTTCCTGAACCCCTTAAACCTCATCATTGTCAAGGTTGTGTTGTGCTGAAAAAAAGCGAGCGAGACCCGGATATAAATTTTGATGTGGATTTATTCCACTGTTCGGAGTAAAGACTCAAACAGAACAGCCCCAAGCAGGGTACTTAAAGGGTCAGGGTACTTAAAGGGAAAGAACACAACTTGATTACCATGGAGATGGGAACACAAACAGTGGGACAAGCTGAGGCAGGATTATTTCCATGGAGATAGGAGTACAAACAGTGGGGTCCGTGGAGATGGGAGTACAAACAGTGGGGTGAGCTGGGGCAAGATGGAGAAACTGGGGGGGCAGGGCACAACAGTTGAACACCTAAGAAACTATATCCCCAGGTGGTATGGCTATCATAGAAAGGTTTTCATGGAGCTCTGTTTGAAATCTTTGGGCTAGTCAGTGCATCCCTAAGGGTTCAATACTGCATTGTCTTCTGTTGAATCAAATTGGAAGATGTTGGCCAGTGTTAGCCAATGTCCCTTGAACAATTAATGAATGACGTACTGAGCTCCCTGTCCCTCAAAGAGTTCAAGTTGACACTGAATGAGTGACATCCTGTCAGCGAATGACAGAATTTGAGAGTTGGAAAGGACCTTAACAGCTATTTAGTCCAACCCATAGGAATCCATACTATAATATTCCCAACAACTATTCATATAGTCCCTTCTCGTACTCCTCCACCTTTTTAGGCATCCCAATCTTCTGGCCTGGGTGACCTGATTGAAGCCCTACTTTTCCTTTACTCCCACTTAGCCAAACCTAAGGAGCAAGCTGGGCACCCCTATGCCCCTGTCCCTTGTCTAGCAACAATACCCCTTGGTTATTGTAAGCATTATTAGCTAATTGTCATCCATTACTACCACTATGGCTTGCAAGTTCTCACAACCTATCACCCTTTCTATTCCTCAATTATTTTATTACCAGACAAATAAGGCAAGCTACAACCATTCCCTACCTCCTGTTTTCTCTTTGCCATATTCTGCAACCCTTAGTAAGGAGGGTCTCTAAGCATGTTCAGGCATGTGTTGGACTATTGTTCATCTTTTGTTTTGAAGGGGACCAATGACATCACAGAGTTTTATCTTGACTTGTGGGTGAATTGGATTCCCTCCCTCTTCCAGAATCATCAAAGTCCACTGGCAAAATAAAATACAAGATGACTGGCAATGGCCTGGGATGCAGTGGATGACCTTGGTGCCTTTGATGTCCAACTAAGCTCTAAGGTAGCCTGCTTCAAGGCTTGTTGGCACAAATTTTTCTCAACACCCATCCCACCAGGGGAAGTCTTAATGTGGTTGGGGTTGACATCCTTCTAATTCACCAACTGTTTTGAGGCCTGTTGGTTAGCCTCAATCTGGCTTAGCCTGATTTATGAGATGATTTTGGTGGAGTGCTGCTGCTGCACATGCTACAGCTTCTTGGAGCCACAGGTGTCAATTGGGTGAAAGATGGACACCAAAGATGGATGAGCAGCCACATTGAGCAGAGGACTAGATGCAAAGATATAACTAGGAATCTTGGCACCACATAAAAACTTACCCTCAAATCAACAGTGGTGGAGAGAAATCCTGGACATCAACTAAACAAAGGGTGACATTTTGGGGGGTGTCCCAACTTGTAGGGTGGGGGAGGCTACCACCCAGTGAAGGACTCACCTGGTCTGGGTTCAGGAGAATAGGAGATTTATTAATTAACTAATTTTTGTTGCTAACTCATCTCTGTACTGTTGAAGGGGTAAAAATATCCTTCCTCTAACACTTACTAGCTATATGACTTTAGGCACTTAAGATCTGAGCCTCAGTTTCTTCATCTGTAAAAGTAAGGAGTTTAGGTTAGATGGCTTCCAAGGGCCCTTCCAGCTGTAGCTCTATGAACCTAGGATCTTGCTAAATTGTGAATGTAATGCATTTTAAAATGGAATAATCTAATAAAATCATCTTTTAAAAGTTCTACACCCTCAAAACTTCCTTGCCTTGGGGTAAAGCTCTGGCCACACCATCACCAGTTAAGTCTCTGGCTAGATGGACCATGAGATCCCTTCAAGCAATGAGAATCTGAAGTTTTGAGACTTTCCAGATATTTAATGGAGTTGTTTGTCTAGAACATAGAATCCTCAGACAAGGGTACTATAATATAAAGTTAGCAAGGTACATTAGTTTGGACTTTATCCTCTGAATACTGGGGAGCCACTAAATTTCTTTGAGCAGGGGAGTAATGCAGTCCAAGACAGGTTTTAAGATCATTCTGATAACATGTTCAGGAATGACAGGAAGATAAAAGACTGGAGGTGGGGTGGCTTAGGGAGAGCTTCCAGCTTATTCGGTTTATTGAGTTTCTTTTGTTTTTGGAGAACATTAATGGTGGGGAAGTTCCTTCTTGTATTGAACCTAAATTGAAACCTTTACAACTTCAGGGGGAAGCAGTCAATCAAGTATACTTCAGTTTCCCCTGGACATGGAAAGAACTTCAATTATTTTTAGATACTTTAAATCAAAGAGGGATTGAGTTCATTCCAATTGGTCCTAAAGGAGAAAACTAGAAGCAGTGTGTGTATGTATGTGAATTGATGGATGAAACAAATGAAAATGAATGAATGAATGAAAAAATTTATTAATTAAGTGTTTATTATGTGCAAAGCACTCAGCAAAGCCTTGAGGAAAGGTAAGACAGTCCCTACTCTCAAGGAGCTTGCATTCTAACGAGGGAGAAATTACTTCCGGAAGGTTTCAGCTGCAAGTCATATGGAAAAGTTCTATGGTCCTTAAGGTGCAGTGGCAAAGCAGATGGCCATGCCTATTCTTTAATGTCATTTCCATTAATAAAGTTATGTCAGCTCCTGTTGTTTAACCATATGGTAGTACCAATGACCTTTTTTTCTGTGTTTCAAGAAATTGTGGTCGCAGTATCTGCAGGAGTCATTGCCTTCAGGGACTTTCCCAGTTTGATGGCTGTGGACTAGGGGCTGGAAGTGTTGCTTTCCCAACACTTTGGGGATGCTGGGCTGTGTCCACTTAGATCTGAAAGGAGATGGGGGTCAAGGTGGTGATGATAATTTTAGTTGCTTGGTACATGCAACCTTTGTTCTCTCAGAATATCCTGCTGCTTCGGTTAGGCTGGCTTGCCTGCCCTGTGAGTGACAGTTGGTGGCAGTTGATTGAGCTGGTGCATGTGTGTGTGTGTGTGTGTGTGTGTGTGTGTGTGTAAAGGGAGCAGATTTCATCTCACAATGGGTCATAGGACTATAGATTTAGAGATGGAAGGGATCTTAAAGGTTATGTGCTTGAACTCTCTACTATTAAGATCAGGGAAGTTAAATGACTTTCCAAGGTCATCCAGGTAAGAAATCTCCAAGATGGGATTTTAGCTCTTGGGAAAGAGAGAGAGATTCCTTGTCCCTGAAGGCATCCAATGAAAGGTGGTAGATAACCCTACCCTAAGGAAACTGTAGAATGTATTTTGCTCAGATGGGGATAGAGGGATAAATTCTGGCTGGGGATAGTTTTGTTAGTTGGTGTGTTGGGGAAGAGGGACATTGACATCACACTTTCAGGGATGAAATGTGGGGGGGTGTCAGAGAGATGCCTATGGACTAAGGCAGTTTTGGGGATCAGACCTGCTGTGCAGCAGGAGGGCCCTCAATCATCATGATGGGACTATCCTGAGCCTTTTTAGAACCACTTTCTGGGAACTGACAAAATCATCAACAGAAAATGCAACAGCTTCTTGGAAGGCCTAATGTCTGAAACACACAGCTGCAGATCCCAATGTTAAGCTGTGGCAACCAGAGCTCCTTAGGGGCTCCTAGAGGGATGAGAGGGGTGGTTTGGAGTATGCCATGAGTCAATGTTCCACTAACTGGGAGTTACACCGTGATCTGTTTTTAGAGGGATTTATTAAAAAAAAAACTGTTAACCTCTGTAGCCATGGCGTATTATTGCTAAGGAGCCTATGCTCTCATTATAAGAACGTATTGTAACCAGAATGGACTTTGTTTTCTTTGAATGACTCAGCTTACCTCATTGAACTTCCCTGGACACTGGGGCTTGCTCTTCTGGGGCAGGAAGCCCAGCGACCATGCCAGGAATCAGAGAACTTCCTGTGTGATGAGTCATGGGGATGGCTGAGGGGAGATGTGTTAACCTGGTCTACACTAGGTGGAGGGGCCAAGTCAAAAACCAATAGGCCCTGGTCATTCAGGTGGTGCTTGACGATGTCAAAAACTCTATAAGAGGGGAGAGGACAGCTTGAAGATCCCCTTTTCCTTTTCCGGTTAGAGCCAGAGACGCCTACAGCCAAAGCTGAGCTGCCGGTAGCAGAGCTGACTGGAGTGCTGAGCAAGGACTGGAGGCCAGTGGGTAATCTTCTTACCGTAGAGGGGAAGCATGTATACGATTTTGCCTTATACTATCTCACTTCTCTGTGGCCTCCTGGTTACCCTTGTGAGGCGGACTTATTGGGCCTGGAAGCTTTCGATGAAAATATCAAAATGGGGACGCTGGTTTGTGGGCTTGTTACTGTGGAGTGTAAATACATGCTTTAGTTCTCCTGCCTTCTGCCTAGAGAATTCCTTATATCCTGCAGTTCCGGACCTTTTAGGCACATATGAAATTCTCTTTGAAATCATAAATTCTGCCTTTCTAATATACCTATTTGTTCTCTTTAAGTAATCAGCATTACAGATACTCCGGGGCCACCTAGTCCATGCTCTACCTGAGAAGAAATTCCCTATGCAACAGTTTGAACAAATGGCCAACCAGTCTTTGCTTGAAGGGGGTCCACTATTTTCTGAGGTGGCCCATTGTACTCTTGGATAGCTCCAACTGTTTGGAAGTCTTTCCTTTCATCAAGCCTAATGTTCCTTCTTTCCACTGTCCTCAACCTCCCCATTCTTAATTCTGTCCTTTGGGGCAGAGCAGAATGAGGACATTTTCTCCTTCCATGTGATAACCCTAAAAATATTAGAAGACAGCTATTAGATGTGTCCTCTGGCTTCTCTTCTCCAGGCTAAACATTGCCAATTCCTTCATCATATCTTCACATGGCATGACAAAAGTCAAGATGCCTGATGATGGCCCAGGATGCAGTGGATGACCTTGCCCTTTTAAAATTAAGGTCTTTCCCAGGTCTCAGTTTATCTGAGGCAACAACCATTCAATGATTAAGGTCTAGGTAAGAACTGAGACAAAAGATGGCCTAGTTATTGCGAAAGAATCTGGGAAGGAAAGAACCTCAGAGTTTCTAGCCATAACAGAAAGCAATTACTATTTACACTCAGAGTCATCAAAACCCAAATAAGGGCAAGAGAGACTTGGGCTGGGACTTGGGCTGTGGTAGAGTCTATCCTTAACATCAAATACAAAGTTAGGAAGTAGGCTAGAAAGATGGGCAAACAAAAAAAGAATCCCCCATATAAGGGGCTATTATAGGCTATATTATAGATGCTTGAGACATAAACACAGAGGAAGAGAAAGACTTTAAAACATCTACAAGAATTAATAGAAAATATAATACGTAAATAACCCTATCTTAGAAAGAGAAACTGAAAAGGTAAAAGAAAAAAAAAAGAGCTCCCAAGGGGGAAAAAAAAAACCCAGGAACAAATGGATTTAAAAGTGAATTCTATGAAAATGTAAAGAATGACTAATTCCAATACAACAAGAACTGCCTCAAAAATAGATACAGAAGGGATCCTACCAAATTTCTTCCATGATACAAATATGGTCTTCATATCTAAATCAGGGAGAGTTAAAAGACAGAAAGAAAATTATAGACCAATTTCTCTAATGAATGTTGATGCAAAAATCTTAAATAAAATATTAGCAAGGAGACTATATCAATATAACACAAAGATTATGTATTTTGCCCAGGCTGATTTATACCAAGAATGCAGAGCAGGCTTAATATCAGGAAAATTATGAGCATAATTGACCATATCAATGACAAAAACAACAAGAATCATATAATTATTTAATGGAGCTTTTTAAAAAATTTTTTTATTTTTTTATTTTTTATTTTATTTTTTATTTTTAGCTTACAACACACTGTTCTACATAATTTTGAGTTCTAAATTTTCTCCCCTCCCTCCCCAAGATGGCATGGAATCTCATATAACTACCACGTATAACTTTGCATTGAATTAATTTATACACTAGTCAAGTTGTGGAGAAGAATTATGACCAATGGAGTGAGTCATGAGAAAGAAGAAACAGAACCAAAAGTTAAAAAAACCCCAAAAACAACAACAAAAGAGAAGAAAAAAAAGCGAGTATGAAGTGTGCCTCAATCTGCATTCAAACTTCATAGTTCTTTCTCTGGATGTAGATAGCATTCTCTAATGGAGCTTTTTTGACAAACTATAAGACCCATTCCTGTTAAGAAAAACACTTGAAAGCATAGGAACAAATGGAGCTTTCTTTAAAGTGATAATTATTATCTATTTAAAACCAAGAACTGGCATCATATATAAGATAAAGCCAGAAGCTTTTCCAATAAAAAGGTAACCATGTAAGATAACCATCATCATCATTACGATTCAATATCGTGCTAATTAGTCTGGCAGAAACTAGGTAGAGGTCAACATGTCACAACAAAATAAACTTAGAATAGGCATATAATTTAGACATTAGGGGTGACATCATAATTAAATTAGTGGAACATAGAAGAAATTTTCTTTCAGGTCTATGTATAGGGGAAGAATTCATGACCAAATAAAAGATAGGTGGTAAACTGGGATAATTTTCGTTGCATAAAATTAAAAAGTTTTGTACAAAAAAAACCAATGTAGCTAAAATTAGAAGAAAATCAGGAAACTGGGGAAAAGTCTTTGGAATAAGTTTTTCTAATAAATGTCTAATTTCTAAGATATTTAGGAAAGTAAGTCAAATTTACAAAAAAAAGAACCATTCTCCAATTGATTAGTGGTCAAAGTATATGAACAGATAATTTTCAGAGAAAGAAATCCAAACAATAGCCATGTGAAAAAATACTCTAAATTGCTAATATTTGGAGAATTGCAAATTAAAACAACTCTGAGTTATCACTCCACACCCATCAGATTGGCCAAGGTGACAAAAAATGATAAATGCTAATGAGACTGTGGGAAAATGAGTGTACTATGCAGTATTAATGGGACTATAAACTAGTCCAACCATTCTGGAAATCCATTTGGAACTAAGCTCCAAAAACTCTTATACTTTACATATCTTCTGACTCAGCAATACTGCTACTAGGTCTATACACTAGAGACCAAAGAAAGAAAAAAGGACCCATTATGTGCAAAAGTATTTATGGTAGCTTTTTTTGTGGTGCTTATAGAAAGTTGGAAACATCTCTTCAAGAAGTCTATAAATTGAAGAATGTCTGAACAAGTTTTGGCACATGAATGCGATGGAATACTATTGTACTGTAAGAAATGATGAAGAGGAAAGTTCCAAAAGATTCATGATATAAAGAACTACGGAATCTGAATGCAGATTGAAGTATACTATTTTCACTGATTTTTGTTTTTATTTTTCATAGTTTTTCCTTTTTGTTCTTTTTCTTCTTTCACAACACGACTAATGTGGAAATATATTTAATATGATTGCACATATATAACCTATATCAGATTTCTTGTTTTCTTGGGAAGGGCGGAGGAGAGGGAGGAAAGTAGAAAAATTTGGAACTCAAAATCTTATAAAAAATGAATGCTGAAACTATCTTTACCTGTAATTGGAAAAAATAAAATACTATTTACAAAAAAAAGAAACAATGAATGGGATAGCTTCAGGAAGAGCCTGGGAACACTTGTATGAACTAATGCAAAGTGAAATAAACAGAACCAAGAGAAAAATAGCAATATTGTTGAGAGAACAGCAATATTGTAAAGAAAATCGCCAATGTTAAGGGGTTAACAAGCTTACTTTAACGCAGCATAGAAATACCATTCACTTAGTTCAGGGGAAAAAGCCAGCACCCTGAACTTCAGAGCAAATACAAACAAATTACAAACATGGACAGACAGGCCAAATACAATTCATAGTTACCAACATCTAAGTTCAGCCCCGGAACTCATAACAAGGGCTGGCCCAGAGTCATGTGAGCCACCCTGACTGTAGGTCAGAGCTCCAAAAAAAGAGAAAGCCAACCCCTGGTTTTATATCTTTTTCAGGGTCAAGGGTGAGTCACACATGTGACTCACCCACGTGACCTAAAATCGTCACAAAGATGCAACTTAAACCCAGGTGGTCTAAAAGCCTCACAAACATGTCACTCAAACCCATGTAAACTAGGCTTTCCCTTGAGACAAGGAGGTCATCAAGGACTCCTAATTTAATCAAGGAAATAAAGGCTAAACTCTTCAAGGGCACTTGGTTGAACTAAGTGCTAAGAGCCCATTTTGATTGCCAACACACCTTTTCAATGGGTGGGGTAGGTGGAAGATAGAGAATTCAAAACTGAAAATAATATAAAATTGAATTTTTAAAAAAGAACATATTCCAGTCAGTCCACTGGAAACCATCTCAGTTGACACCAAACATTTTTTTAAACCAATAAAATCGATAAACCTTTGGTCAATCTGATTTAAAAAAGAAAGAAGAAAACCAAATTACCAGTATCAAAAATGAAAAAGGTGAATTCACCTCCAATGAAGATGAAATTAAAACGATAAGTAGGAATTATTTTGCCCAACTGTATCCACATAAATTTGACAACTATAGGGAAATATGTGAATATTTACAAAAATATAAATTGCCAAGGTTAACAGAAGAGAGAGTAAAATACCTAAATAACCCCAACTCAGAAAAAGAAATTGAACAAGCCATAAATGAACACCTTAGGAAAAAATCTCCAGGCTAGATCATTTTACATATGAACTCTATCTTCCCTGGTCTTATCACCAGAAGAAAGAGCCTTGGGCTAAAGCTCCAGCCCCACAATTCCAATCCTAAAATGTCACTCTGATGACCATGGCAGCCTGATACCCCTGCCCCCAGCTTCAGGGTGTACAAAACCCAAAGGCACAATAGAGATTGATTCCCTTCATGTAGAGCAGACTTGCACAACTTGGCATTGGATAGGGGCCAAAATTAAGTGAGGTTAAACTTCTGCCCAAAGATAGGTTTTTAGTGGTTCACTTTCTAAGTAAAGGTAACTAGAGAAATGATGATGCTTGGTTGCTATGGGTCATGTGACAAACAGGAGAGAGTGGGCAGCAGCAGGATGCCCAAATCCTGAAGATCATATGCTGTGCAAGCCTGATCTAGAGAAACCAAACTCAACAAAATTACCTGTAAACAAGGAACAGGAAATTTTGCATTTAAATCTCTGCCCAAAAAGATGGAAGGAAAGAGGAGAAGAGACAGTGGGAGGAGAAAAAAAGACACCTCTTCACTCACCTGAATTCATTCTTGAGGGTGAGGAGGACATCCATTAATGATTAGGCTTATCTTCTACTTTGGTGCTGCCATCCCAACTCCTAGGGGTAGAAGAAGACTTTGGCTGCCCTGGGCCATGCTCAGCACCATCTCCACCCCCTCTACCAGAATCAGTGTCTGCCTCTCTATCTCCTTCCTGAAACTCCTGAAAGACTCATTCAAGCCATCTCTGGGGTTGCATCATTCTCCTCAGTTAGTTCCCAATATTTCCCTGGGCAGGAGAATGAGAAAAACTCCAAATCCCAGAATTCTCAGAGAAGTTTTAAATTATTTCCCCCATGAGATCTCCAACACTCCCCTCCTGCTCAGAGAGGGATCAGATGTATCACTACCCTTTTGTTTGTTTCCCAGAGCCTAATGAAAAATGGAGTAGGAAAATCACTGAAAGCTGAGAGAGAAAACTGAGAGATTGGTTTTTTTCCTTCCCATAATCTTTCAAGTCTTTCAATTTCTTATTACCTAATAACTTTCCCAGTAACTACTCTTGGTTTTCTTCCTTTGCCTCTTCTTTCTCTCTCCATGTCTTCACTAACCCATATCGAGCCACTTCTTTTGCTGTTTCTAAGACTTCAGACAATTGGAGAAGACAGTTTCCAGAGTCCTTGTGATCTAGAAAGCTTACAAGGCATGTGACTCTGCCAATTTATGAACCAGATGAGAGAAATGATCATTATTCTCTTATATTAAAAACCAATTACTATTGGGGAGATTCAGGATTTTTTTCCTTCCTATTTTTTCTTTCTCTACTAGGTCAAATCAGCCCCTGAAGTATAAAGCTGATAATGAGATTGGATTTAGCATTCTCTTCAACCTTGTTCAGGCCCCACCCAACTGGGGAAGCCCATTGTGTTCTACTCAGGCTTGGGTAGGGGAAAGTAGATTCTTTGTTTAGATGGGATGGGGGGAAATAGCTGGGGATGGCATGGGCATAAGAGTGATATAATCAAATTCCATCCCCTAGCCCCTCGTTGGAATAGGTCCACCTTTCAAGATAATATTCATTCTTCTCATTGTTAACTAATCAGAGTTGATTGCCACCTATACAGAACACCCGCTCTTCCAAGGGCATATAAAACATCAATAGGCTGCTATGATCCATCTTTGATTTATGAGAGATGGCCAAATGACCTTCATTTTGTTAGTTATTTGCTAGACATAATTAATAAAATGATTAATTACCCAGAAATTGTCTCTTGAACTTCTTATACATGGGGGATATGAGAGAGAGAACAGATTTGTTCTGATTTCTGGTGAGACAAGACTTTGAATCCTGTCTCCAGGCAGCATGTGGTCACTCCTGATTAGGTCCATCTGGCCCCTCAGAAGAGAAAAAAAGGTACTTTTCCACTCTGACAGAGTATAAACAGCATGTTACACCACAGTTTTAAGGGTAACCAAAACCAAGGGGCTAGACCAAGGAAAAGGAGCTTGTAGCTCTGGTCTGAAGTTAAGAAAATTAGTCCTGGGACAGCTAGTTGGTGCAGTGAGTAGAACACCAGCCCTGGAGTCAGGAGGACCTGAGTTCAAATCCAGCCTCAGACCCTTGACACACTTACTAGCTGTGTGACCTTGGGCAAGTCACTTAATGTTGGGATTTGGGTGGGGGTGGGACGCCGCTTAGGGCTGGGTGGAGGGTGGGGCAGGGACTACAGCTTTCCGGGTATAACGCTTTTCCGGGTATATCGCTGGGCGGTGCCGGCTTAGGATGAAGCCCGTCCATATAAGGCAATGTTATAGCTCTCGCCACTGGATTGGCTGCAATAGGTTATATAATGTACGGGGATAGGGGAAGAGAGCAGAGTCGAGTCGAGCAGTCGCCGTGGAAGATGTACCAATAAAGACCGTGAGCGAGATCCTCTGGCGTTCTGTCTGGTGAATTCCGGTCTGGGTGGAGGCCAGGCCGGCCGGTGACGACCGAAGGCTCGGTGTAGGAGCAGAAGAGGTCCCCCGGGGAGGACTGCCCGCGACCCCCGGCCCAGGAAGAGGCCTAGGGGGAACGCGGCAACTTAACCCCAATTGCCCTGCCTTCCCCCTCTAAAAAAAATTAGTACTAAGTAGGTCTGGGAGAACACACCTTGAAGGGTGTGTTCTAGATAAGATACTGCTTTGTCTTATTCCTCTTCTCCACCTGACACCTCTTACTTATGTAGAGGAGAGATTCTACTCCCATTTCTTTCTCAGTGTTGTGTTGGGTTGCAATGCCAATTTTGCAGGTTTCAACAAAAGGGCAAAAAGAAAGGAAGTGGGAAGATTGGGAGGGAAAACTCGGGGGAAACCAAGGAAGAAAGAAGAAAGTAGCAAGGGAGGGGTGTAAAAGAAGCATCATTTTGCCCACCTTCTAGTGACTTAGCACACAAACGTGCATGCACACACACACACACACACACACACACACACACACCTCACCACCACCACCACACAGTTACTATATTGATAGAACAGAATGGGGGTCAAAGACAAGAAATTCCCAAACTAATTTAACTAAGGAAGGTGTTGGGCTTTCAAATACATTGACAGAACCCATAGTTCTAATGAGGATGGGCCATGGAATATATCCTGGTATTACAGAAGCACAGTGGAAGATTGAGATTGAATTTGGCAACAGAATAGGTTACCTTGATGTTATTTTGATGTGGGAAGTGACTGATATTATTCTCATGTGGGAAATCACTGCACTTATTTGACATATACATTATTTTAATGGCTAACAAACTAATAGGAAAATGATCACTGGTATCAACATTATCCCTTTGAACCCCTCCGTGTGAGCTGCCACAGAACACAGTTAAGGAAGTGAGATCCTGAGAATAGGGTGGTTTAGAAGGAACTGGGTGGTACAGTGGACACTCAGAGTTGTACGCAAAAAGATCTGAGTTCACTTTCTGCCTCAGATGCTTACTAGCTGTGTGACCCTGGACCAGTCCCTTAACCTTTCAGACTCAGTTTGCTCATATGTAAAGTGGGATTTGTAACAGTACATACCACACAGAATTATTGCCGAGGATCAAGTGAGAACAATTCAATTCAATAAACATTTATTATGTGTCCCCTATGTGCCAAGTATTGTGCTAAGCACTAGGGAAGGGAGGAAGAAATGGAAAAAGGAATGATGGAAGGAAGGAAGGAAGGAATGGAAGAAGAAAGAAGTGAAGGAAAGAGGGAATGGAGGTACAAAGAGAGGAAAGGGAAGGAAAGAAGGGGAAGAATAGGACAGGAAGGGAAGGAAGATGAAGGAGTTTTGGAGAAGGCAGGAAGGTAGGAAGGGAGGGAGGAAAGGAAGAAAGAGAGAGGGAGGGAAGGAGAAAGGGAGGGAAGAAGGAAGGAAGAATTATTTCCTATTTATCTTCAATATAGAATATTGGCACAAAACTGTTTGCAAGTTGTCTCCCCATTAGACTCTGACCTCCTTGAGGTTGGAGATTGTCTTTTGCTTTTTTTGTATCCCCTGCACTTAGAACAATGTGTGGCAAATAGTAAACACTGCATATGTGATTGTTGACTGATTGGCTGACTCCCCCAAATATATAAAGCAAAATTTTTTTACACCTTTCACACTAATAGACTCCTTGTAGCCCCTCTGTATAGTCTAACTTTATTCTCAGTAAGTATGCTCTGTCCTGAGGTTCATAGAGAATTTCCGGGGTTTGAGGGGAGGCATCTGAGGGTAAGAAATGGATGCAAGCAGGGGCCAGAGAAACCCAGGGATAGGGCTAGTGGTTGGGAAGCCTGGAGTGTATGGCCATGACCCCTGTTTTCCCTATGCTCAGCCAGATCTCCATCATCTTCCCTGAAAAGAGCCAAGGACACCCCTGTCCCTGAGAAGGATGTCCTTATAACTGACCTTCTGCTTAGGGAGGAGATTCCCAAATACTAACATGGAATGCCTTTTCCTGTGCCACGGCAGAGTGTGCCTATCATATTCTCTTAAGTTGGCATGATATGTTTCAAGTGAGAAGAGACATTCCAATGGATCCCCAGTTGGGAAATATGATAAGGAACATCGTTGGCTTGTGGACAATGTCATAATTACTTTCTACAATTTTCTTTCTCACTCGTAGAGGTAAGCATGATGAAAAGTCAGGGCAGGGAATTCCTCCTGAGCCCTATGGGAGAGTTTGAGCAGGGAAGGTAGAGGGATATGAGTAGTTGGTGCCTCCACCCTTCCCCACCCATTTAACCCCAAAATAGCACCAGTAAACCCTATAATAAACACCCTTGGGGGTTTTCTAGGGTGCCTTGATCATAAGGCAATACAGACAGAAAAGTTAGAGGAGAACAAGACATATCACAGTCTGAGTTCCTCTTTAATCAGGGTGTCTAGAACTATGGAATTGTCTCTGAGTCTCTGGATCCACACACAAACACTTTGTGTCCCTGACGCTTGTGGTCTCTATCCTCTTCTGGAATGTTCCCTGTATGAGAAAACTTGGGTGCATGTAAGTGGTAATGAGCTGGCTTTGGGGACCATGGGATCACAGAAGATTCACATCTCTCCACTTCAGTAGGAGAGTTGGGCCAGTGGGTCATCTTCTGTGAGACAGATTTAGCTGAGAAAACTCCTACTCTCAGTCTTTTGGGAGCTTCTGAGATCTTCGAATTAGAGCTGATAGTCCCAGTCTGAGTGGCTATGTCTTTAACTTCAATGTCCTCTTTCAGAATGTCTTCAAAAACGTGCCTTTTGGTGGCACCTGAATGGAATCCTAACAGTGACTTATTCAATGGAACTGGGTGCTTGTATTTGTTATCTGTGGGCAAGACACAGTTGCCAAGGTAATGATGACCTGGGGAGAGGGATGGTGGGGAGGAAAAGTGGACAATATTAAAGGGCAGTCTTCGTGAAATATTCACTGGGTGTCAACTCCCTATCCTCATTCTCTTACTTCAATCTCTGGACAGTCCTGACTCCAAGTATCCCTCTTTCCCTTTCAAAGACGGGTGTGACTCACCCCAGGCTCCCACAATAGCATGTGGACTTCTTTTCTCCACATGTATAATGGCCCACAGATCTCTTGAAGAATTTGGGTTGGGGAGGCGGGGGTAGTTCCTGAGGGTGGAACAGGTTCTGTTTAATTCAGTGTGTCAGATAATCCAGAGGTGATAAAGAAAGCCAGCTGTGAGCTGTAACTGGGGGTGGGAGAAGAGACAAGTGGTTCCAGCCATTCTAGAGGAGGGCCCTGGGAAGGGAAACTATACAGTCCACCTTGGACCAGTTTCTAAGAGGTAACAAGCCTTGGTCTGCTCTGCAGGTTTTATTCTCAAGGAGGAGTGGATGAACTGGCTGGTGTGGAGCCTCCTTTTGATCCTCATTTTCTTCATCTTCAGAATGATGTTGAACTTACTATGAGGATATTTTTCCTTCATTATTATTATACTACTGTTTTCAGTGAATCTTACCAATATTGATAGCATCATCTTTGTGCTGCCTACACTAAGGATGATTTTATTTTATTATTTCTTCGAAATTTTTATTTTGTTGTGAGTTCCAAATTCTATCCCCTCCTTCCCTTCCCTCCTCCCTCCCTGAGACAATAAGCAATCAGATATAGATTATACATGTGCAATAAACATTTCCATATTGGTCCTTTTGTACAAGAAGACAAATGAAAAAAAGGAAAGAATATGAAAATAGCATGCTTTATTCTGTATTCAATCAAGTCAGTTCTTTCTCTGGAGGTAGATAATATGCTTCATCATTAGTTCTTTGGGATTGTCTTGAATCATTGTATCATTGTGAATAGCGAAGTTACTCATAGTCTAAGTGAATTTGCACCACCTCCAGTGAGTTTGCATCAGTAACCATAACTCCTTGGTAGGGCTCTGTTTCCTTTGATCACTCACTTCTTCTCCCTTCATCTTTCCCAGCCAATATTCCCCCAGTGTCCTTGTCAGAGCCAGGACTCTGGACAGATCTTGGGATATATCCTGAGGAATCTCAGGTCTCATGTTTTTCCCCAGGACAGGGGCACTGAGACCCTGCTGACATGGGGCACCAAATGACCCCTGGAGCCCGTCCTGATTGATCTCTTGTCGTCTGGTGTTCTGTGAGGATCTTCTGTGTCACAGACATCATTCTTTATCACCTTTATTCATGACCTCCAGTGAAAGTGAGCAAGCCCAAGGGAGCCAGTTCTCTCATTTAACACCCTAGACTGCAGGGTTAACAGAATGCTTTTCCAGCTATTACATAAATAGATTAGATGACTGCTCTTTGTAAACTAATAATAGTGTTAGCAGGTAACCTCATCTTCTGTAGGCTCACTGACAGCAACTTCAGGACAACACTGGCAGCTTACAGAATGATAGGAATTATATGCATTAGGTCTAGGTTTTGAAAGCTTTCATTCCAAGTAGTTTGGATATCCTGAGTACTCAGTGTGATGATATTTATTAAAAAATTGTTCTTAAATTTCATTTATCAGTGATTACTGTCATCATCCTCATCATTATCATCACTGAATTTCAGATTTTCAAGGCTTGGCCTGAAGTCCGGATGAGCTGAGTTCAAATTCAGCCTCACATACCTACTAGTTCTGTGACCCTGGGCAAGTTACTTAACCTGTTTGCCTCGGTTTCCTCAAGTGTAAAATTGGGCTAATAATAGCCTCTACCTTTGAGAGTTGTTATGAGGATCAAATGAAACAATATTTGTAAGGTGCTCAGTAGAGTGCCTGGGATAAATTAAGTACTATGTAAGTTCTATTATTACTATTATTACAATTTCTGATAGATTAGATTACGGCCCCATGAAGCAGAACAAGGAATAACTGGTGAAAGCTGGAAAGAAGCCAGTTGACATTTGATGTCAGGAAAGACTTCCTAACAATTAGAGCTGTAGAAACATGGAGTGGGATGCCTTGGGAGAAACTGGGTTCTCTTTTACTCTTGTTGTTATGGTTCAGTTGTGTCAGACTCTCCATGACCTTCTGGACCTGTGTCTATAAGGTTTCCTGGCACACATGAGGCATTTAAAAAGATTCAAGAGACATAATTTCTGAGTAATTTAATTGTTTTATTAATAAAGCTAGCATTTTAATAAAAGGATGGTCATTTGGCCATCTCTCTCTTAGACCAAAGACAATCATGGCAGCAGGCTTACAGTTTTTATGCCCTTGAGGGTATCCCCCAGGGTGCCAATCAACCCTGGCAGGCAGTGAACAATTAATGAGAGAATGAAGGTTACAATGAGGGGCTGGACCTGAACTTTGATTATGTCATCTACTTCTAAGTCCCAAATTTCCCCCCCTCCTTGAGCAATTTGTTCAATCAATTTATGCCCAACCCAAGCCTCAGCAAAACATAATGGGTGCCTCACCTGGGTGGGGTCTAGATAGAGGAGGTTAACTCAGCTTTAGAGACTGAACTTTTAACAGCAGGACTTTAGAAAAAGGGGGAACCTCTGGATCTCCCCAAGTCATTGGTTATTAATAATCATTTCTCTCTGACACTGGAATGGTTTGCCATTTCTCCCTCCAGTGGATCATCAATCAAATGACAAGCAAAGCTTACTTGACTTGCCCAACTTTACACCACTAAGAAGTTTCTGAGGCTGGCTCTTAACTAAGGTCTTTCTTCCTGACTCTGAGCTCTATTTACTGCACCTCTAACCTCTAGCTAACCTCTAGTTAGCTGCCTCTAACTAGAGATGTTTAATCAAAGACTTATTTGTCATGCTGTTATGCAGATTCTTTTTCAGGTATGGGTTGTAGGCTAAAGGGCTCCTGAGGTGCTTTTAAATTCTAAAATTCTATAATTGGGTTATTTGGTTCAATTCATACCTGAAAAAGAAATATCAGGAAAAAAAAATATCTAACAAGTGGTCATCTAGCCTCTGCTGGAAAACCTCTAATGGACATATTCTGAAGTTAGCCTGCCTCAGACTAGTTTATGTTTAATACTGGAACAAGATGATACAGGCTTTTCAACAGTTAACCAAAACATTTGTTTAGCCATAGCAGGAGAAGAATATTCAACAAGGATACGCATTGAGAAAACTTTAAATTGATTAATCTCAGAAAATCTCCCCTGTCTGAGTTGCTTATTGTTTTTCCCCAGCCAAGTATGAGAGAAAGTGACAGAAATAGAGACACAGAGAGAAAGAGATATGCTAAGCCAGTGACTCCTAGTCTAGACCAGTAAGTGTGCTAGACAGAGAAAGAGACAGACAGACAGAGACAGATAGTCAGGCAAAGAGAGCATTAACAGAAAGACAAAGGGAAGTGGAGTGAGAGAAAGAGAGGGACAGGGACAGAGACAGAGAAAGAATTATAGTTTATAGTTCACAGTTCAGCAATGAGAGCAGAAATCTTTGCAACCAATGTAGGACCCCTACCTGTGCCCAGTAGATTGATCGTAGTGTAATTGGCACATTTGTCCATATTTCCAATTCTATAAATATCTTGGAGCAATTGGGGAAATTTTAGCATTGTCCTTTCACATGCCTCCCCCAACAGCTTGCACCACACAATCACTACAAAGTCCACATGGCATAATTCTGGTTGGCCTTTCCCAAATTTAGAAGAAGGGGAAGGAGAAGAAGAAGAAAGAAGAAGGAGGAAAAGAAGAAAGAGGAGAAGAATTAATTGATTTATTGTGACCCCGAGTAATCCAAAACCAAGCAGGTTGTCCCCTATTCACACACAAATATGATTCCCTTAAGGCCAAGAGGAGCCTTTTCTCATAGGTGATAATGACCATAACATTAGCAATACAAAGATTTCTAGTGCCAGCCTATCTCATTCTTAAGTATTTGTCCTTTTATAAAACTTATTTTAAAAACTTACTATTTATTTATTTTTAAATTCTTTTCTTTTTAAATTTTGAGTTCCAAATTCTCTCCCTCTCTCCCACCCCTCCTCCATGCACTGACAAGCAATATGATATGAATTTTACCTGTGAAATCATGTGAAACAGATTTCCATATTAGCCACAATTTTTTAAAAAGCAAAATAGAAATAAAATGAGAAATTTGCAATTTGCGGTCAGAGTTTGCCAGCTGTCTCTTAGGAAGTAGATGACATTTTTTTCATCACAAGTACTTTGGAAATGTCTTGGGTCATTGAATTGATTAGAGTAGCCACATCTTTCACAGCTGATCATCATTATTACATTGCTGATATTGTACACAATGATCTCCCTGTTCTTCTCACTTCACTTTACATCTGTTCACATAGATCTTACGATGTTTTTCTGAAACCAGCTCCTCTTTACTTCAAGCACAATAATACTCTATCGTAATCACATGCCACAAGTTCTTTGGCCATTGAATAGCATCCCCTTGATTTTCAATTCTTTGCCACAACAAAAACAGTTTCTATAAATGTTTGTGTGTGTGTATGAATATACATGCTGATCTGTGTGTATATACACACATATATATATGTGTGTGTGTGTATGTGTAGATATGTATGTATGTCTTTTTCCTTTTCCTTTGACCTCTTTGGGGGTACAGACCTAGTCGTGGTATTACTGAGTCAAAGGGTAGGCACAGTTTTATAGCCCTTTGAGCAAAATTTCAGTTCTCCTTTAGAATGGTTGAACTACTTCACTACTCTACCAACAATTCCTTAGTGTATCTATTTTTCCCCATCCCCTTCAGCAATTATCATTTCTGATAGGTGTGTGAGGTAGTATCTCAGACGTGTTCTAATTGCCTTTTTCTAATCCATGGTGATTTAGAGCATTTTTTTCAAATGACTATAGATAGCTTTGATTTCTTTTTCTGAAGACTGCCTCTTTATATCCTTTCACTCATTTTTAATCGGGGGGTGGTTCCTATTTTTACAAATTTGACTCTCTTCTATACAATTTGATACTGATTTTAAAAATATAGAAGTTGTTCAGTGGATCAAATATGATCCAGAAGTAATTGAACTTTTAACCCAATGACACAAGGACTCTGTTGGCACAAGGACTCATTATGTAAACATGAAATGGAGGCACTCAGGTGGTATGGTAGATAGAATGCTGGACTTGGAATCAGAAAGAACTGAGTTCAAATCCTGCCTCAAACACTTTCTACATGTTTGACCGTGGGCAAGCTACTTAACCTCTCTCTCTCTCAGTTTCCTCATCAGTAAAAAAGAGGAAAATTATTATAACACTTACCCCACAGGGTTGTTGTGAAGATCAGATGAGATAATACATGGAAAGTCTTTTGCATGCCTTAAAGAAATATTAGCTAGTATTACTATAGCAAAGGTCATATCCTGAATAAAATTAGAGAAGAGTAGGAGATGCCTGGCACCACTGTCCTCCCTCTCTGGACTCAAACTTTGATTCTTTATTTTGCCTCACCCACTACATCCAATCAGAGGCCAAGTCCTATTGAGTCTATTCAACAGCTCACAGCTCTCACAGTTCTCCCATCCCCACTTTCACTATGGTAACCATTCCAGTACAAAATATAACAGACACTACCCTCATACTGCCTCAAAGGCCAGGTGAACTAGATTTTATTCCTCCTGGAGAAACTAGGATCTCTGAACATGGCTTCAGATCCCACCAATGTTATCCCTTACCTGTACATGGTGGTCCCCCTGAACTGCCTTTCCATTTAGACACTAACAGTCAGATTGGCTTTGAAACAAATATTTACTTCAAAAAGCTTAATCAGAAATATTCAAACTTACTTTAAGAATTTCCAACCATGAATTTTAAGGAAACTCCCTAAACTACGGTCTAGGAAAAATAGTTGCCTGTCTTTTCTGGGTAACCCCAGGCAGGTTGGTTCTTAAGGGATACCTGATTTTTTATTAAATTTGAAACTTAGAGATTCCGTTAAAACTTTCTCTATATCCACTATCTGAATACATCTTTGCTTCACTCCAAAATTGAAAGACATTCCTTGCTGAGATGATGAATGGCCTACAGTTATACAGAATAATGACTCCCTAAGTGCCTCTGCATGCAGTACACGTCCTACATCCCCAAACTATGAAACACTTAGATTGGCACTTTGAAATGAAACTGTTTGAGACTGGCAAGAGCCAAAAGTCAAAATAAATTGTTGGAGACTCCCAAGAAGCCATATGAGAAGAATGCCTGGCTGAGGTCTAGCAAAGACCAGTTCTTTCCATATATCTGGTCCATCTTGGGTCTTGACAAAAGTGCACTTTTAGCTAGACTTTTTGAGGTCCCTTAGATCTCTCCTTGGCCGGTACCTTCTTTTCACTTTCTCAGGACTTCATGATCCAGGTAGCCCTGATGCATTGCTCATTAGTATCCTTCAAACTACTCCTCCTGCCTGCCCCCACAATTTCCAAGGACCCTCCTTCAGAAACAAAGACTTTAGAGTCCTTTCTGTCAAGGACTCTGGCCAATAGCATTATATGAGGAGCCACAGACTGGTTAGCCTGTGAGGAAAAGATAGATGTGACTATGAAGCCTGGTAATTTCCCCAAGACATATACACATACACACACATCCCTCCCTCTAATCCCAGAAAATACAGGTCCCATGAGTCTTTGCCTACTCCCACATCACACATATAGAAATTGCAGAAGCTCAGTATGGAAGGAATGTGATCTCTCCACCATTCTTTCCGCTACTGTGCTCTGTGTGCCCATGTGGAATTTCTTCATTCTCTCTGAGCATTAGACCCCCGAGGATT
Source organism: Trichosurus vulpecula (assembly GCF_011100635.1). Lineage (NCBI taxonomy): Eukaryota > Metazoa > Chordata > Mammalia > Diprotodontia > Phalangeridae > Trichosurus > Trichosurus vulpecula. The sequence continues at coordinate 79,195,343 of NC_050573.1, forward strand.
GTCTAGGGCAGATCTCTGAAGGACTTGAAAGAGTCAAACAGTAACAACACCTAAAGTCTTAGGAGATCTAAACTCAAAATCTGTGGGTCCTCATGCCTGAAGTACAACATTGGGAAGATATAAAAGGAACTCAGATTGGAAAGAGGAGGCCTGTACTCTGGCAGCAGCATGAGTTTAGGATATGGGAACCAGGCTGGGCCTCAAGGGTTGATGCCCTTCATTCTCAAAGAAGACCAAAATGACATCACTATGCTACAGTCAAATTTCAATGTGTCCAACTCTGGCTAATCAGACCAATATGAGCTCAGAATGCTCTACCACAGGTTGGACACAAATAGTCCATGTGAACATTTGGGGTGGATTCCCTAAATTTGCGCATCCTGAATTTCCTTTGAGCTTTTAAAATTCTGCTTTGCTCACAGACCACTGCATCTTCTCTGATGTGGGCAAGCCATGCTGAGTGACTGTCCTGTGCCAGTGTCTCTCATGTCACATAATCAATTCTTAAGAGAGATCTTGAGAGTGTCCTTGTATCTCTTCTTCTGATCACCATGTGAACACTCGCCCTGTGTGAGTTCTCCATAAAATAATCTTTTTGGCAAGCATACCTTTTGTGTTTGAACAATGTGGCCAGCCCATCTGATTTAGGCTCTCTGAAGCAGAGTTTGAATGCTTAGCAGTTTAGTTCAAGTAAGGACCTCAGTGTCTGGTACCTTATCCTGCCAGGTGATCTTCAGAAACTTCCTAAAACAATCTAAATGGAAGCAATTCAGTTTCCTGGCATGGCACTGGTAGACTGTCCAGGTTTCACAGGCATGCAGCAATGAGGTCAGCACAACGGCTCTGTAGACCTTCAATTTGGTAGTCAGTCTAATACCTCTGCTCTCCCACACTTTCTTTGGAGCCTCCCAAACACTGAGCTAGTTCTGGTAGTGCATGCATCAACTTTATTATCAGTGTGTACATCCCTAGAAAGTACAGCTACAGAGGGATCCACTTCAACTTGAGGTAAACATTCAATGGCTTCAGAATTGATTGATGATGGTCTGTTGAAAACACTGTGGAAGTGTTCACCCGGTCTCTCTAGGATCATATCCTTATCACTAATCAATGTGACTCCATCAGCATTGAGTTGTTGAGATGCACCATAGGTCTTTGGCCCATAAATAGCCTTCAGGGCATCATAAAAGCACTTTGGATTGTTACTATCAGCATAAAACTGAATTTCTTCTGACTTCTTACTGAGCCAAGGATCCTGAATCTCTGTAAGCTTTGTTTGTACTTCATTTTTAAAAAATTTATTTAGTATATTTAGTTTTCAGCATTGATTTTCACAAGAGTTTGAATTACAAATTTTCTCCCCATTTCTACCTTCCCCCCCACTCCAAGATGGCATATATTCTGGTTGTCCTGTTCCCCAGTCAGCCCTCCCTTCTGTCATCCCACTCCCATCCCATCCCCTTTTCCCTTCCTTTCTTGTGGGGTAAGATAAATTTCTACACCCCGTTGCCTGTGTATCTTATTTCGTAGTTGATTGCAAAAACTTTTTTTTGTTTGTTTTTGAGCATCTGTTTTTAAAACTTTGAGTTCCAAATTCTCTCCCCTCTTCCCTCCCCACCCACCCTCCCTAAGAAGGCAAGCAATTCAGCATACGCCACATGTGTATCATTATGTATAACCCTTCCACAATGCTCATGTTGTGAAAAACTAACTATATTTTGCTCTTTCCTAACCTATCCCCCTTTATTGAATTTTCTCCCTTGACCCTGTCCCCTTTCAAAAGTGTTTGTTTTTGATTACCTCCACCCCCATCTGTCCTCCCTTCTATCATCCCCCCTTTTTTTATCTTCTTCCTTCTTTCCTGTGGGGTAAGATACCCAATTAAGTATGTTTGATATTCCCTCCTCAGGTCAAATCTGGTGAGAGCAAGATTCACTCATTCCCCCCTCACCTGACTTCTCTTCTCTTCCTACAGAACTGCTTTTTCTTGCCACTTTTATGCGAGATAATTTACCCCATTCTATCTCTCCCTGTCTCCCTCTCTCTCAGCTCTCATCCCTTAATTTGACTTTATTTCTTTTAGATGTCTTCCCTTCATCTTCAACTCACCTTGTGCCCTCTCTCTCTCTCTCTCTCTCTCTCTCTCTCTCTCCCTCTCTCTTTCTCTCTCTCTCTCCCTCTCTCTCTCTCTATATATATATACACACACACATACATATATACATACATACACATTCACTTATACATATACATATATATATATATACACACACACACATACACACACACACACACACACACACACACACACACATATATATATATATATATATACGCATATTCCCTTCAGCTACCCTAATACGGAGGTCTAATGAATCATACACATCATCTTTCCATGTAGGAATGTAAACAAAACAGTTCAACTTTAGTAAGTCCCTTGCAATTTCTTTTTCTTGTTCTTTTTCTTGATTACCTTTTCATGCTTCTCTTGATTGTTGTGCTTGAAAGTCAAATTTTCTATTCAGCTTTGGTCTTTTCACTGAGAAAGCTTGAAAGTCCTCTATTTTATTGAAAATCCATATTTTGCCTTGGAGCATGATACTCAGTTTTGCTGGGTAGGTGATTCTTGGTTTTAATCCTAGCTCCATTGACCTCCGGAATATCGTATTCCAAGCCCTTCGATCTCTTAATGTAGAAGCTGCCAGATCTTGGATTATTCTGATTGTGTTTCCACAATACTCAAATTGTTTCTTTCTGGCTGCTTGCAATATTTTCTCCTTGATCTGGGAGCTCTGGAATTTGGTGACAATATTCCTAGGAGATTTCTTTTTGGGATCTATTTGAGGAGGCAATCGATGGATTCTTTCAATTTCTATTTTGCCCTGTGGCTCTAGAATATCAGGGCAGTTCTCCTTGATAATTTCTTGAAAGATGATATCTAGGCTCTTTTTTTGATTATGGCTTTCAGGTAGTCCAATCATTTTTAAATTATCTCTCCTGGATCTATTTTCCAGGTCAGTGGTTTTTCCAAGGAGATATTTCACATTGTCTTCCATTTTTTCATTCCTTTGGTTCTGTTTTATAATATCTTGATTTCTCATAAAGTCACTAGCTTCCACTTGCTCCAATCTCATTTTTAAGGTAGTATTTTCTTCAGTGGTCTTTTGGGACTCCTTTTCCATTTGGCTAATTCTGCCTTTCAAGGCATTCTTCTCCTCATTGGCTTTTTGGAGCTCTTTTGCCATTTGAGTTAGTCTATTATTTAAGGTGTTGTTTTCTTCAGTATATTTTTCAGTATTTTTTTGGGTCTCCTTTAGCAAGTCATTGACTTATTTTTCATGGTTTTCTTGCATCCTTCTCATTTCTCTTCCCAATTTTTCCTCTACTTCTCTAACTTGCTTTTCCAACTCCTTTCTGAGCTCTTCCATAGCCTGGGACCAGTTCATGTTTTTCTTGGAGGCTTTTGTTGTAGGTTCTTTGACTTTGTTAACTTCTTCTGTCTGTATGTTTTGGTCTTCTTTGTCACCAAAGAAAGAATCCAAAGTCTGAGACTGAATCTGGGTGTGTTTTCGCTACCTGGCCATATTCCCGACCAACTAACTTGACCTTTGAGTTTTTCAGTGGGGTATGACTGTTTGTAGACTAAAGAGTTCTATGTTCCACGCTTGAGGGGATGTGCCAGCTCTGCCACACCAGCACTGCTCCTTCCCCAAGAACCCCCAACCCGGATTGGACTTAGATCTTGAGCAGGCTGTGTACTGCTCTGACCCGCCACTTAATTCCTCCCACCAGGTGGGCCTGGGGCCAGAAGCAACTGCAGCTGTACTTCTGTAGCTGCCCCACCTCTGCTGCTCCCGGGGAGTAGCCTAACCAGGAACTCCTTCCACTCCTGCAGCTTTTCCCACTAACTTTCTCTGTTGTCCTTGGTGTTTGTGGGTTGAGAAGTCTGGTAACTGCTTCAGCTCACTGATTCAGGGCGCTAGGGCATGCTCCACCTGGCTCTGGGTGTGGTTGGTCCGCGTCGCTCACGCTGGGCTCTGCTCTGCTCCACTCCGCTCTGCTCCCAGCTCCATGCGGGATAGACTTCACCCAGAGACCATCCAGGCTGTCCTGGGCTGGAGCCCTGCTTCCCTCTGCTGTTTTGTGGGTTCTGCAGTTCTAGAATTGTTTCAGAGCCATTTTTTATTGGTTTTTGGAGGGACTCAGCGGGGAGCTCATGCTAGTCCCTGCTTTCAAGCCACCATCTTGGCTCCGCCCCAATCATTCTGTACTTCATTTTTGATGGCATGAACGGCTGCTTTTTTGGAGATGGATGAACTATCCAGCTGGTTAACCCTGTAGAGTTCTTGTTTGTCATTGAGCATCTTCTGAATTTCCCCATCATTTTCATCAAAACAGTCTTGCTGTTTGCAAGTGTTCTGACCCAGACGAGCAAAAGCAGTGCTATATACCAAATCTCTGAAAGCTGCCCACTAATTTTCTGCTCCACTGTTGCCAACTGTGAGTCAATACTACTTTCTCTCCAAGTTAGCAACAAACTGTTCCCTCTCAGAGAAGAGCTCCAGTTGTTGACATTAATTCTTCTGGTAGTTGTTTTGCCTTGGGAATGCCATTTTGTTGAATATAATATTTAGTTGGGAGAGGATAAGTCTGTGATCAGTCCAGCATTCTGCACCACACATTGTTTTTGTCACTCTCACGTCTTATTTGTCTCTTCTCTTTACGATCACACAGTCTATTAAATGCCAATGTTTGCTGTGAGGGTGCATCCATGAAGTTTTATTGTGGTAGGTAAACAGAAGACAGGGTTGGTGATGAGAAGGCCATGAAATACACAAGTCTTCATTAGTAAGTGACCATTGCTGTTGCTGTTTCCAACTCTATTCTTCCCTAGGACCCCCTGACAACTCTTGGAGTCTGAGCCTACTCTAGCATTAAAGTCTCCCAGAATTGTAAACTTGTCTTCCTTTGGCACATTTATGATAAGGGTCTCCAGGTCTTCATATAATTTTTCTTTGACCTCATCAGGGTTCGTCATGATGGGAGCAAAGGCACTGATGATGGTGGTGTAACATTTTCCTGCAAATGGCAATCACATTGTCATGAGCCTGTCATGCACTCCTTTCAGCAGGCATTAAAGTTTGTTTACTAAATTAGGTTTTTTTTTGCAAAATCTGCCAGCTACATGGTGCTCCCCTTCACTGTGGCCACTCCAGAAAAACATGTATCCAGCTCCAATTTCAGTGAGCTGGCCTTCATTTCCCAGCCTTGTTTCACTCAGGGCTGCTATTTGGATGTGATACCTGCTGAGTTCTCTTGCAACAAGAGTTGCTCATCTTTCAGGTCTACTGGATTTTGTCTTGTCTGTTATAAGTGTGTGCACATTCCACATGGTGATGGTAAGTGGAATTATCTTTGCAGACATTTCTGTACACTTTTTGTGTTTTGACCACAGAGTGGGATTCCCCACCTGCTGTGATAATCAGGCCAGGGCTGGGTAAGCACACAATTTTTAGGACCCCTTTTCTAACCCCTTCCCCACACCAGGAAGTGAGCAGTGTGATCCTTAAAAGGCTGCTCAGACACCCAGGGGACTGCCAAATTCCACTGCTGTTTCCAGTGGATTCTGTCTACTAGACCATGCTCTCCCACTTTTCCAGTCACCAATGGAGTGAAGCAGCTCTGTGTACTTGCTCCCATGCTCTTAGCATGTTTTCAGCAATGTTGTCAGACTCCTTCAATGAAGACAAAATATCACCTACACAATGAAAAATCATCAAGGTCAGCTACCACACTGATAGCAAATTATTTAATTTGAAAAGGCTATGACATATTGTTTGAACACCAAATAATGTATATTTGCCTAAAAGACCATTTTATGGAGAGCTCACATGAGGCAAGTGCTCACATGGAATTCAGAAGAAGCAATACAAAGACACTCTCAAGATCTCTCTGGAAATCTTTTTATAGTTAGGATCTTTTTCTGATATTTCCTCATTGTTCCAGCCTATTTCTTGACTTTTAACTCTAATGCTAAAATGGGGTTCTTCTTCTAGAGTGGAGGCGGTACCATCTAAAGCTTCAGGAATTTTGCACAGCTATTCTCAGAAGTAAGGCTGCAGACTCATAAGTTTTTATTTCTTCCAAGGTGGGATGATTTAGGGAGCGGTGTGTTTACTACTCTCCTGTTCTGTCCTCTGGTCTCTGAGTGACCATAAGCAGTCTTCCACCCTGGAAAAATGACCAGCGTCACTGCTCCCCTGAAGCCACAAGCTCTAGTGTGCTAGTACTCCTTACCCTGGGATTCAGACCCTGAACTGTGACCCAGATCCAAGTGTGGTCAACACAACAGAATCTTGCCCCTGGTGCCAGCAAAGGGACCCCTGTAATCTCCTTCTCACCCGTTGTCTGAACCCCTTACCGTCTGTGGGCAGAGATCTGGAAACTGCCACTGCTGCTCCTGATTCAGTCACTTTCAAAGCCTACTACTGCTTTGCTGGAGCACAGCCTGCTCTGGACTGTCTGCCACTATCACTCCCATGCTATAGACCTTTCCTGCCAATCTTCTAAGTTGCCTTCAGCTGAAAAACTGTTTTCCCCCATCCTTTTGTGGGTTCTGCCAATTTAGAATTTGTTTTGAGCCATTATTTCAAGGTATTTAGAGGTGAATTTGGGGAAACCTCAGGTGAGTCTTTGTCTTTTCTCCACCATCTTGGCTCTGCCTCCTTCTCTGGAGAACTTTAGAATCCATTGTGAGAAATGGGAGGCACTAGCAGAGGACCATCCAGCATGGTATGCCCAAATCAACGAAGGAGTTGTTCTTTATGAGCAAGACTAGTTGCAGTAGGTCAAGAGAAACATGAGGTGCACAAATTTAGAGACATTTCCATTCCAAATGGTCATATGGACTATTTGTGCTTCACCTGTGGTAGAGTCTCCTGAATTCACATTGGCCTGATCAGCCAGAGTCAAACACATTGTACCTTGACCACAACATAGTGATGGCATCTTGCTCCTCTTCAAGAACAAAACACAACAACCAACCAACCAACCAAGCAACCTATGTGCTAAGCACTGGGAATAGCAGCATTGCTCTGGAATCTGACCTGCTGGTTGTAGTGTGAGCTAGGAGAGTAGTTCCAGAGCATACAGTATATGATCCTGGGGAGGTCACTTAATCTTTGTTTGCCTCAGCTCCCTCATCTGTAAAATGGGGACAATAAGAGCACCTACCACACAGGGTTGTTATGAAGATCAAATGAAATAATAATTGTAAAGCACAATGCCTGGCACATAGTTGTTCATTCTTTTTCAAAGAGGACCAACGACATCACAGTGTTGGGGTCAGGATACAATGTGTTCACTTGTGACTGATCAGTTCAATACAAGTTCAGAAGGCTCTACCACAGATCAGGCACATGGAGTCCATGAGAACATTTGGGATGAAGATTTGTCTGGATTCGCACAGCTCACGTTTCCTTTGTGCTGCTGCAATTCTGCTTTGCTTATGGAGTACAGCTCCTCCTTTGATGCAAGCAAGACATGCTGGGTGGTCCTCTTCCAGCATCTCTCATGTCTCATAATCAATATTAAAGTTCTTCAAAGAGATTTGAGAGTGTCCTCATATTGCTTCTTCTGACCACTGTGTGAGCACTTACCTTCTGCTATTTCTCTGTAATAATCATTTCCTAGGTGTGCCTGTGTTTGGCATTCAAGGTACAGGTCCAGCCCCTCAGAGTTGTCCTCTCTACAGTAGATTTTAAATGCTTGGCAGTTCAGCTCAAGAGGGGACCTCAGTGTTTGGTACCTTATCTAACCTGGTGATCTTCAGAATCTTCCTAAGACAATTCAAATGGAAGCAATTCAGTTTTCTGGCATGGTGCTAATAGATTGTCCAGGATTCACACCCATACAACAATGAAGCTAGTACAATGGCTCTGCAGACCAGCAGTTTGTTAGGAAGCCTATTAACGCTTCTCTCCCATACTTTCCTTCAAAGCCTTCCCAACATCGAACTAGCTCTGGCAATACATGTACCAAACTCATCTTCTATGTGGATATCCCTGAAAAGTATACTGCCAAGGTAAGTGAACTTATCCACAGCATACAAAATTTCTCCATTCAATGTGACCCATAGTTCCACATATGGATGCTGTGGTGCTGGCTAGTAGAGAATCTTTGTTTCCTTGATGTTAATTGCCAAGAGGAACACAAGCAACAGAGAATAAATCCATACTCTTGCAACTGAGCCTCAGTGGTTGCACTGAGTGCACAATCATCATTGAACAAAAAGTTGTGCACCAGTTCTTCCTCCACTTTAGTCTTGCCTTCAAGCTTTTTCAAGCTAAAGAATTTCCCATCAGTGTGACAGCTGACTTTGATGCCGTTTTTGTCTTTGTGGAAGACATCCAACAACACTGCTGAGCACACTATACTAAAAAGCATGGGAGGAAGCTCACAGCTCTGCTTCACTCTGGTGACTAGAAAAGCATGACAGCATTGTCCTTCATTCTGAACCTATACAAGCATGCCATCATGAAAATGGGTGCAATACTGATAACCTCTGGGCAACCACATTTTGCCATGATCTTCTATAGGCCCTAACAACTGACAGTATCAAAGACTTTGGTCAGGTCAAGGAATGTTGTGTGCAGACCTCTGTTCTGCTTGTGGCATTTCACCTGGAGTTGTCAGGCAGCAAACACCATGTCAACCATTCCTTGGCCCTTTCTGAAGCCACACTGCCTCTCTGGCAGAAAACCATCTTCCACATAAAAGATGACATGATTAAGAATAACTCTGGCAAGAATCTTGCCAGCAATGGCAGAGAGAGAGAGAGAGAGAGAGAGAGAGAGAGAGAGAGAGAGAGGGAGAGAGAGAGAGAGAGAGAGAGAGAGAGACAGAGACAGAGACAGAGACAGAGACAGAGACAGACAGAGAGAGACAGACAGAGAGAGACAGACAGCGAGAGAGAGAGACAGAGAGAGAGAGAGAGAGAGAGAGAGAGAGAGAGAGAGAGAGAGAGGGAGAGAGAGAGATGCCCCACGAATTGTCACAAGATAGTCTATTTCTTTTTCCTTTATAGAGATGGATAATGAAGGTATCCTTGATCTCCTAGGGGATAACTTCCTCTTGCCATATAATCCAGAAGATTTCAGTCAGCTTCTCTATCATTAGTGGACCCCCTGCCTTGTAGATCTATGCTGGGATAAATCCAGAACCAGGCACTTAACCACTCTGAGAGGAACCTGATGGTATTCAGTACCTCTTCTTCAGTTAGAAGTTCTGCTTGAGAAGGATTGATGACAATCTGAGCCTTATAGTCTGGGGCTTTGGCATTGGTGGGTGATGGTCTGTTGAGAACACTTTGGAAGTGTTCAGCCCACATCTCCAGGATCATTTCTTTGTCACAGATCAGTGTGGCTCCATCAGCACTGGGTAGTTGAGATGCACCAGAAGTCTTTGGCCCATAAATAGTCTTCAGTGCGTTGTAGAAGCACTTTAGATTGTTGCTGTCAGTATAAAATTGAATGTCATCTGCCTTGTTACTGAGCCAAGATTCCTGCATCTCTCTAAGTTTCACTTGCACTTTACTTTTGATGAAATTAAAGGCTGCCTTCTTGGAGACACGCAAGCGTCTGCCAAATCCCACTGCTCTTTCAATCCAGTTCAAAACAACCAAGTTCCCTGGGCTACTTGTGTGTGGGGTTGTGGCTATGGCTCCCAGTATATTCACACTTGCTGCTTCATCATTCATCACAGGACTTCAAGGTAGGTAAAACTCTAAGACAGTAAAATAATAAAATAGATAGTAAAATGGTGGATGATAGGTAGTCTTGACTTGTGTGGAAATGGATTTACATGAGGCACAGTTGAGCAAAGTCATCAGTTTCACTCTCTCTTCCAGAGTCACAAGCCAAGTGTCAATACAAAAGTTGAGACTAAGGTCAACATGCTGGGATGCAGTTGATGACTCTGACTCTTTGATGTCAGACAAAGATCTCAGAGCTCTCAGCTCCTGCTTCAGCCACCTTAATGGCTGTGGGAATACATTGTTCCCGTCGGCCCATTCTGCCAGGGGAAGTCTTTGCATGCTTGTGGTAGCTATCCTCCTAATTTAACGATGAGTTTCAGGCCTGTCAATTACCCTCAACTTGGTTTAGCCCATCTCTTAGACAGTTCAACCAAGTGGGATAGCCTCTTGGAGCCACAGGTGAGAGTTGGGTAAAAGTTCATCCAGAAGTGGATAAGCAGCCTGAAAAAGAGCTCAGCAAGCCAGAGGTATGATTCCTACTTTAATACACCACACAACGAATGTGCACATACACACATATGTGTGTATATATATACAGATACATATATATATATATATATATATATATATATATATATATACACAGATAGATGGACAGACAGACAGATAGATAGATCGATGTATCAGTAAGGCAAGTGTCACAATATCAATGGTGATCATGAATACGCTTGTATAGTTCTGTATCACAGAATATAAGGAACTCTCCATATAGAAGGTAGAAAATGTAAAACATTCATTCAGACACGAGAGGATCAGATCCCAAAACCAATAACTCCAATTCAATATAGCAGCCTTTTGGGGCAGTTAGGTGTTACAGTGAGTAGAGCACCAGCCTTGGGGTCAGGAGGACTTGAGTTCAAATCCAGCCTCACTTACTAGCTGTGTGACCTCAGGCAAGTCACTTAACCCCAATTGCCTTGCCTTCCCCCCTCCAAAAAAGACCATAGCAGCAATTTTATCCCCAAACCAGTAAGTCCACTTTATCATAACAGCAACAAATTTAAACCACAATATCACATCAGGGAGCCAAAACAACCCATAACCTTCCCATCTGCAGGGGTCTTCCCATAAACACTCACAAACCCTAGCTTTCTGTTTGCCTGTATCATCTCCTACCTCAGTTCTGAGAAATAGCTTAATGACTACCCTCAGAATATATCTATATCCATATCCATATCCATATCCATATCCATATCCATATCCATATCCATATCCATATCCATATCTATATCTATATCTATATCTATATCTATATCTATACTTATACCTATATCAATATCCATATCCATATCTATATCTATATCTATGTCTATATCTATCTATATATCTACCTATATATCTATATCCATCCATCTATCTATCTATCTCTCTATATCCTTTTTAGAGCCTGAGGGCTTCAAAACCCTCATGACCTAGTTAGAAAAAGGGTGTGGGCCTTCCTACAAACAAGCCTCTCCTCATCAAACTTCTCTTAAGGAGCTACACCTGAGACCTGTTAATGGGATCAATGAGTGAGGAAGATCTTTAATAATATTAATACCAAATTTGGCCCCAAGATCTTTCACATCCATTACATAGGCACCTTGTATCTGAATAGGTATTAACATTTCTTAAGTACAACAAAATCCCCACAAAATAAACATATTACGAGCTTCACATTTACAAAATACATAACATAGCATCTCATTACCAGAGTGGTCCCATGGCCCTAGATCTTTCGTATACATTACATAGGTCAATGGGAAATTTGGTAGAACTGGTGTTAATTACACCCTAACAGTATAACAGGAATAACACACAATAGGTATATGGAACAATGTCATCATTCCCCTCTTGAATGAATAGGGCTTGAAATCTTGGGCTAAGGGGTGAAGGGCTTGTCCTCCAGAGCTTCTTCCTGCTGAAATTGGATATAGAGCTATCCCTGGCCCCAAGAGGTCAAGGAGTCCTATTTGAGAGGTCAGTTCTTTAGCAAGCTGGCATCTGGAACTCGGTTGAGGCCAGGTCCAGGGATAACACATCACAGTTGTGGATAGGTCCAGAGGTAACATCTTGACACATCAGAAGGTGACATCTGGCTTAAGCAATCAGGTATCTGCAGGTGGATGGTATTAAACCTGCAGAGAACAAATCTCGCAAACAAATTTGACAGACAAAAGCCACAAAGAAACAAGGAAACAAACGTTACCTTATTCTTGAGAGTATACATGAGTCAAGGATACAATTTAATAATCATTTTTCCTGGATAAACAACAGTTACAGTATTATCCTTTCCATGTGCTATAATTTCTACAGCCTTTGGAACATCATCAGGCTTTCTTTTTTACCCAAATTTTAGCTCCTAATTTTATTCCATCAATAAAACCAAAGCCTTCCATTCCACTACTAGTTATTTTGGAAGGAGAGTCAGTTTTCACAAGGGGTATTTTTTCGCAAGGAACAATAATCACTTGAACTATTGCATCATTTTGACAAAATTGTACAGGTTCTTCACCCAAATTCTGAAGTGTCACAATAATTTCTCCTTGATATTTAGACTCCATCACTCCTGCCAATACATCTATTCCTTGAGCTGCTATTCCTGGTTTAGGTAATACCCATCCAAAATGATTGTTAGGAATTCTTATACATATCCCAGTAGAGATATGCCTTATCTCTTTTCTATCCAACCTAAAGTTCTCTATACAATGTAAATCATATCCCACCAAGCCAGGTATTCCTGGATACAGCAGTGGGACATCTTCCCTCACAGTCCAATACTCAATATTTTGGATGTTATATGTTTGCTGTTTTCTAATCTGCAGATTTGGGGTCATCATTCTGGCTAGAGGTATACTTCCTTCTAATGCTCTATTATTCAAATTATGTAAAGTAGTAAATGAATTATCCTTCCAATGTTGGTACAAATTATTAGAACTTAACTCTCTCAACTCTTCTTTCAACAATATAGTCATTCTTTCAATTAACCCAGATGCTTTTGGATAATATGGAATATGATATATCCACTCTCTATTATTCAATACATAATATCTCTTCATTTCATTACCCTTGAAATGTGACCCATTGTCACTTTGAATCTGCATTGGGGTTCCATAATATAGACTTAGAATATCCAGAGTTTTACAAACGTTTTTCTGAGTTGCATTCTTATAAGGACAAGCCACTAGACCACCTGAATCGGTGTCACAGCAAGTACATATGTATTTATATCCTTTATCTTGGGGTAGTGGTCCAGTATAATCAATGTGCCATATTTGGACTGGAACTTTTCCACTTGCTATTTCTCCAGTTACTGCCCTAGGAACAGTTCATTCCTTTTCTAATTGACATATACAATACTCTTCTGTTATTTGCTTTAACAATGCATGTGAGATACCAATACCTCGATCTTGTGCCCACTGTTGGGTGGCCTGGACCTTAAATGGTTAGCCATCTGGTGGACCAATTTTGCCAATACTGGATCATCAGTTGCTGTCAGAGTAGGGACAATATGTTCAGTAGCAATCTTTGCTAGTCGATCAGCATGTGCATTGTATTTACATTCTGGTTTGGTGAGGGTCACGTGAGCATTTATGTGAAAAACTGACAAATTAGTAGCCAGAGACATGTCTCATATATCTTCCCATAACTCTTTAGCCCAAACTGGTTTACAATGAATCTCCCAATACTGATTTTTCCATATAGGCATCCGTGTAGCTAACCCATTAACTACCACCCATGAATCAGTAAATGTATGACACTGTCCTCTTTCCTCTGTTTTGATAGCTTGATGTACTGCCATCACTGCAGCATATCAACTACTTTCACCTATCCCTGGACTTTCCAAAGGTCACGTAGCTCATGGGTTATAGGCTACTGCTTTTCATTGTCTTTTGTGTCCCAAATATTTTGCTGTCCCATCAGCAAACCAAGCATGTTTTTTCTGTTCTTTGGTTAGTCTATCATATTCATCATTCCATTTCACCAAGGATTGTACCAACTGTTTCTTTAGTTCAGGGGACTTATCATTTCCCTCAGTGTCAATGTTCACTATAGATTCATGTAGAGCAGAAACTCCACTTTTGCCTTCTCTTGATCTATTCTAAATATGCCATTTTCATTTGATTATGCTCACCTCTTATGCATGTCCAATTCTGTGGGAAGCTAGGGTACTCATTACCCAAATCATAATCAGAATTCCAGGCCTTAATATCATTTCATGGCCCAGAGTCAGTGATTCAGTCTCTACAAAAGCCCAATATGCAGCTAGAAAATGCTTTTCAAAAGGTGTATATTGTATTCTAGATGAAGGTAGTTTTCTCAAACAAAATCCTAAAGGTACATTTCAGCTTTGTTGTTTTTGCCATAAACTCCAGTTCACATAGTCATCTTGTACAGTCACATGTCCATTTGCATAGGCCATAAATCTAGAGCTGATTGTATAGCAGCTTTGCTTCTTCAAATACTTTACCTAATGTCCCCAATCAAATTCATATTTTTTCCTGGTAACTTTATGCAAAGGTCTCAAAATCTGTCCCAAATGTGGAATGTGGTGTCTCCAATAACCAAATAGTCCTATGAACTTTTGGTCCTCTTTCTTATGGGGAGGGGTAGGAAAACCCTGAATTTTTTGTCTAGCTTGTGGGAGAATTTCTAACCATCCTTTATTCCATTGTATACCCCAAAATTTTTCAATTTGAGCTGGCCCTTGAATCATTGCAGGGTTAATTTCCCATCTGTTGCTTTTCAAATGCTCAATTAAAACCATCAAACTCTTCTCCACTTCTTTTACATTTTCTCCCACTATCATAGTATCATCTATGTAGTAGGTAAGCTGTACACCAGGTAGCTTCCATTCACCCAAATGTTAGCCAAAATCCTACAACAAATAGTTGGGCTCTGCAGATATCCTTGTGGCAAGCATGAAAACGTATATTGTTGCCCTTGCCAAGTAAAAGCAAGTTGGTCCCATTGTTTACAATCTATTGGGATTGAAAAAAAGCATTGGCTTAGGCAATGACTGCCTACCAAGTCCCGTCGTATTTCTGGATCCTTTCTATTAAGGTAGTGATATCTGGAACAGCAGCGTACAAGGGAGGAGTCACTTTATTCAACCGTCTATGATCAATTTCATTCTCCACATTCCATCTGACTTTTGTACTGGCCATACAGGATTATTCCATTGAGTGGTTTATCTTTTCCCCAGTCTCCTAAGTCACTTAATTGTGAAATCTTATCTAGCACTTCTGAAAGAAGGTGCTCCCCAATTAGTAGAGTCAAAACTACTTGTTTATAAGCAGGGGAGCAGTCTTAATTGTTATATTCCTATGGGAGACCTCCAAGGCAGTATCATAATAAACCTCAGCAATTCCAATCATGATTGCTTTCTTCATAACCTCCTCCTTCAATTTCCTCATACAATCCCTAAGTGAATGCCAGGGTCTATCCCCACTGGGCCACACAGAATCCACTGGACACTCTCTTTTGCGTCTTTCTTCTGCTAAAACTAAGAAATTTGTTGTATTATTGTTTCCCCCTTGTAGATGATAATCCCTAAAAGCTTGATGCACAAAAGGATTCTGACTAATTCTTATGAATTTCAGGCAGTCTACATTATCTAATGATACTCCTGTGGCCCCTTCATCACTGATTCTCACCATCCAAGATATTGATGTTTTTCCCATTCCTTTTGTAAACCAACCCAAGATATCTGTGCTGAGTGAAATCTTCAAAAATTTCTCTGAAAACTGAATTACCTCCCTTGGTCTCTTTTTTCCTTCATAATATGGGACATGTATCTGCCTGAGCTGCACATGGCACTATGTTATTCTCTGTCTGAGGAGTATCATGTAACATAGCAAGATTTCATGACTCAGCTTCTAATATAGTATCAATTTCTGACAACTCTCTTTCCCTGTTGCCATGTCTATAAGACTGGTAGCTGGAGTCACTCTGACCTGAATTTAGATGCACATTTCACCTTCTTGGCTTCCTGTTTTTTCTAGGCACCGTAACAGCAAAATCCACACTGGACTCAGTGGATTCTTGATAAATGCTCTGTTCTTCTGCCACCTGAGAGTCCCCAATTTGCTGTGGCGAAGAAATACCCTCCTTTAGGCTAGTTAATTCTATTTCCTTCTGCGTCTTCTCTTTCCAGTTTGTTCATACTTTCTTATTATCAGACAATAATAGAATCCAGCCTCTCTTAGACAGTGCTACAGGCAATTCTCTCCCTGGTTTAACTTTAATTCCTTGTAAACATCTTTACAAATCTCTAGGCTCTCCCCTCTGTAGCTTCTGTTCCCAGCTTTCACAGAGTTCAGCACCTGTAGTCCATTCCCTTGCTAAGGATGAATAAGATAAATCCTCCCATCCTGGGATATTCACCTCTTCCTCTAAAGCCCTTCTGTCTCTAAATAGAGATTTTACACCCTGAGGTACAATCCTCCTTGCCAAATGTATCAGTAAGGCAAGTGCCACAATATCAATGCTGACCATGAATATGCCTATTTAGTTCTGTATCACAGAATATAAAGGACTCTTTATAGAGAAGGCAGAAGAAGTAAAACATTAATTCAGGCACCAGAGGATCAAATCCCAAAACAACTCCAATTCAACATAGCAGCAATTATATGCCAAAAGCAGTATGCCTACTTTAACGTAACAGCAAGGAATTTAAAACACAGTATCACGGCAGGGAGTCAAGCCATCCCATAACCTTCCTAACTGCTGGAGCCTTCCCATAAACACTCACTCACAAGTTCTAGCTGTCTATCTGCATCTTTCACTCCCCAAATTCTAAGAGAGAGATTAATGGCTACCCTCAGAGTATATACACCCTTTTTAGAGCCTGAGGGCTTCATAACCCTCATAATCTAATTAGCAAAAGGGTGTGGGCCTCCTTCCTTAACTAGCTCTACCCAAGACTTCTTAATGGGATCAATGGGCAGAGCAGATTTTAAATCACATTAACGCCACAATAGGATCATCAGAAAAGGTGTGGACGGAATCATTTCTGATAGTTTCTCACTGGGCAAAGTAGTAAATATCAGATTTTAGAAAGTGGTTTTTCCTCTTCCACAAAACTAATACCTAAAACAAAAAAGGCACAAGTACACATTGCCGAATACTTAAAACATAATAGAGCAACCCTCAGCAAAGGATTCACAGGCACCCATCAATAGACACTGAAAGGATTTATGTTACCCATCATTTTTATCCTATTCTCCAAGAAGGAAAAGCCATCCAGAAGGTTTATGGGTTCTGTTGAACAGGCATTTCACTTTTATGTTGGATGAGTACCTCCAACAAGATACCTATCTTTTGGCTAGCAAGGCATGCATACCCCATCCTCCCATTGGTGGTTATGTTTTCAGAGAAGAAGCATCATGGTAGGAAACGCCTCCTGCCAACAAGCACCCAGAACTTTCCATGACTCTGAACCACTTGAATTCATGAGGCGGTCCCTATCCACCAATGATTGCTGCTCCATCATCTGTGTGCATGGAAAGAAACACAAAACAAAACCAAAAATAAGCAACAAAGTACTGGAGATTTGGTCTCAGGAAAGCACATGTACACACTGCCACCTGCACATAGTCACTATAGTTGCTGCTGGGAAGGAAGTAAAAGGCAAGAAACCCTCTTCCCCTTCCTCTTGGAAGTCTGATAGAGTCAGAGCAGTCCTAAGAGACATGTTCAATGAGGGAAGGCAGAAGAAAAAGGAGGTTCTTTCACTTTTTAAGCCTTCTGAACAGATAGGTCTTTCTGGTTCAGTGGCTAGTCCTTCCTAGAAGAATGTTCCTCTTCTTCCCCAGCATCATGGGGAGTAAGGGATCAGCTGAGAGACTCTGGTTGTGGGTGCCCGTTAGCCAGGCCTCAGAGCACATGGGTCATGGGAAGTGGCCTCATCTTGGGGCCCATTGTAAGGGGCCAGAGCACAGGCTCAGTTTATACTTTTAATCACATCTGTGAATTAAAAGTACTGTGTATCCCATCTCCAGGCCTAGCTAGGCCATTGTAGTCCATCATACACACAGTCTAGAACATGACTACTAGATGGCTAGATCAAGGATCAAAGAGTGTTACTTCCTAAACCCCTTCCATCAGGGAATGCTGAACTTTGGAATATATAAACAGAATCTGCAAATTCCGGTCCTGAGCTGAGGAGAAGCAAGGGGGCTTGTGAAATACAGCAGGAAATAAGGAAGGCCAGGTAAATTTGTCAACAAAATATATCATATAGAGTTTAGTTTGATATGGAAAAAATTTCTGCATGCAATAATTTTGTTTGATATACAGATAAATTTTATATTTTAGGGGAAGGGAATAAGCATTTATATGATACCTACCATGTGCCAGGAACTGTTTTTTACAAATATTATCTCATTTGATCCTCACACAACAACCCTGTGAGGTAGGCACTGCTCTAATCTCCATTTTACAGTTGAGGAAACTGAGGCTAACAGAGTTGACTTGCCCAGGATCATACAGCTAGTAAGTGTCAGAGGCCAGATTTTAACTGAAGTCTTCCTGAATCCAAGCACAGTACCCTATTCACTGTGCCACCTAGCTGCCTCTGAAGGAAAGAAACTATTGTTATCAAGATTATCTCATTGAACTTCTCCCTCCTCATGAGCTATGGATAACCAAGTGCGGCAGAAAACAGTTTGGGAATGAGACCCTGTACATAGTATCACTTTGGATTTCCTTAAGGCATTTGATAAAGTCTGTTACAATAGCCTCATGGACAAGATGGAGAGGCGTAGGCTGGCTGATAATGAAGCTCTGGATCAATTCTTAACAGCAGTACTGGGGTGTACTGTGGATTTTAATTAAAAGACAAACTAGTATTGCATAAAACAATAGGCCTGTTACTATCTAGAATATTTTGAGAACAATATGAAGACAAGTTCAAGGCTTCAAATGAAAGGGGGAGGGTGGGGTAAGAAGATGAAGGAGCAAGGATAGCAAAGGGAGGGCTGAAAGGAGAGATCTGCTTCAATACCTTTCCCTTTTGACTGTCATTGCCACTGGGATTGGGTGCATCAGTCTACCATCCTCTCCTTCTTTCCTTTTCTCTGCTGTCTCCCCACACTCTAGTTGGTCAGTGTTTTGGGTTTTTTCACTGTTTATTGAGAAGGGGAAAGTGAATATGTACATTTATGTTATACAGACCAAAGAAATAATTTTATAATGTACATACCAATTAAAATATATAGACCAGGAAAGGTTGTTACACATTAGCACAAAGAAAGAAACATACTGCATCACAGATGGAGAAATGTACACCATCTAGATCTACCTTGGCCTCTGCTGATTCTCTTGTGGCATAAAGAGATTGGCCCTCCTTGGCCAGCCACACAAGCATCAATTATCTCATTAGGATGCCCTCTAAAAAGATTTGGAATCCCTTTCCTCACCCCATCACTCCAGCCTAGACAACCAAAATGGTACTCATTCTCCCACCACAAGCTCATTCTCAGATACTAAGGAAATTTCTTGATGGCACTGATGAAGTCTCCACTGGCCTTTATTGATACTCCATAGCTTAGCTACCTGGGTGTCTTATCCTTCCTCTATCTATAGAAAAAGTAATCACAAAGAGTTAAGGATTTCTGCCCAATACATCTAAAAGAGAACTCATCATCTCCCATCCCCAAGATATACAAAATAGACCCTTACTATACCTAAAACAATTATATATCCTTACTGCAGCCCCCTCTGTTAAATCTAGCATCATTCTCAGCAAATAGGCACTGGCCTATGAATGAAAATTGGCTTCCAGGATTTGGTGGGAGGGCACTGTGAGTGAAGAATGGGTGCAGGGAAAAGAACAGGGAGCAGCAGGGGCTAGAGGGACCCATGAATGGGGCAACAGCTTGCAAGGCCCAAAGTATTTCACTGTGGCCCTGTTCCCTCTATGTTCAGGCATGTCTCTATACCAAAGATGTCCCTGCCCTCTGGGGGGATGCCCCAATAGTATACTTTCTTTTACTTGGAGAGGAGATTCCTCCAATCATTTGTGGAATACCTGGTCCTATGCAAGGACAGGGTGTGCAAGTCATATAGCCATGGATTTGTTTGCTGTGTTTCAGGTGAGGAAAAAGAGTTGCAATGGATACCCAGCTGGGCATTATGGGAAGGAGTGCAACTGGCATCTGAATACTGAATTTTTGCTTTTTCCATTATTTCATGCTAAACGTAAGAAGTAAGTATGATAGAAAGTTGAGGCACATAATTCCCTTTAGTCCAATGGGCTAATTTGAGCAGGGATGGTCCAGGATACCGTCATTCACTGCCTCCTAACTCCCAGTCATTCAACCCAATGGTAAACACTCTCTGATAAATACCCTCCCAAGGGTCATACATTTCTCTCAACTATAACATCAAACACCATAGTTACCTGTGGGCCCCTGAGACACATGAATATTTCCATCCCTCTTTATATTTTCATTCATCAACACTGATTCTGCAAATGGTGAACATATAGCAGTAAAGTGAAGGGATCAGAACTATGAATCAGGAATATTGGTTTAGCAGTGATGTGAAAGATGGATGTGAAGGCCTATACTAGGGTGAAGACAGTAGGAGTAAGATGTGGGCAGGGAGAAGAGAAATGTCCGAGGTAGAAATAACAAAACTTTGCTGTTGGCTTTGTGGGATGAAGGGAAGTAAAAGAATCAAAGAAGACCAAAGAGTTTCACACACATGGGTAAAGGAAGTTGGGAAGAGGCAGGGATTTTGAGGGGGAAAATATTACATTCAGATTTACAAATGTGGAGTATCAATCATCAGTGCATTATTTTCAGAATCAACAAGTGAAGAAAGAGCCTGACCCTTCTGTTTAGGGGCCAGGTTCTGCTGGGAGTGAATTCAGTCTGCTCAAGAGCCCAGAGCCAGTGCCCCTTAGGGGAAGAAAGCATCTCTGTCCCCACATGGGAAACAGACCTGAAGCTGGACCGGGAAGCTGGGGATGCCCTGAGCTCTGGGCTCCCAGGAGGACTGAGTTCAGACCCTTCCCCATAAATGCGTATCAGGCTCTTTGTTCTTATCTATTGGGTTTTACTCACCTACTCCTAGGGGGCTCAGGGGAAATCATTGAAAGCTTCAGTTTAGCTCATATCTAGGGTCTCCCCAAATGGAAGTATAAGAGGGAGTTAGTATAAAATGTGGATCAGTATAGGAGAGCTATTTGTTTCTTTCACACAAAGGAATGCTTAAAAAACAAAAGTGTCGTAGGTGTGTACTAGCAAAGATTGAAAGCATTAAAAGTAACCCAGAAGTTCAATTGTATTGTCTCAGGAGCTTGATATTTAAACAAGCTGCTTCACTTTTCCCTTGCCTCTGCACTGTCCAAATAATTCCCTCAAGGCCTCTGTCTTCTGGTAAGTCTGCCAAGGTTTAGCCTCATCTTCCTATCACTAGTAACGTTCTGTGAGCCAGATGTAGCTGGGCAAAACCCTTTCTGCTGCCAGTCGGCTCCAACTAAGGACCCCAGCACCTCCCAGAGGCACAAATCATATTTGTGTGTGAATAGGGGACAACCTGCTTGGTTTTGGATTACTCTGGGTCACAATAAATCAATTCTTCTTCTTCTTCTTCTTCTTCTTCTTCTTCTTCTTCTTCTTCTTCTTCTTCTTCTTCTTCTTCTTCTTCTTCTTCTTCTTCTTCTTTTTCTTGTCCTTCTCCTCCTCCTCCTCCTCCTTCTCCTTCTCCTTCTTCTTTCTTCTTCATCTCCTCCTTCTTCTTCTAAATTTTGGAAAGGCCAACCGAAATTATACCATGTGGACTTTGTTGTGATTCTTTGATGCATGCTATTGGGGGAGGCACTTGAAAGGACAATGCTAAAATTTCCCCAACTTCTCCAAGATATTTACAGAATTGGAAATATGGACAAATGTGCCAATTACACTATGGTCAATCTCCTGGGCACATGTAGGGGTCCTACAATGGTTGCAAAGATTTCTCCTCTCATTGCTGAACTGTGAACTATAACTACAATTCTTTCTCTGTCTCTGTCCCTGTCCCTATCTTTCTCTCTCTCAGTTTCCCTTTGTCTTTCTGTTTCTGCTCTCTGTCTGTCTCTCTATCTCTGTCTTTCTGTCTCTTTCTCTGTCTAGCATACTTACTGGTCTAGACTAGGAGTCACTGGCTTAGGATCTCTCTTTCTCTCTATGTCTCTATTTCTGTCTCCTTCTCTCATAATGGGCTGGGGGAAAACAATGAGCAACTCAGACAGGGGTGATTTCTTTGGATTAATCAATTTAAAGTTTTCTCAATGCATATCTTTGTTGAATCTTCTTCTTCTGCTATGGCTAAACAAATCTTTTGGTTAACTGTTGAAAGGCCTGTATCATCTTGTTCTAGTATTAAACATAAACTATTCTGAAGCAGGCTAACTTCAGAATCTGTCCATTAGAGGTTTTCCAGGAGAGGCTAGATGACCACTTGTTAGACATTTTTTTCCTGGGGCTTCTTTTTCAGGTATGGATTGAACCAAATAACCCAATTAGAGAATTTAAGAATTTGAAAATACCTCAGGAGACATTTAGCTTACAACCCATACCTGAAAAAGAATCTTCACAACAGCATGACAAATAAGTCTTTGATTAAACATGTCTAGTTAGAGGCAGCTAGGTGGTGCAGGAAATAGTGCTCAGAGTCAGGAAGAAAGACCTTAGTCAAGATCCAGCCTCAGAAACTTCTTAGTGGTGTAAAGTTGGGCAAGTCAAGTAAGCTTTGCTTGTCATTTGATTAATGATCCACTGGAGGAAGAAATGGCAAACCATTCCAGTGTCAGAGAGAAATGATTATTAACAACCAATGATTTGGGGAGATCCGGAGTTCCCCCCTTTTGCTAAAGTCCTGCTGTTAAAAGTTCAGTCTCTGATGTTGAGTTAACCTTCTCCTCTATCTAGACCCCACCCAGGTGGGGCAGCCATTATGTTCTGCTCAGGCTTGGGTGGGGCATAAATTGTTTGAACAAATTGCCCAAGGAGTGGGGGGGAATTTGGGACTTAGAAGTAGATGACATAATCAAAGTTCAGGTCCAGCTTGTCATTGTAACCTTCATTCTCTCATTAATTGTTCACTGCCTGCCAGGGTTGATTGGCACCCTGGGGGATACCTACTCTTTAATGGCATAAAAACTGTGAGCCTGCTGCCGTGATTGTCTTTGGTCTAAGAGAGATGGCCAAATGACCATCTTTTTCGTAAAATGCTAGCTTTATTAGTAAAACAATTAAATTACTCAGAATTTATGTCTCTTGAATCTTTTTAAATGCCACATGTTTGCCAGGAAACCTTGTAGACAGAGGTACAGAGGGTCATGGAGAGGTCAGTGTCTAATGGGGGAGACAACTTGCAAACAGTTATGTGCAAATATTCTACATTGAAGATAAATAGGAAATAATTCTTCCTTCCTTCCTTCCTTCTTCCCTCCCTTCCTCCTTCCCTCCCTCTCTTTCTTCCCTTCCTCTCTTCCTTCCTTCTCCAAACCTCTTTCATCCTCCTTCTTTTCCTCTCCTCCTATTCTTCCCCTTCCTTCCTTCCCTTTCCTCCTTTCCTCCCTTTCATCCTCCCTCCCTTCTTTCCTTCCTTTCTTCCTTCCTTCTTCCCTTTCTTCCTCCCTTCCCTAGTACTTAGTACAGTGCTTGGCACATAGGGGACAAATAATAAATGTTTATTGAATTGAATTGTTCTCACTTGATCCTCAGCAATAATTCTATGTGGTACGTATTGTTATAAATCCCATTTTACATATGAGCAAACTGAGGCTGAAAGGTTAAGGGACTAGTCCAGGGTCACACAGCTAGTAAGCATCTGAGGCAGAAAGTGAACTCATGTATTTCTGACTCCAACTCTGAGTGTCCACTGCACCACCCAGCTTTTCTGAAACACTCTGTTCTCTGGATTTCACTTCCTTACCTCTGTTCTGTGGCACCTAATGAGGGGTTCAAAGGGATAAAGTTGATACCAGTGATGTTTTTCCTATTAATTTATTAGCCATTAAAATCATGTATATGTCAAATAAATGCAGTAATTTCCCACATGAGAATAATAGTGGTCACTTCCCACTTCAAAAATAACATCAGGGTAACCTGTATTGCCGCCAAATTTGCTCTCCATCTCCCAGCGTGCGTCCCTAATCTCATGACATATTCCATGGCCCATCCCAACTAGAATTATGGGTTTTGTCAATGTATTTGAAAGCCCAAAACCTGCGTTAGTTAAATTAGTTTGGGAATTTCTGGTGTTTGGCACCTCCACCATTCTATCAATATAGTAAATGTGTGGTGGTGGTAGTGTGGTGATGGTGAGGTGTGTGTGTGTTGGGGGGGTGCGGTGTATGTGCTGGGTCAGAAGAAACTAGGCAAAATGATGCTTCTTCTACACCCCTCAATTGCTACTTCCTTTCTTGATTTCCCCCGAGTTTTCCCTCCCAATCTCCCTTCCTTTCTTTTTGTCCTTCTGTTGAAACCTGAAAAACTGGCATTGGAACCTAACACAACACTGCAAAAAAAATGGGAGTAGAATCTCACCCCTAAATAAGCAGGAAGTATCACGTGGAGAAGAGGAATAAGACCAACCAGCATCTTACCTAGAAGACACCCTTAGGACTAATTTTCTTAACTTCAGAGCACAGCTACAAGCTCCTTTTCCATACTGGTCTAGCCCCTTGGGTTTGGTTACCCTTGGAACTGTGGTGTAACATGCTGTTTATACTCTGTCAGAGTGGAAAAACACCTTCTTTTCTCTCTTCTGAGGGGACAGATGGGCCTAATCAGGAGTGACCACATGCTTCTAAGAGATAGGATTAGAAGTCTTGTCTCATCAGAAATCAGAACAAATCTGTTCCCTCATTCTTATGTAATGTATAAAATGTTCTAGAGACATAATTTCTGGGTAATTAATCATTTTATTAATTATATCTAGCAAATAACTAATGAAAGGAAGGTCATTTGGTCATCTCTCGTAAACCAAAGATGGATCATAGTAGCCTATTGACCCTTATATGCCCTTGGAAGAGTGGGTGTTTTGTTTAGGTGGCAATCAACTCTGATTAGCTACAAATTAATGAGAAGAATGAATATTATAATGAGAGGTGGGCCCATGCTAATGAGGGACTAGGGGAATGTGACTTTGATTAGTTCAATCTTACTCCCAGGAGCTCCTGAGGGGTCACCCCCAACACCCCAAGACAAAGAATCTCCCCTCCCCTACCCAAGCCTGAGCAGAACACAAAGGGCTTCCCATTTTGGGTGGGGTCTGAACAAGGCTAAGGAAGATGTCAAATCCAATCTCATTATCAGCTTTATACTTCAGGGACTGATTTGACCTAGTAGAGAAAGAGAAACGAGGAAGGAAAAAAATCCTGGATCTCCCTAACAGTAATTGGTATATAAATATAAAAGTAAAGTATAAAGTAAATATAAATATAAAGTAAAATATAAAAGAACAATAATCATTTCTCTCACTTGGTTCATAAATAGGCAGAATCAAACACTGCCTTGTAAGCCTTCTAAATCATAAGAACTCCAGAGACTGTACTCTCCAATTGTCTGAAGTCTTAAAAGCAGCAAAAAAAAAAAAAAAAATGGTTATGGAGACATGGAGAGAGAAAGGAGACAAAGGAAGGAAACTAAGAGTAGTTACTGGGAAAGTTGTTAGCTGATAAGAAACTGAATGGCTTGAAAGATTATGGGAAGGAAAAAGAACACAATCTCTCAGCTTTCTCTCTCAGCCTTCAGTGATTCTCCTACTGCATTCTTCATTAGGCTCTGGGAAACAAACAAAAAAGTAATGCTACAACTGACCCCTCTCTGGGTAGGAGGGCAGTGTTGGAGATCTTACAGGGGAAATAGTTTAAAACTTCCCTGAGAATTCTGGGATTTGGAGTTTTTCTCATTCTCCTGCCCAGGGAAATATTGGGAAATAACAGAGGAGAATGATGCAACCCCAGAGATGGCTTGAATGAGTCTTTCAGGAGTTTCAGGAAGGAGATAGAGAGGCAGACACTGATTCTGTCAGGTGGGGTGGAGATAGTGGTGAGCATGTGACCAGGGCAGCCAAGGTCTTGATCTACCCCTGGGAGATAGGATGGCAGCACCAAAGTAGAAGATAAGCTTGATCACTAATGGAAGTCTCCATCAGCCCTAGCCATGAGTCCAGGTGAATGAAGAGGTATCTTTTTTCTCCTCCCACTGTCTCTTCCCTTCCATCCTTCTGTGCAAAGACTTAAATCACAAATTTTCTGTCCCATTTAAACTATTCAGGAGTTTCAGGAAGGAGAGAAGCAGACACTGATTCTGGCAGAGGGGATGGAGATGGTTTCTTCAACCAACCCAAGATGAGATGGCAGCACCAAAGTACAAGTTAAGCCTGATCATTAATGGAAGTCCTCCTCAGCTCCATCAGTTAATCCAGGTGAATGAAGAGGAGTCATTTTTCTCCTCCCACTGTCTCTTCCCTTCCATCATTTGGGCAGTGTATAGGCAAGCAAAATGGGATTTTTTACTTTTTGTTCTTTTAGAATGATTCTCAGCACCAAGACAATCACTTGCCTTTGATTGAATCTTGCCTTTGTTTGTAGGAGGGTTCATACCCTTTTGAAAAGACTTAAATCCAAACTTTTCTGTCCCATTTAGGCTATTCCTTAACATTTAAAGGTAGTTTTGTTAAACTTGGTTTCTTTAGATTGGGCCTTCACAATATATGGCCCTCAGGATCTCGTTTGTCATGTGACCTGTGGCAAGGGACCATCATCAGTCTGGCTCTAGTTACATTTACTTAGAAAGGGGGCAGCTAAAAACCAATCTTTAGGCTAAAGAAGTTTAGCCCATTTTCATTTTGGCCCCTAACTGCTGCCAAGGTGTGCAGGTCCACTCTAGATAAAAGAAATTAGTCTCTATTGTGCCCTTGGGTATTGTACTCCTTGAAGCTGCCCCAGGTGGGGTGGCTATCAAGCTGCCCTGGTCATCAGATTGACACTTTAGAATTAGAATTGTGGGACTGGAGCTTTAGCCCAAGATTCTTTCTTCTGGTGATAGGGTCAGGGAAGGAAGAGGTGGGACCATGACAGGTACTCCCCTGAATCTGGGGCACATTGAGACAAAGACTAGAGCAGCTGGATCTGGCAACTACAGAAAATCCTGCTAGCTACTGAAATGAAAGGAGGGAGGTAGCTCTCTGCCACTGTGCTTTCCTAAGGTCCTAGACGTGCAATCCCAGCCTCTAATCTTATTTGCTACTTGTGAGTGTGAGAACAGATAGAGGGGTAGAGGGCTCCATGTGGAATCACTTAATGCTTTTCATTTTTGCTATGTGTAGTTAGCTATATGATCACAGTATGCTAAGTAACTGTGTCCTTTGAATGTGAGAAGGAGGTTTAATTGACTGACAGAAGAGATTCTAAGAGCAGGTTGGGGCCCTAGAGTTATCCTGCCCAACTTTGGGTATTTTGACTGACAGTGCAGAGCTGTGTGCCCACTGGGGGTCATTCCACCAGATCTCCAGCCTGGTCTCCTGCCTTTGAGCAGGGGAATAACATGATTGCTCCAGCTCCAAGCAGCTTTTTCCTAACCTTTTTTAGAGGACTTTACCCTAAGGGACTCCAAACCCCTATGTGAACAGAGGCACCTAAATGTCACAGGGGATAAAGCACTGGACCTGAAGTCTTCTAAGAAGATACAGGCCTTCCTGAGTTCCAAACACTTATTAGACTTTAGACACTTACTAGCTGTGTGAACCTGGGCAAATCACTTAACCTTTGTCTGTCTCAGTTCTCTTGTCTGTGAAATGGGCATAATGATAGCACTTATTCCTAGGCTTGTTGTGAGGACCAAATGAGATATCTACAAAGTGCTCAGCCCAGTGTCCAGCACATAGTAGGTACTTAATAAATGCTTGTTTCCTTCCTTCCTATGGAAAATGAAAATCTACCTAAACTCATTCCTCATTAACTAACAAACTCCCCCCTGGTTATGACCATTCCCCATCCCAATGGTTTTAAACTCCTGGTTATCATTCAAACCCCATTCACTATCCCCCACTGCCTGATCCCTTATTCCCATTCCCCTCAGCAGCACCCAGTGTCCCTACTCTTCCTACTGTGCTCTCTGATATACCTGCTCCAGAAATAACAAAATTTCTTCCATCTTCACACCTTTCCCACTCCTTCCATCTTTTGGCTCTCACTGAGACCTGGCTTTCTCTTGATAACAGAATCTCCCTCTCCACCCATTCCAACACTGGCTGCAGTTTCACTTATTTCTCCGCCTCACTGGTCAAGATGGGTGAGTTGCAATAGTCCTTGCTCCTCATTGCTGTCTCCAGATTTTCTCTCTACCACTATCACTCAGTAATCTCTCCTCCTTTAAGGTTCACTCAATCCATATTTATCACCCAATGATTTCTGGTAGTTGTTGTCTACAGACCTCCAGGACACTCCCCTTCTTTACTTGAGGAGTTCAGTGCTTGGCTCACAGTTTTTCCTCAATGGCTGCCTTCACACTAGGGGACTACAATATATATATATATATTCTGATAGTTCCTCAGACACCCTAAACTCTTGTTTCCTCCACTTATTCATTCCCCTGACCGGTTATTCCTCTACCCCATTTATGCCATCCACCACAAAGATCATGCCCTTCATCTTGCTACATCCACAGATGTACCACTTCTGTGGCTCCTGAGCTTTGAAACTCTGTTATCTAATCATAATCTATTATCAATTCATCTTTCCTTCTGCCTTGCAACCCCTGTCCCTGTTCTTCATCCACATCATGACCTCAGTCTCTCAGCCCCTCAGTTCTCTCCCAGGTAATCCTCCCTCTACTAGCTCTACTCTCCTCTTTTCCCCAGCTTGACCTTTTGGTGAACTGGTTTAAATCTACATTTTCCTCTTCTCCTGAGTCACTTACCCCTCATCCTCTTGTAAATCTTGCCCTTCCATATGTCAGCTTTGGATCTCTCTTACTCTTTGATTCCTTGTCTGCTACACACTGCTGCTGAATAAAGAGAAAATTATGAAACTGCAATGACTAAGTTCACTACAAATTTCTGTTACATTAATTTAGCTGGGCCTTAAACAAGGCCATCCTTTTATAACTCCCCTATCAACTCACTATCCTACTCTCCATAGTGGGTCTTCCAAACCATTTTATCCCTCTTCAATTCTCCTATGGCTCCCCCCTCTACCACCCTGTTAGCTGAGAACTTCACATTTTACTGAACAAAATTGAGGCCATTCATGAATAGCTCCCTTTTCACTCCTCCTCCTCATCTCACACCACTCAAAGGCCTTCTGCCACCATCTCCATCCTTTCTCTTGCAAAGGAAAACTTCTCTACATGCACAAGTGATCTCATTCTAGTTTGGTAGATTCCTTCTTTCTGTTATTCCTACTCTCTCAAAATCTTCAAACTCTCTCTACTGGCTCCTTACTTACTGACTACCAACACCCATCATCAAAAACCCCTCAGGTGACCCATCCATTCTGTCTCTCTTCTCTTCTTTTATGGCTAAAGTCGTTGAGAAGGTGGGGACCATTGCCAATTGTCCTGATCTATGTCTTGCCACTGGACTCTGATGACTCTAGAGGAGAGGGGCTGATGACTTTGCACAACCCCGCTTCGCTCAAATCCAATTCATTTGCAAGTTATCACCCTCCTCATGGCACTGGTCCTCTTGGAGAACAAAGGAAAACACAGTGAGTAGAGCAATAGCCCTGGAGTTAGGAGAACCTGAGTTCAAATCGAGCCTCAGACACTTGACAAACTTCCTAGCTGTGTGACCTTGAGCAAGTCACTTAACCCCAATGGCCTTGCCTTCCCCCCTCAAGAAAAAAAGAAAACAAATTAAGAACAACAATCTGTGAGTACTACTACCTGCCTGCCTTGGCACCCCACTGAGCAGTGCCATTTGGGCAATGCTGCTACTTCCTCCCTCTTTCTCTTATTTCTCTTCTCCTGCCTCCCCCATTCTCCTTCCTTTCTCCCTCTATCCATGTGGAGAATCATATCCTTAGAAGTGGTTTTGATTGCTTTTACTTTGCAAGATATCTTGCGGTTTGGAGGTTTAGCTTTTTTTCTTCTCTTTTCATTTTTTCTATCTTTTTTTTATTAAATTGACACAGTTAACATTTTTGTCTCATGTATTTTTTATTGATGATTTCTTGAAATATAGCTCTGATAAATCAGGCTTTGATAAAGCCTATTGGGATTCGAATAGAACTACCTGACTATACCTTTAAACCCAAATTACTCTGGCTCTTTATTGTCTGATTGCCTCAGTTCTCTCAACTGCAAAATGAGGGTAATTCCTAGGGTTATTTTGAGGACTGTGTGTGACTGGCATGGCAACTGCTAATTTGCTACTTCTTGCACAGTCTTTTTATCCTTCCTTTCTTGTTCTGAACTTTCAGGAAGTGGACTGCACCCCTGTCCCTCCATCATTTCAATCCCTCATTCCCTGATCCCCTTAATCTTGTTCCTGAAGTGCCTTCAATGCGAATTCCTTTAGCCCACTTTTGGTCCAGAGCCCTCTTGTCCATTCAGAAGCCTGAAGAATTTGAGGTTCAAATGGTGACCTGGTCGGAGTTCATATTTTGTATCCATTTGGAAGTGTCTGATATTGTGTGGCCTTGGGTCTCACAAAGACAAGAGTTTAAGAGCCAGTTCTTTCTCTCCATTAATAAATAGCGATAAACTATTTGTATCATAATTTGGAAATAGCAAAATATTTTACAGACACGTATCAAAAAAATATAATTAGACTTCTAAGACATAGGTACTACTAGTTTTGTTATGCCCATTTTAAAGATGAGAAACTTGAGTATCAAAGAGTTTAAGGGATTTTCCCATAGTCACAGAGTTAGTGTCACAGGAGAATATGAGCCCAGTTCTGTTCGATTCCAACTCTCTATCCATTATCTCATCTGTGCTCCACTCACAGATATCCTTCCCTCTACTGAAAATTCACACAAACACACTTCCCCTCCCCCAGCAGACCCCAGAGACCTCCCAGAAGGTCCTTTATCAAGCCATCAAGTCATTCGCTGGTCCATTACCTGTGATAAAGTATTGGGGGCGGGGGAAAGGTGAGGGAGTGGGAAATCATAATATTGTGGAGTCACTATGAGGGATGGGACCTTGGAGATGATCCAGTCCAACATCCCCCCACCCTGCCACTACCTCTCACTCCATATTCACCCAGTCTACACATTTTAACACAGGAAAAAACAGCCAAAAGTTAGGAGACTTAAGAAAGATCACACATATTTGTGTCATTGCCTACCTTGGCACCTAGGGCAGGTGTCCTGGAGTGGGGGTAGATTCTGTGTTCTGCCTAAAGTGAAAGTTAGTGAGAATCACAAAGTCTTTGCTCTAGATGTGACCTTTGAGAGCATTTAGTCCAACCCATTCATTTAACAGATAAAGAAACTGAGGATCAAAGGAGGAAAATGGCTTGCCCAGGTTTTCAATGTCAGTGAATAGTAGGATAAGGAGCCAAGATGTTCTGGCTCCTCCTTTATTTATTTGATAACTGTACCATACTACTTTTGTGGAAAAAAATTTCTTTTTTTAACCATAGAGTAGAGCCTAGAAACTGTCATTTATGTTATTTCTGGTGAAACATAAGCATTCATAATTATAACACCTGGTTATTGTTTAGTCATGTGTGACCCTTTCTGACTCCATCTGGGGATTTCTTTGCAGAGATACCAGAATGGCTTGCCATTTCCTTCTCCATCTCCTTCTCTTATTTTACAGATGAGGAAATTGAGGCAAACAGGTTTAAGTGACTGCATTCAGGGTCCCATAGTTAGTAAGTGTCAGAGGCAAGATTGGAACTCAGGATGATGAGACTTCCTGATTCCAAGGCCAGTGCTCTACCCACAGTGCCACCTATTTGTCCATTGCAACACCTACCTTGACACAAAGAATATTATGGTCAAGGCCCTTCTCCTGACTCTTTCCATCTGGAGAACATGCTGCTAAGAATAGCTAGCATCTGTCTGTCTAGTTATTGTGGTGTTAATGTGATTTAAAATGTGCCCTGCCCATTGATCCCATTAACAGGCCTCAAGGGAAGCTAGTTAAGGGAAGCTTGATTAGAAGAGGCTTGTTTATAAGGAGGCCCACACCCTTTTGCTAATTAGGTTATGAGGGTTATGAAGCCCTTAGGCTCTAAAAAGGGTATATATACTCTGAGGGTAGCCATTAAGCTCTCTCTCAGAATTTTGGGAGGAGAAGATGCAGGTAAAAAGACAGCTAGAATTCGTGAGTGAGTGTTTATGGGAAGGACCCAGGAGACGGGATGGTTGTGGGATGGCTTGGCTCCCTGCTGTGATATTGTGTTTTAAATTCCTTGCTGTTATGATAAAGTAAGCATACTGCTTTTGGGATATAATTGCTGCCTTGTTGAATTGGAGTTATTTGTTTTGGAATTTGATCCTCTGGTGTCCGAATAAATGTTTTACTTCTTCTGCCTTCTCTATAGAGAGTTCTTTATATTCAGAACTTTATATACAGAACTAAACTGGCATATTCATGGTCACCATTGATACTGTGGCACTTGCCTTACTGATACATTTGGCAAAGAGGATTGGATCTCAGGGTATAAAATCTCTGTTTAGAGACAGAAGGGCTTTAAAAGAAGAGGTGAATATCCCAGGATGGGAGGATTTATCTTATTCTTCCCTAGCAAGGGAATGGACTAAAGGTGGTGGAGTCTGTGAAAGCTGTTAACAGAAGCTACAGAGGGGAGAGCCTAAAGATTTGTAAAGATGTTTACAAGGAATTAAAGTTAAACCAGGGAGAGAATTGCCTGTAGCACTGTCTAAGAGAGGCTGGATTCTATTATTGTCTGATAATATGAAAGTATGAACAAACTGGAAAGAGAAGACTCAGATGGAAATAGAATTAACCAACCTAAAGGAGAGTATTTCTCTGCCACAGCAAATTGGGGAATGTCAGGTGGCAGAAGAACAGAGTATTGTTTAAGAATCCAGTGAGGTGAATGCAGATTTTACTGTTACTGTGCCTAGAAAAAACAAGAAGCCAGCTGCTGAAATTGGATATAGAGCTATCCCTGGCCCCAAGAGGTCAAGGAGTCCTATTTCAGAGGTCAGTTCTTTTGCTGTTACTGTGCCTAGAAAAAATAGGAAGCCAAGAAGGTGAAATGTGCATCTAAATTCAGGTCAGAGTGACTCCAGCTGCCAGTCTTGTAGCCATGGCAACAGGGAAAGAGAGTTGTCAGAAAATGATACTATATTAGAAGCTGAGTCATGAAATCTTGCTATGTTACATGATACTCCTCAGACAGAGAATGACATGGTGTCATGCGGAGCTCAAGCAAATACATGTCCCATATTATGAAGGAAAAAAAGAGACCCAGGGAGGTAATTCAGTTTTCAGAGAAATTTTTGAAGATTTCACTCAGCACAGATATCTTGGGTTGGTTTACAAAAGGAATGGGAAAAACATTGATATCTTGGATGGTGAGAATCAGTGATGAAGGGGCCACAGGAGTATCATTAGATAATGTAGACTGCCTGAAATTCATCAGAATTAGTCAGAATCCTTTTGTGCATAAAGCTTTTAGGGATTATCATCTACAAGGGGGTATCAATAATACAACCAATTTCTCAGCTTCAGCAGCAGAGAGACACAACAGAGAGTGTCCAGTGGATTCTATGTGGCCCCGTGGGGATAGACCCTGGTATTCACTTAGGGATTGCATGAGGAAATTGAAGGAGAGGTTATGAAGACAGCAATCATGACTGGAAATGCTGTGGTTTATTATGATACTACCTTGGAGGTCTCTCATAGGAATATAATAATTAAGACTTCTCCCCCTTCTTATAAACAACTAGTTTTGACTCTACTAATTAGGGAGATATGGCACCCTCTTTTAGAGGTGCTAGATAAGATTTCACAGTTAAGTGACTTAGGAGACTGGGGAAAAGATAAATTTCTTTGAGAGAGAAGAGTGATTAACCAGTGGATACAAAGTCTGAATAAAGAGCAGGGGTAGATTTTAGAAGTGTAGGTTGTATTCCAACTAATGAGCTATACAAAATGTAGCCAGATAAAGGGCTTAAGAGTCGTGGAATAGAGAAGTAAGAACAGCCCCTACAGATGCGCCCTACAGGTGTTTATTATAGGGTTTACTGGTGCTATTATTGGGTTAAATGGGTGGGGAAGGGTGGAGGCACCAAGTAGTCATATCCCTCTACCCTCCCTGCTCAAACTTCCCCATAGGACTCAAGAGGAATTCCTTGCCCTGACTTTTCATCATGCTTACCTCTTCAAGCATTAAAGAAAGGTATTGAAAATGAGTATGTTATTGTCCACCAGCCAATGATGTTTGTCATCATATTTCCCAACTGGAGATCCATTGGAATGTCTCTTCCTTACCTGTAACACATCAGGAGAATATGACAGGCATACTGTGCCGTGGCACAGGAAAAGGCATTCCATATTAGTCTTTGGGAATCTCCTCCCTAAGCAG
This sequence comes from Trichosurus vulpecula, assembly GCF_011100635.1. NCBI lineage: Eukaryota > Metazoa > Chordata > Mammalia > Diprotodontia > Phalangeridae > Trichosurus > Trichosurus vulpecula. The sequence continues at coordinate 79,229,652 of NC_050573.1, forward strand.
AAGGTCAGTTATAAGGACATCCTTCTCAAGGAGAGGGGCATCCTTGGCTCTTCTCAGAGAAGATGATGGAGATCAAGCTGAGCATAGGAAGAACAGGGGTCATGGCCATATACTCCAGGCTTCCCAACCACTAGCCCCATCCCTGAGTTTCTTTGGCCCCTTCTTGTACCCATTCCTTACCCACAGATGCCTCCCCTCAAACCCCAGAAACTGTCTACCAACCTCAGGACAGAGCATGTTTATTGAGAATAAGGTTAGACTACACGGGGGGGGGGGGGGTTATAAGGAATCTATTAGTGTGTAAGGTGTAAAGAGGTGCTGCTTTGTATATTTTGAGAAGTCAGCCAATCAGTCACCAATCATTTATTAAGCGTCTGCTATGTGCCACACATTGTTCTAAGTGCAGGGGATACTTAAATGGCAAAAGACAATCTCTGCTCTCAAGGAGGTCAGAGTCTAATGGGGGAGACAACTTGTAAACAGTTATGTGCAAATATTTTATATTGAAGAAAAATAGGAAATAATTCTTCCTTCCTTTCTTCCTTCCTTCCTTCTTCCCTCCCTTCCTCCTTCCCTCCTTCTCTCTTTCTTCCCTTCCTTCCTTCTCCAAACTTCCTTCATCCGCCTTGTGTTCCTCTCCCTCTGTTCTTCCCCTTTCTTCCTTCCCTTTCCTCCTTTCCTCCCTTTGTCCCTCCCTACCCTCTTTCCTTCCTTTCTTCCTTCCTCCTTCCATTTCTTCCTACGTGCTCTAGTGCTTTAGTACAGTGCTTGGCACACAGGGGACAAATAATAAACATTTATTGAATTGAATTGTTCTCACTTGATCCTCAGCAATAATTCTGTGTGGTATGTACTGTTATAAATCCCATTTTACGCATGAGCAAAATGAGCCTGAAAGTTTAAGGGACTGGTCCAGGGTCACACAGCTAGTAAGCATCTGAGGCAGAAAGTTAACTCAGATGTTTCTGACTCCAACTCTGAGTGTCCACTGCACCACCCAGCTCCTACTGAACCACTCTGTTCTCTGGATTTCACTTCCTTAACGATGTTCTGTGGTACCTCATGAGGAGGGGTTTAAAGGGATAATGTTGATACCAGTGATATTTTTCCTATTCACTTATTAGCCATTAAAACCATGTATATGTTAAATAAATGCAGTAATTTCCTGCATGAGAATAATAGTGGTCACTTCCCACATCAAAAATAACATCGAGGTAACCTGTATTGTTGCCAAATTTGCTCTCAATCTCCCAGTGTGCTTCCTTAATCTCCTGACATATTCCATGGCCCATCCCAATTAGAATTATGGGTTCTGTCAATGCATTTGAAAGCTCAAAACCTTCCTTAGTTAAATTAGTTTGTGAACTTCTGGTATTTGGCACCGCCACCATTCTATCAATATAGTAAATGTGTGGTGGTGATGAGGTGTGTGTGTGGTGTGTGGTGTGTGTGTGTGTGTGTGTGTGTGTGTGCGTGTGTGTGTGTGTGTGTGTGTGTGTGTGTGTGTGGGTGTATGTGCTGGGTCACAAGAAGCTGGGCAAAATGATGCTCCTTCTACACCCCTCACTTGCTACTTTCTTCCTTGGTTTCCCTTGAGTTTTCCCTCCCAATCTCACTTACTTTCTTTTTGTCCATCTATTGAAACCTGAAAAACTGGCATTGGAACTTAACATAACACTGAGAAAGAAATGGGAGTAAAATCTCACCCCTAAATAAGTAGGAAGTATCAGGTGGTGAAGAGGAATAAGACCAACTGGCATCTTACCTAGAACACAGCCTTAGGACTAATTTTCTTAACTTTAGACCAGAGCTACAAGCTCTTTTTCCACACTGGTTTAGCCCCTTGGATTTGGTTACCCTTGGAACTGTGGTGTAACATGCTGTTTATACTCTGTCAGAGCGGAAAAATGCCTTTTTTTTCCCTTTTCTGAGGGGACAGATGGGCCTAATCAAGAGTGACCACATGCTACCAAGAGAAAGGATTTGAAGTCTTGTCTCATCAGAAATCAGAACAAATCTGTTCCCTCATTCTCATGTAATGTATAAAATGTTCTAGAGACACAATTTCTGGGTAATTACTCATTTCATTAATTATGTCTAGCAAATAAGTAAGGAAATGAAGGTCATTTGGCTATCTCTCATAAACCGAAGTTGAATCATAGCAGCCTATTGATGCTTATATGCCCTTGGAAGAGTGGGTGTTCTGTTTAGGTGGCAATCAACTGTGTTCACCTACCAATTAATGAGAAGAATGAATATTATAATGAAAGATGGACCCATGCTAATGAAGGGCTAGGGGAATGTGACTTTGATTATTTCAATCTTATTCCCAGGGCACCCCCCAGGGATCACCTCCCCCTCTAGACAAAGGATCTACCCTCCCTCACCCAAGCTTGAGTAGAACACAAAGGGCTTTCCCAGTTGGGTGGGGTCTGAACAAGATTGATGGGAATGTGAAATCCAATCTCATTATCACCTGTATACTTCAGGGGCTGATTTGACCTGCTAGAGAATGAGAAAATAAGAAGGAAAAATATCCTGGATCACCCCAACAGTAATTGGTTATGTATGGGACAGGATTTTTAAATTATAGGAGAGACATCCTTAGGAGAAACAAAGTAAATTTATTTTACAAACCTTGCAAGATTTGGGCATACCTCCATAATGGGGGAGGCGAGGTAAAAGGGAACCTGTCTTAATTTATACTCTTTATGAAAAGATTCCCACCCACCTCTATCCCTTCTCACCATTGGTTGGAAGGTGGGCTTACAGTCTAGGCATGAAAAGTAGGCAGAGGACCAAGGTTGATCCAGTCCATTCAGGTTTTTCCCTATCAGAACTCAACTGCCTGGGTGGCATCTGAAAGTCTAGGAGAAGAAATGGGGTGAGGGGGGGAGGAGAGACCTTCCTGGAGCAGAGAAGAAATAGCTCACAGGAAGTTCATTATGTTCTAACATCTGAGAGAGAGGGGGAAGGGTATGCCTTCCAAAATTACAAGGCCAAATCCCAAACCTCTCCTAATCCCTTAGACATACCCTGTGAAGTCTTCACAATTATCCATCCCATTCAGTCCCCCCTCTGATTTTTTACGATTTTGAAGGCTTCACACATCATTGCTGATATAAATTGCGTCCCCATTACCCTTTTCTAAGGTTTCCATTCCTCAAAATCTCCGACGCATTGACAAATCAAAGGGGGCAGTCCCCTTTGTAAATACAGATATGGAGATCCAAAGGAAAACATTGATGCAATTGTCCCTTTAAGATTCAAAAAGTCTTTTCCTGTATAGTTGTCTGGCAGGGAGCACCAAAAGTCTTCTGGTCCTTGGCATTTGCTCTCAACACAGCATCCAAGCACCTTCCTCTTGTCTTCTCATAGGAACCAGCTTTCTGTCCATTCTCCCACAAAAGTCACCTTAGCACAATTTTAAGTTACCATTTCTAATCCTTATAACCCTGATCATTTTACAAATTCAAAATTTGAACCTTGACCAATTGTTCTGTTTAAGAAATCCACATCAGAACCCAGTTTCTTATATTTCACATTCACTCATTATTAATTTCCTCACTGGGAGGATGATATCTCACTTAAGGAATTGACTGGCTCCAGTACATACATAAACACATTAAATAACCAATTTTTAATACAGTACGTACAATATCATAAACTTTTGTGATGCCATGTTTCTTTGATGGCATTTACAGAATAAATCACAAGCCATTCTTCTTTTAACATTATTAATTGTAGCTAAACCCTAGACAAGCTTGATATCAAAGAATAGCAAAATAATATTCTCACAAGCCCTTGACCTAATTGTCTCCATACCATTACCAAGAAAAAATCTAACTTATCTCTACACAAAAAAACACTGCTCCCAGTCCTATAGTAATCTACAATGTTCCATAATCAATAGATTTTTTTTTTTTTACTGTACTTACAAAACCTTCTGATTATAGAAATTTGCCACCAAGAGAGTAGGGACTCAGAGTAAGGGGACCATATTTTCCCCAGCTTCCTATCAACTCCAGGCAGAAGTTATGTCAAACTACAAGCTGCATTGAGCCAGGCCTAGTCTGCCAGGCTTTAGTTAAGAGGATCAAGTCAAGAGGGACCCACCTCAGCACATGCCGAACAGTTGTCCTCTCAACTTTGCCAGGAAATCATACCTGCAGCTCATGCCTGCCCTCCCACAGGGCTGCCGGCATCTTGGGTCAGCCTTCCTTCATACTCACACCTGGAGTTAGACTCAGAAAAACAGTCAGTTAACAGACCCATTAAGTCTTTGATTGGCAAGATGGAATGAACATAATCTCACATTGCTTCAGGAACATCCTTAAAACTAGCTCTAAATAGCTTGTATGCATTTCCTCCCTTATTCATAAAGTCTTCCCATTAAGATCATAAGTTATTGCTCTAACACATTTGCATCAGTTTCTCTTCTATTTTCCTATTCTTCTCTAATTATGCCTGATCTGAAAGAATTGAACCATGTAACTTTATGTTTATGTTTTAGACGATGGAATGAATTCCAACCCACATTTAACTTTTCCCATCAATACAGAAATATTCTACAACTTATCTCTCTTAAAGAGACTTACACTGAAATTCTTTCCCTAAACTGAAGATGTCTCTGATTTAGTTCCGGTGATTAATTACACTATTTGTATTAATACCTAATTGCTCTTATATCACTTTAAAACATCTAAGAACTCTATCTCACATAGATACAACATAACTTTAAATCCCAGCTTTAGTCTATGGGATAATGATTCAACCTTATATTTGTAAACAATATTATCTCATAAAACTTCTTTTCCCTTTTCCCCAAATTATTCCCATTAATACTTTAGAAACCATATTATCTTTCATTTGGCTATACAAGAGTACCAATATAACCAGTCATTTGGTTAAAAACAACAAGATTTCACATATTTGCATTTATCCAATTTTCCATTTTTCCCCATAAAACCAACTTATTTCACAATGGTAGCAGATTCTGGCAGATAACTTCCCTTTTGTCACCACCTGTTTATTTCTGATTAAAGAGATCTGCCATATCATCTCCCCCTGAGGGTGGGTTCTTTCCCATCAGATGGCAAGCTTCACTAATAAAAATTGTATCCTTAAGACCAACATCCTCAAAACCTAATCTTATTCTAAAAACCCATCACTTTTTGCTGACTTTAAGAAGCCAGGTTCGGAGGCTTCTGACACCTACTGTTTTCTTTCTTTCAGTAAAAACTCAAATCCCAGTAACTGCTGCTCCTCCCCCTTTCTTCCCTTCTGACAGGTGGACAAAGGTAAAACTCTTTCTTCCTATTTAAACTAAGTGGGGGGAGGAGTAAGGAATGCACAGACTGCCTCTTTACTCAATAATGTAGAAGAAGACATTGAATGGGCCTTTCTTGGGGTACATAAAACACATGCTTTAACCACCCTCTCCAAAGACTTCTACAGATAAGCATTAATTCCCCAAGTATAAGGTTCTCACCCATAAACTCAGAAAGCTCACAGTAGGTTTGAACTGCAACCAATTAGCTTACAGGTGGAGATTCAGCAGGCCTTCTTAAAATCATACAAAAAGATTTTACAGAGCATTTTTCAAAAGCATTTTCCCTTCTTTAAAACAGTTTAAATTTCATCCTGATATAAACAGGGATTGTCACTAAACTTTCATGAAGAAAAATTATTTGGACAGCTCTAAAATGAGATGTGTCTCTCTCCTTCTTAGAGCAAAATTAACCCTTAAACATTGGGATTCATTCACAAATTCCCAAAGTGCCATTACAAATTAGTCCATAAACTTCCAGATTAACATACATAAATATATCTCTAGATGATACAGGCTTGAAAATCATACCCCTATATTTTTCAAGGTATTATAACAAGTCAATTCTTTGTTATTACAAAATTTCTAGATATCACAAAATTCTTTCATCAAAAAGGTGTTGTAATGGGGAGAACGCTTAGTTTCTATACATTACATACCCAATTAAATTAGCTTTATCACAATAACAAAGTTTACCAGGACTTTAAAAACTTTGTCCATAGGAATTCCTCTGTCCTGAAAACTTCACATGAAATTGAATATCCAAAAGTCCTTCGTTCAGTTAACAACCTCAATTTCTTAATTAAGTACAATTCTTATTCTAACAACATCTAGGTTATAAGAGGAATTATTTTAATCACTAGTGGTAACATTTTAATTTCTAAGACCCAATATTCTTAGCACCGTAAAAGAAAAGATTACTGTTTATAAAACCCCATTTTAACAGTTCATAATGTATCCTGAATTGACAGGGATTACAAGAGGACCCAACAAGGCCTCTGTATAAATACTTGATTTACAGCAAAAACGATTTCAATTGAACTTTCAGACAAAACTTGAAAGTTATAATTTCTTAGGTTACAGCAATTGTCCAACTTCTTAATTTAATACAACTCTAACAAAATTTATACTATAGAAATGTCATAATGCCCTAAACATTATTATGTATGTAAAATTTGAACTACCCATTTCAGTCTAGGTAAATACATTTCTAAACCAAATATGACAGTTTAAAATTACCAAATTGTCATCACATCCTTTAAAAGCACCCAATTCACATATATCAAACTCAGATTAAAACCACATAATGGTCTTCTCAAATTACACAACCTAAGAGAGTTTTAGAAATACAATATAATTTTAGAAATTCAGAAACAACAAATTTCAGATAACATCAACTGCATTTCCAGGTTATCACATATAGGAATTGTTGATCCTGTAACTTCTGGTATTTCTATATTAATACATTAATATATAAATACATGCATAACATATATTAATACATTAATATGTTAAATACACTTTATTTATTTAGCTGTATATTCTTCAGCACCCACTACCTCTGGCCGAAGTATTAGGAATATTTGCCTGGCCATGAATGAACTTATAAAAAGAAAGAAAAACTTTATTATTTCATATCATTATCTGCTTTTATGAACCATCCAGATTTGAATTTGGCACCCCGCTTTCTCCAAGCTTCATTTTATGCATACTGGCAATTAACAAAATGCCTAAAAGGATTTTGAGGGGGAAGGGGTGCGGGCACTTCTCTTCAAAAAAACCTTTTGGACTCTTAAGAAAGACAAGAGGGAGTGGTCCTTAAGAGCACATGGATTTGCAACTCCCCCACTCATTCTTTCTACCAAGATAGAATATTTTTCTCAGTTTCCCCTTCATCCTACTTTCTCAGATAACGTGGAGGGGAAAAATCCCTCTCAGTTGCTAATGGCTTTTCCCTAGGTGTATTACATTTGGGCCTGGAAGCCTTTCTAAGAACAAAGGAGCAAATTAGATATGCTAATTTTCAGGGGGCTAGCTTAATTCCTATCCCTAGCCACTAGTATATGGCTTAAATCATGATTTTATATAATCTCTGTGAAAACAAAATTCAGTCATACCTTACGTGGGCAAAGCTTAATGATTATAGAAATCAAAATCTTTCTCATAGTAAATACCCAGATTCAATAAAATCTTTCATCACTAACTAATCAGCCCTATTTCCCAATCAGGTTACAAGTTTCTTTTAGCTTCAGCTCCCCACAGTCTTTCAATGTGGAGGGTGGGGGAAGGGTCAGGAGCACATGGCAGCTAAGAGCAACAACCCCCGACCCAAATTTTTTCTAGCTTCTATTTCTCTCTTTCCCAACTTTTACTTTAACTTTTAGCCTCTGCATTCCAATTTCAATCTTTCTTCCCTAATCTTGACCCAAACTACCTCAAACATTTGAAGTGAATAATAAATTACATACTCACCCAGCTTTTCCTTTTCTCAGCTGCTTTCTTTTCACCTTAAAACTTAAAGGTTAAAATGACCAACAATTTTTCATCACATTCTAAGCAGACCACTGAACCTCTTTAAAGTGGTCATCCAATTTTTCATACAGACCCCTTTACTTCTCCTCTGCAGTTTAAACACTTGCCTGATGTTAGATAGGCTAACTCAATACAAAATACACAGATTTTTTTCCTTTAGAATCTAACCAACCCTTAATTCAGAGCCCCCAGCCCTCCCAGCTGGCAGCTTCAACTCTGATTCCTTATCTAACAATTTTCATACCAAAGGAGCCCGATTCAGTCTCCTAGAGTTAAATATTTTTACCTGAACATAGAACAAAAAAACACAGACAAAACATTAGTTAGACAGACATTTCACATGAACAATTTTGAATTCGAATTCAGACCAACTTCCAACATTACCAGGGGAAACCCATTTCCCTACCTGAGAGCTCTTTCTATGGCCATTCCTTTCTACTTTGGTACAGCACATCAGGGCCATCAAGCACTGAGATTTGCAACCAGTTTATGTGAGACAGGTCGTCCTTGTCTCCGGGTTAGAAACCTCACAAATTTCAATCCCCTGGCACTCCAGGTCCAGGGGGCTTGGTTTTTTCTATGACCTGGCAATCTTAGCTCAGTCCCCCAGTGTCTTCTTAGAGCCCTTAAGTCTGTCAGTCGACACTCCTGGATCGCACAGAGGACACTGAGGACTTAACCTGGTTCACACTGGCATATGACTGTTCGTGACTGAAAATTTCATGGCTGGCCGATTTCCACTCAGCACATAGTGCACTCAAATTTCCCCTTTTACTTTGCTTCTCCGAGTTCCTCTCCTCTGAGTTTGTGACTCTTCAGTGAGACCAGGCTTGCCCTCAGGTGCTCAGCTAGTCAGAGAAGTCTACGATGCCCGCGTTGGCTAAGCCCTGAGTCAGGTGCCTGCGCACATGGAGAGTGCAAATCTTGGTGGGACCTCCAATCTGTATGGGACAGGATTTTTAAATAATGGGAGAGATATCCTTAGGAGAAACAAAGTAAATTTATTTTACAAACCTTGCAAGATTTGGGCATACCTCCATAATGGGGGAGGCGAGGTAAAAGGGAACCTGTCTTAATTTATACTCTTTGATGAAAAGATTCCCACCCACCTCTGTCCCTTCTCACCATTGGCTGGAAGGTGGGCTAACAGTCTAGGCATGCAAACTAGGCAGAGGACCAAGGTTGATCCAGTCCATTCAGGTTTTTCCCTATCAGAACTCAACTGCCTGGGTGGCATCTGAAAGTCTAGTTGAAGAAATGTGTTGGGGGGGGGGGGGGAGGAGAGACCTTCCTGGAGCAGAGAAGAAATAGCTCACAGGAAGTTCATTATGTTCTAACATCTGAGAGAGAGGGGGAAGGGTATGCCTTCCAAAATTACAAGGCTAAATCCCAATCCTCTCCTACTCCCTTAGACATACTCTGTGAAGTCTTCACACTTATCCGTTCCATTCAGTTATCAATATAAGAGAACAATAATCATTTCTCTCACTTGGTTCATAAATGTGCAGAATCAAGCACTGCCTTGTAAGCCTTCTAGATCATAAGAATTCCAGAGACTGTATTCTCCAATTGCCTGAAGTCTTAAAAGCAGCAAACAAGTGGCTCCATATGGCTTAGTGAAGACATGGAGAGAAAAAGAAGAGGCAAATGAAGGAAACTAAGAGTAGTTACTGGGAAAGTTGTTAGGTGATAAGAAACTGAATGGCTTGAAAGATTATGGGAAGGAAAATGAACAGAATCTCTCAGTTTTCTCTCTTAGCTTTCAGCAATTCTCCTGCTCCATTCTTCATTAGGCTCTGGGAAATAAACAAAAAAGTAATGCTACAACTGATCCCTTTCTAGGTAGGAGGGCAGTGTTGGAGATCTCATGGAGGAAATACTTTAAAAGTTCCCTGAGAATTCTGGGATTTGGAGTTTTTCTCATTTTCCTTGCCAGGGAAATATTCGGAATTAACAGGGGAGAATGATGCAACCCCAGGGATGGCTTGAATGAGTCTTTCAGGAGTTTCAGGAAGGAAATAGAGAGACAGATACGGATTCTGTCAGGTGGGGTGGAGATAGTGGTGAGCATGTCACCAGGGCAGCCAAGGTCTTGATCTACCCCTGGGAGATGGGATGGCAGCACCAAAGTAGAAGATAAGCTTGATCATTAATGGATGTCCTCCTCACCCCCTGCAATGAGTCCAGGTGAATGAAGAGGTGTCTTTTTTCTCCTCCCACTCTCTGTTCCCTTCCACCCTTCCGGGCAAATACTTAAAAATAAAATTTTCTGCCTCGTTAAAGCTATTTCTTAATGTTTAAAGGATAGTTTTGTTAAGCTTGGTTTCTTTAGATCACGCCTTCAAAACACATGACCGTCAGGATTTGAGAGGACTGCCTCTGCTTATTCTCTCCTATTTGTCACATGATCTGTGGCAAGGGACCATCATCAGTCTGTCTCCATTTACATTTACTTAGAAAGTGAGCAGCTAAAAACCTATCTTCAGGGTGAAGAAGTTTAGCCCATTTTCATTTTGGCCTCTACCTACTGCCAAGGTGTGCAGGTCTATTCTGGATAAGAGAAATTAATCTCTATTGTGCACTTGGCTTTTGTATTGCTTGAAGCTGCCCCAGGTGGCATGGCTATCAAGCTGCCCTGGTCATCAGATCGACACTTTAGGATTAGAATTGTGGGACTGGAGCTTTAGCCCAAGACTCTTTCTTCTGGTGATAGGGTCAGAGAAAGAAGAGCTGGGACCATGACAGGCACTCCCCTGGATCTGGGGCACATTGAGACCAAGACTGGAGTAGCTGGACCTGGTAACTATAGAAAATCCTGCTAGCTTTAATCTTATTCACTACCTGTGAGTGTGAGAACAGATAGAGGGGTAGAGGGCTCCATGTGGACGCATTTTAATGCTCTTCTTTTCAATTTTGCTTTGGGTAGTTAACTGTGTGACCACAGTATGCTGAGTAACTTTGTCCTTTGAATGTGAGAAGCAGGTTTAATTGACTGATAGAAGAGAATCTAAGAGCAGGTAGGGGCTCTAGAGTTATCATGCCCAACTTTGGGTATTTTGACTGAGAGGGCAGAGCTCTGTGCTCACTGGGGGGCCATTCCACCAGATCTCCAACCTGGTCTCCTGCCTTGAGGAAGAGGAATAACATGATTGCTCCAGCTCCAAGCAGCTTTTTCCTAACCTTTTTTAGAGGACTTCACCCTAAGGGACTCCAAACCCCTATGTGAATAAGGGCACCTAAGTGGTGCAGGGGATAGAGCACTGGACCCAAAGACTTCTAAGAAGATACAGGCCTTCCTGAGTTCCAGTCACTTATGAGACTTTAGACACTTATTAGCTGTGTGAACCTGGGCAAGTCACTTAATCTTTAACCTTTGTCTGTCTCAGTTCTGTCAGCTGTAAAATGGGCATAATGATAGCACTTATTCCTAGGCTTGTTGTGAGGACCAAATGAGATATCTACAAAGTGGTCATCACAGTGTCTGGCACATAGTAGGTACTTGACAAATGGTTGTTCCCTTCTTTCCTACGGAAAATGAAAATCTATCTAAACTCATTCCTCATTAACTAACAAACTCCCCTCTGGTTATGACCATTCCACATCCTAATGGCTTTAAACTCCTGGTTATCATTCAAACCCCATTCACTATCCCACACTGCCTGATCCCTTATTCCCATTCCCCTCAGTAGCACCCAGTTTCATTACTCTTTCCACTGTGCTCTCTGACACACCTGCTCCAGAAATAACAAATGTTCTTTCATCTTCACACCTTTCCCACTCCTTCCATCTTTTGGCTCTCACTGAGACCTGGCTCTCTCTTGATAACAGAATCTCCCTCTCCACCCATTCCAACACTGGCTGCAGTTTCACTTATTTCTCCACCTCACTGGTCAAGATGGGTGAGTTGCAATAGTCCTTGCTCCCCATTGCTATCTCCAGATTTTCTCTCTAGCACTATCACTCAGTAATCTCTACTTCTTTAAGGTTCACTCAATCCATATTTATTACCCAATGATTTCTGGTAGTTGTTGTCTACAGACCTCCAGGACACTCCCCTTCCTTACTTCAGAAAATCAGTGCTTGGCTCACAGTCTCTCCTCAATGCCTGCCTTCACACTAGTGGATTTCAATATATGAACTGATAGTTCCTCACTCACCCTAAACTCTTGTTCCTCCACTTATTAATTCCCCTGACCGGTTACTCCTCTACCCCATTTATGCCATCCACCACAAAGATCATGCCCTTCATCTTGCTACATCCACAGATGTACCACTTCTGCGCTCCTGAGCTTTGAAACTCTGTTATCTAATCATAATCTATTATAGCTTCATGTTTTCTTCTGCCTTGCAAGCCCTGTCCCTGTTCTTCATCCACATCATGACCCCAGTCTCTCAGCCCCTCAGTTCTCTCCCAGGCAATCATCCCTCTACTAGCTATACTCTCCTCCTTTCCCCAGCTTGACCTTTTGGTGAACTGGTTTAAGTCTACATCGTCCTCTTCTCCTGAGTAAGTTACCCCCTCATCCTCTTGTAAATCTTGCCTTCCATATGTCAGCTTTGGATCTCTCTTACTCTTTGATTCCTTGTCTGCTACACACTGTGGCTGAATAAAGGGAAAATTATGAAACTGTGATGACTAAGTTCACTACAAATCTCTGTTATATTACCTTAGCTGGGCCTTAAACAAGGCCATCCTTTTATAACTCCCCCATCAACTCACTATCCCACTCTCCATAGTGGGTCTTCCAAACCATTTTATCCCTCTACAATCCTCCTATGGCTCCTCTCTCTACCACCCTCTTAGCCAAGAACTTCATATTTTACTGAACAAAATTGTGGTCCTTCACGGATAGCTCCCTTTTCACTCCTCCTTCTCATTTCACACCACTCAGAGGCCTTCTGCCACCATCTCCATCCTTTCCCTTGCAAAGGAAAACTTCTCTACATGCACAAGTGATCTCATTCTAGTTTGGTAGATTCCTTCTTTCTGTTATCCCTACACTCTCAATATCTTCAAACTCTCTCTACTGGCTCCTTCCTTACTGACGACCAACACCCATCCTCAAAAACCTCTCACCCGACCCATCCATTCTGTCTCTCTTCTTTTATGGCTAAAGTTGTTGAGAAGGTGGGGACCATTGCCAATTGTCCTCATCTATGTCTCACCACTGGACTCTGATGACTCTAGAGGAGAGAGGGTGATGACTTTGCACAGCTCTGCTTCACTTAAATCCAATTCACTTGCAAGACAAGACATCATCCTCCTCATGGCACTGGTCCTCTTGGAGAACAAAGGAAGACACAGTGAGTAAAGCAATAGCCCTGGAGTCAGGAAGACCTGAGTTCACATCGAGCCTCAGACACTTGACACAGTTACTAGCTGTGTGACACTGGGCAAGTCACTTAACCCCAATTGCCTTGCCTTCTCCCCACAAGAAAAAAAGGAAAAAAGAGAAAAAATTAAGAATAACAATCTGTGAGTGCTACTAGCTGCCCCCCCCCCACCTTGGCACTCCTCTGAGCAAAGCCATTTGGGCAATGCTGCTGTTTCCTCCCTCCTCCTCCTATTTCTCTTCTGCTGCCTCCCCCATTCTCCTTCCCTTCTCCCTCTGTCCACGTGGAGAGTCATGTCCTTAGAAGTGGTTTTGATTGCTTATACTTTGCAAGATATCTTGTGGTTTGGAGGTGTAGCTTTTTTTCTTCTCTTTTTATTTTTTCTACCTTTTTTTTTTATTAAATTGGCACAGTTAACACTTTTGTCTCATGTATTTTTTATTGATGATTTTTTGAAACATAGCTCTGATAAATCAGGCTTTGATTAAGCCTATTGGGATTCAACTAGAGCTACATGACTTTACCTTTCAAGCCACATCACATCTGGCTCTTTATTGTCCTGATTGCCTCAGTTCCCTCAACTGCAAAATGGGTGTAATGATAACACTTACTTCCTAGGGTTATTTTGAGGACTGTGTGTGACTGGCATGGTAACTGCTAATTTGCTACTGGACTGATTATTCCCTAGTTCTAGTTATTGGCTTCCCCTCTAGAGCTCCTTGCCCAGTGTCATTATCCTTCGTTTCTTGTTCTGAACTTTCAGGAAGTGGACTGCACCCCTGTCCCTCCATCATTTCAGTCCCTCATTCCCTGATCCCCTTAATCTTGGTCCTGAAGTGCCTTCAATGCAAATTCCTTTAGCCCACTTTTGGTCCAGAGCCTTCTTGTCCATTCAGAAGCCTGAAGTATTTGAGATTCAAATGGTGACCCGGTCAGAGTTCATATTTTGTATCCATTTCGAAGTGTCTGATATCGTGTGGCCTTGAGTCTCACAAAAACAAGAGTTTAAGAACCAGTCCTTTCTCTGCATTAATAAATAGTGATAAACTTTTTGTATCATAATTTGAAAATTGCAAAATATTTTACAGACACCATATCCAATAACTCTAATAAGATTTCTGAGATGTAGGTACTACTAGTTTTGTTATGCCCATTTTAAAGATGAGGAACTTGAGTATCAAAGAGTTTAAGGGATTTTCCCATAGTCACAGAGTTAGTGTCACAGGGGAATATAAGCCCAGGTCTGTTTCATTCCATCTCTCTATCCACTACCTCACCTATGCTCCACTCACAGATATCCCTCCCTCTACTGCAAATTCACACAAACACACTCCCCTCTCCCCCAGCAGACCGAAGAGACCTCCCAGGAAGTCCTCTATCAAGCCATCAAGACATTCTCTGGTCCATTACCTGTGATGAAGTATTGGGGGAGATAGGTGAAGGAGTGGGAAATCATAATATTGTGGAGTCACTATGAGGGATGGGACCTTGGAGATGATCGAGTCCAACATCCCTCTACCCTGCCACTACATCCCGCTCCACATTCATCCAGTCTATACATTTTAACACAGAAAAAACAGCCAAAAGATAGGAGACTTAAGAAAGGTCACATATATTATTTGTGACATTGCCTACCTTGGCACCTAGGGGAGGTGTCCTGAAGTGGGGGTAGATTCTGTGTTCTACCTAAAGTTAAAATAAAGTACAGAAAGCCAAGGCAGTGATTTTCAAATGGCAGGAACCCTTTGGGTAAGGGTGGGTCAGATGACAGGGCTTGGTTCCCAAGTAGGTGGAGCTCTTGAACACTATCTGGACCCAGAGAGGTGAAAGTCTTCTTCAGAGGGAGGCTGGGCTATTAGCAACTCTGCTGTAAAAGAGGGGAGGAGCAGGAGCCAAAGGTTACTGGGCCGAGAAAAGCAAGGCTCAGGAAGGAGCAGGGTGGTTGTACAAGGCAGTGTAGGGACAGTCTCTGAAGGGGTCTTGGACTACTGGTTTTTGTGCCACGGGTTATTCTCCTCTTAGATAAATTCCCTGTAGCTCTCTGTTTTCTGTTTTTGTTCTTTGATAAAGTAGCCTCTGGCATGTGACTGGCCACAATTAGATGGGCTAATGGAGACCAGGTCATGTGGGACAGGATGGGGGGTGGGGAAGCAGTGACAAGATGAGCTGCTCATTAGAATCCTGGAATTGAAGGAATAAAGTCAGGAAATAAGTACTTAGTAGGTGCCTACTATATGCTAGCCACTCTCCTATGTTCTTTACAAATACTATCTCAGTTGATCTCCACATCAACCCTGTAAGGTAGTTGCAGTTATTATTATCCCCATGTTATAGGTGAGGAAACTAAGGCACATAGAGGTTACGTAACTTGTGCATGGTCCCATAGCTAGTAATTGTCTGAGGCTTAATCTCAACCCAAGTGTTCCTGAATTCAGGCCCAGCATTCCATCCTCTGTACCACCTCACTGCCTGTAGAAACAAACACCTCTCTGCAGAGCCAACTGGTGTAACTGATGCTGTGCAATGGGCATGAGCTCCAAGGGGAAACATTACAAAGAAAAAATAACTTTATTGGGAATAATCAGTATCTTATGATCTACTCTGGCTAGGGAACATCCCACTGAAGCACAGGGAGCTCAACTGAGCTCACTCAGAAACACGTGTTTGAAGGACTCTGTTTTGGAACAATACAACTATCCCATGGTCCTTGTGTTGGCAACAGAGGCAGAGGGATGTTTTACAGAGGATTGGTCACTCAGCCAGGAAGAGCAGCCCATTCAACAGACTTTAAAAGGAGAGACAACTTCCACTGCTGCTCCCTTCTTCCTCTCTTCTGAACTTGTGTCTTAGAACTTTCTCTTTCTGGGGATTCTCATGAAAGGATGAGAAGGGCATCCCCTAAACCACCTAACCTTGGCAGCAACACTAACTGTTCACATGTGCCTGTATTAGTGGCCTAGGAGCACATGAGACTGGTTCTTGGGTTCCTCCTTCTTCATGTTTCTATCTCTGTACAAAACTGACCAATAATGATCCTGAGATAGGCCTCTGGGAGATCCTGTGGCCCTTAGTTGGAGCTGACTGACAGCAGAAAGAGTTTTGCACAGCTACATCTGGCTCACAGAAAATTAACAGGGATAGGAGGATGAGGCTAAACTTTAACAGACTTACCAGAAGACATGGGCCTTGAGGGAATTGTTTGGACAGTGCAGAGACAAGGGGAAAGTGAAACAGCTTGTTTAAATATCAAGCTCCTGAGAGAATACAATTGAACTTCTGGGTTACTTTTAATGCTTTCAATCTTTGCTGGTACACACCTGTGACATTTTGTTTTTTAAGCATTTCTTTTGTGTAAAAGAAATAAAAAGCTCTCCTATACTGATCCACATTTTATACTAACTCCCTCTTATACTTCCATTTGGGGAGACCCTAGACATGAGCTAAATTGAAGCTTTCAATGATTTCCCCTGAGCCCCCTGGGAGTAGGTGAGTAAAGCCCAATAGATAAGAAGAAAGAGCCTGATACTCATCTATGGAGAAGGGTCTGAACTCAGTCCTCCTGGGAGCCCAGAGCTGAGGGCATCCCCAGTTTCCCGGTCCAACATAAGGTCTGTTTCCCATGTGGGGATAGAGATGCTTTCTTCCACTAAGGGGCTCTGGATCTGGGCTCGTGAGCAGACTGAATTCACTCCCAGCAGAACCTGGCCCCTAAAGAGAAGGGTCAGGCTCTTTTTTCACTTGTTGATTCTGAAAATAATCCACTGATGACTGATACTCCACATTTGTAAATCTCAGCTTAACATCCTGCCTCTTCCCAACTTCCTTTACCCATGTGCGTGAAACTACTTGGTCTTTTTTGATTCTTTTACTTCCTTTCATCCCCCAAAGCCAACATCAAAGTTGTGTTACTTGTACCTCTGAAATTTCTCATTTCCCTTCCTACATTTTACTCCTACTGTCTACACCCTAGTATAGGCCTTGACATCCATCATTCACATTACTGCTAAACCAATATTCCTGATTCATAGTTCTGATCCCTTCACTTTACTGCTATATGTTCACCATTTGCAGAACCAATGTTTGATGAACGAAAGTTTAAAGAGGGATAGAAATATTCGTGTGTCTCATAGGCCCATAGATAACCCTGGTGTTTGATGTTATAGTTGAGAGAAATGAATGATCCTTAGGGAGGTATTTATTAGAGGGGTCACCGAGGGTACCATTGGGTCAATGGGAGTTAGGAGACAGTGAATGATGGCATCCTGGACCATCCCTACTCAAACTGACCCATTGGACTAAAGGCAATTCCCTTCCTCTACTTTCTATCATACTTACCTCTTACATTTAGTATGAAATAATGGAAAAAAGCAAAATTTTAGTATTCAAATGCCAGTTACACTCCTTCCCATAATGCCCAGCTTGGTATCCATTGCAACTCTTTTTACTTACTTGAAACACAGCAAACAAATCCATGGCTGTGTGACTTGCACACCCTGTCTTTGTACAGGACCAGGTATTCCACAAATTATTGTAGGAATCTCCTACCCAAGCAAAAGAGAGTACACTATAGGGGCATTCCGCCAGAGGTCAGGGGGCATATTTGCTATAGAGACCTGCCTGAACATAGAGGGAACAGGGTCACAGCCAAATACTTTGGACCTCCCAATCAGTTGCCCCATTCCTGGGTCCCTCTGGCCCCTTCTGCTCCCTGTTCTATTCCCTGTACCCATTCTTCACTCGCAGTGGCCTCCCACCAAACCCTAGAAGCTATTTTTCAATCATAGGCCAGAGTCCATTTGCTGAGAATGATGCTAGAGTTTACAGAGGGGGCTGCAAGAGGCATATATAATTGTGTTGGGTGTAGTAAGGGTCTATTTTGTATATCTTGGGGATGGGAGATGACGACTTCTCTTTTAGATGTGTTGGGCAGAAATCCTTAACTGTATGTGATTACTTTTTCTATAGGTAGAGGAAGGATAAGACACCCAGGTAGCTAAGCTATGGAGTGTCAACAAAGGCCAGTGGAGACTTCATCAGTGTCATCAAGAAATTTCCTTAGTATCTGAGAATGAGCTTGTGGTGAAAGAATGAGCACCATCTTGTTTGTCTAGGAAGTAGGGGTGGAGCAAGGAAGGGGATTCCAAATCTTCTTAGGGGCCATCCTATTGCAATAAGTGATGCTTGTGTGGTTGGCCAAGGAGGGACAATATCTTTATGCCACAAGAGAATCAGCAGAGGCCAAGCTAGATATAGATGGTTTACAACTCCCCATCTGGGATGCAATATGATTCCTCCTTTTTGCTTATGTCTAATGATCTTTTCTTGATCTGTGTATTATAAATGTTCTGTATATTAAAAAATTGTGTCCCTCATCTGTATAACATAGATCTGCATATTCACTTTTCCCTTCTCAATAAACAGTGAAAAAATCCAAAACACTATCTTCTGGAGTGAGGGCAGACAGCTGAGAAAAGGCAAGAGGGAGAGAATGGTAGACTGAGGCACTCAGTCCCAATGGCAAAGATAGTCAAATGGGACAGGTAATTAAGTATGGAAGTGTGGCAGATCTTCCCTTTCTGCCCTCCCTTTGCTGTCCTTGCTTCCTCCTTCCTCTTCCCCTTTCCCTCCTTGAACATGTGTCTTGGGATTGCTCTGGCTCTATCAGACTTTCAAGAGGAAGGGGGAGAGGGTTTCTTGCCTTTTACTTTCTTCCCAGCAGCACCTATGGTAGCTATGTGCAGGTGGCAGTGTGCACATGTACTTTCCTGAGACTAAATCTCCAGTCCTTAGTTACTTTTTTTGTTTTGTTTTGTGTTTCTTTCCATGAACACAGATGATGGAGCAGCAATCATGGATGGATGGGGACCACATCATGAATTCAAGTGGTTCAGAGTCATTGAAAGTTCTGGGTGCTTGTTGGCAGGAGGCATTTCCTACAATGATGCTTCTTCTCTGAAGACCTGACCACCAACAGGAGGATGGACCATGTCTGCCTGGCTGGCCAAAAGACGGGTGTCATCCAACACAGAAGTGCGAGGCTTGTTTGACACACTCATAAACCTTCTGAATGTCTTTTCCTTCTGGGAGAATATAATAAAAATGATAGGTAACATGAATCCTTTCAGTGTCTATTGATGGGTGCCTGTGAATCTTTTGCTGTGGGTTGCTCTCTTATGTTTTAAGTATTTGTCAATGTGTACTTGTTTCTTTTGGATTTAGGTATTTGTTTTGTGGAAGAGGAAAAAATCACTTCCCAAATATTTGATATTTGCTACTTTGCACATTGAGAAACTATCAGAAATGATGCTGTCCACACCTTTTCTGATGTTCCTTGACATGAACCATATCTAAACTTAGGTTAAGAGGTTTTCCCTGAAGTTCTAATTTGGGGCAAGGTATAATAAGCTAGAGAGTAGAAGACAAAACTACTCCCATCTCTTTAGAAGTCAGATCTGCTTGAAACCAGAACTGATTTCTTCCTTGTGGGAGAGTGTCCCCTAAGGTCCCTGTGACATAGGCTATACTGAAATCAATCAGTCAGTATTTATTAAGTACCTATATTATGTGCTAGATAATAGGAAGTGGTGGTGGTGATAATAGAAAGACAAACGTGAAATCATTCTTTCCTCCAAGGACGAAATAAGCTACCTGAGGGAGACAACATGTAACTATATACAAAATAGATACCAGGTAATTTGTGGCATGGCACTTTAAATGCAGCCTGGAAAGAAACTTAGACAGAGGCTAGTAAGGAATATACTCCAAGCATAAGGATACACCAGTGTTATGGTGTGGATGGAGATGGCAGATGCAATGCCCAGACTGAAGAAATAATAAGAAGGCCTCATAGATTGAGGCCAACCTGTGAAAGACTAAATACCAAACTGAAGAGTTTCTATTCAGTAGTAGAGGTAATAGTGAGTCAAAGAATTTTATAGAGCAGGGGAGTGACCTGGATAGATATGTTTTAGGGAAACCATGTGGAGCATGCATTGGAGGGGAAGATATGAATCAGGAAGACCAATTGGGAGACTGCTGCTATAGTCTAGGCAAGAAGTGACATGGAGTTGAACTGTGGTGGTGTGAGTAGAGAGATGGAGGCAGGTAGAAAAGCAGAAACAAGATGCTTTTCCTACAACCTTTTCTTCCCACTAAGTTCCTTTCTCAATGTATTTTCCTTATTCTGTCTTTTCCTTTAAGCATTCCCATTTCCTATCTCCTCCCTCTTCTTCCAGAACCTAAGGTATTAGCATAAGTATTATCATCATCTCAGATTGAATCTTGGAAATCTGCAAGATTTCTGCAAAAAAAATGAGAAAAGGTCGTTCACGTCCAAAAGCACATATGATAGTGGGATTGTGACTGGTGGAAACCCCAAATGAGTCTTGCTTTCTTTAAAAAATTATTTTATTATTTATTTAATATTTTAGTTTTCAACATTGATTTCCACAAGATTTTGAGTTACAAATGTTCTCCCCATTTCTACCCATCCCCCACTCCAAGATGGCATATATTATGATCTTCCCTTCTGTCACCCCACCCCCCCATCCCCTTTCTCCTTACTTTCTTGTAGGGCAGGATAGATTTCTATGACCCAGTCCCTATATATCTTATTTCTCAGTTGCATGCAAAAACAATTTTTCTTTTGAGCATCTGATTTTAAAACTTTTGAGTTCCAAATTCTCTCCTCTCTTTCTTTCCCACCCACCCTCCCTAAGAAGGTAAGCAATTCCAGAGAAGCCATGCATGTATCATTATATAAAACACTTCCAAAATGCTCATGTTGTGAGTCTGTATTTCCCTCCGTCCTATCCTGTCCCATTTTATTCAATTTTCTCATTTGACCCTGTCCCATTTCGAAGTGTTTGCTTTTGATTACCTGCTCCCCCTATCTGCCCTCCTTTCTATCATCCCCCATTTTTGATCCCCTTCCCCCTACATTCCTGTGGGGTATGATACCCAATTGAGGGTGTATGTTATTCACTTTTCAAGTCAAATCGGATTAGAACAAGATTCACTCATTCACCCTCACCTGCCCCTTCTTCCCTTCGAACAGAACTGCTTTTGCCACTTTTATGTGAGATAATTTACCCCATTCCATCTTTCCCTTTCTCCCTCTCTCAATATATGCCTCTTTCATTCCTTAATTTTATTTTATTTTTTTAGATATCATCCATTCATATTCAACTCATCCTGAGCCCTCTGTGTATATATATGTATATTCCTTTCAACTACCCTAACACTGAGAAGGGTCTCATGAATTGCACACATCATTTTTCCATGTAGGAATGTAAACAAAACATTTCCACTTTGGTAAGTCCCTTATGATTTCTCTTTTTTGTTTACCTTTATCATGCTTCTCTTGATTCTTGTGTTTGAAAGTCAAATTTTCTATTCAGTTCTGGTCTTTCACTGAGAAAGCTTGAAAGTCCTCTATTTTGTTGAAAATCCATATTTTGCCTTGGAGCATGATAAACAGTTTTGTTGGGTACATGATTCTTGGTTTTAATCCTAGCTCTGTTGACCTCCAGAATATCATATTCCAAGCCCTTCAATCATTTAATGTACAAGCTACTAGATCTTGTATTATCCTTATTGTGTTTCCACAATACTGTTTCTTTCTGGCTGCTTGCAGTATTTTCTCCTTGATGTGGGAGCTATGGAATTTGGTGACAATATTCCTAGGAGTTTTCTTTTTGGGACCTTTTTCAGGAGGTGATCAGTGGATTCTTTCAATTTCTATTTTCCCCTTTGACTCTAGAATATCAGGGCAGTTCTCCTTGATAATTTCTTGAAAGATGATGTCTAGGCTGTTTTCTTGATCATGGCTTTCAGTTAGCCCAATAATTTTTAAATTATCTCTCCTGGATCTATTCTCCAGGTCAGTGGTTTTTCCAATGAGATATTTCACATTGTCTTCCATTTTTTTATTCCTTTGGTTCTGTTTTATAATGTCGTGGTTTCTCATAAAGTCACTAGCTTCCACTTGCTACAATCTAATTTTTAAGGTGGTCTTTTTGACCTCCTTTTCCATTTGGCTAATTCTGCCTTTGAAGGTATTCATCTCCTCATTGGCTTTTTTGGAACTCTTTTGCCATTTGAGTTAGTCTATTTTTTAAGGTGTTATTTTCTTCAGTATGTTTTTCGGTCTCTTTTACCAAATCATTGACTTGTTTTTCATGATTTTCTCCCATCACTCTCATTTTTCTTCCCATTTTTTCCTCTACTTCTCTAACTCATTTTTACAAATCCTTTTTGAGCTCTTCCATAGCCTGAGAGCAGTCCTGTGAGCCTGCTGCCATGATTGTCTTTGGTCTAAGAAAGAGATGGCCAAATGACCATTCTTTTCTTAAAATGCTAGCTTTATTAATAAAACAATTAAATTACTCAGAAATTATGTCTCTTGAATCTTTTTAAATGTCACATGTGTGCCAGGAAACCTTATAGACAGAGGTCCAGAGGGTCATGGGGAGTCTGACTCAACTGAACCATAACAACAAGAGTAAGAGAGCACCCAGTTTCTCCCAAGGCATCCCACTCCACGTTTCTACAGCTCTAATTGTTAGGAAGTCTTTCCTGACATCAAATGTCAACTGGCTTCTTTCCAGCTTTCACCAGTTGCTCCTTGTTCCATTTCATGGGGCCATAATCTAATCTATCAGAAGTTGTAATAACAATAATAATAGCATTTACATAGTACTTAATTTATGCCAGGCACTCTACTAAGCACTTTACAAATATTATTTCATTTGATCCTCATAACAACCCTGAAAGGTAGATGCTATTATTAGCCCAATTTTACAGTTGAGGAAACTGAGGTAAAGAGGCTAAGTGACTTTCCCAGGGTCACAGAACTAGTAGGTATGTGAGGCTGAATTTGAACTCAGGTCATCTGGAGTTCAGACTGAGCCTTCCAAATCTGAAATTCAGGGATGATGATGAGGATGATGATGATGATGATGATGATAGAAATCACTGACATATAAAATTTAAGAACAATTTTTAAATAAATATCATCACACTGAATACTCATGATATCCAAACTACTTGGAATGAAAGCTCTCAAAACCTAGACCTAATGCATATAATTCCTATCATTCTGTAAGCTGCCAGTGTTGTCCTGACGTTGCTGTCAGTGAGCCTACAGAAGATGAGGTTACCTGCTAACACTATTATTAATGTACAAAGAGCAGTCATCTAATCTATTTATGTAATAGCTAGAAAAGCATTTTGTTAACCCTGTAGTCTAGGGTGTTAAATGAGAGAACTGGCTCCCTTGGGCTTGCTCACTTTCACTGCAGGTCATGAATAAAGGTGATAAAGAATGATGTCTGTGACACAGAAGATCCTCACAGAACACCAGACGACAAGAGATCAATCAGGACGGGCTCCAGGGGTCATTTGGTGCCCCATGTCAGCAGGGTCTCAGTGCCCCTGTCCTGGGGAAAAACATGAGACCTGAGATTCCTCAGGATATATCCTAAGATCTGTCCAGAGTCCTGGCTCTGACAAGGACACTGGGGGAATATTGGCTGGGAAAGATGAAGGGAGAAGAAGTGAGTGATCAAAGGAAACAGAGCCCTACCAAGGAGTTATGGTTACTGATGCAAACTCACTGGAGGTGGTGCAAATTCACTTACGCTATGAGTAACTTCGCTATTCTCAATTATACAATGATCCAAGCCAATCCCAATGAACCATATTATCCACCTCCAGAGAAAGAACTGATATCGATTTAATACAGACTGCAGCATGCTATTTTTCATTTTCTTTCATTTCTTTCATTTATTTGAGTCTTCTTGTGTAAAATGACTAATATGGAAATGTTTATTACACATGTATAATCTATATTTGATTGCTTACAGTCTCAGGGAGGGAGGAGAGAAGAGAAGGGAGGGATACAATTTGGAACTCATTCCTTAATAAATATGTCAAAAAAATAAAAAAATATCATCTTTAGTGTAGGCAGCAGAAAGATGATGCCGTCAATGTTGGTGAGATTCACTGAAAACATTACTATAAATAAAATGAAGGAAAAATATCGCAGAAAGGTAAGCATCACTTTGAAGATGAAGATGATGAGGATCAAAACGACGCTCCATGCAAGCCAGTTCATCCAATCCTCCTTGAGAATAAACCCTGCAGAGCAGACCAAGGCTTGTTACCTCTTAGAAACTGGTCCAAGGTAGACTGTATAGTTTCCCTTCCCGGTGCCCTCCTCTAGAATGGCTGGAACCACTTGTCTCTTCTCCCACCCCCAGTTACAGCTCACAGCTGGCTTTCTTCATCACCTCTGGATTATCTGACACACTGAATTATACATAATCTGTTCCACGCTCAGGAACTATCCCCACCTCCCCAAACCCAAATTCCTCAAGAGATTCTTGAGCCAATATACATCTGGCAAAAAGAAGTCCACATGCTATGGTGGGAGCCTGGGGTGAGTCACACCCATCTTTGTAAGGGAAGGAGGGATACTTTGAGTCAGGACCATGCAGAGATTGAAGTAAGAGAATAAGGACAGGGAGCTGACACCCAGTAATATTGCGTGGGGACCATCCCTGTCCCCATGTCATCATTACCTTGGCAGCTGTGTCTTGCCCACAAATAACAAATAGAAGCACCCAGTTCCATTGAAGAAGTCACTGTTAGGATTCCATTCAGGTACCACCAAAAGGCATGTTTTTGAAGTTGTTCTGAAAGAGAACACAAAGGTCAAGGGCATAACCACTGAGACTGGGACTACCAGTTGTAATTGAAGGTCTCAGAAGCTCCCAAAAGACTGGGAGTGGGAATTTTCTCAACGAAATCTGTCTCATAGAACATGACCAACTGGCCCAACTCTCCCACTAAAGAGAGAAGGTACTGAAGTGGAGAGATGTGACTCTCCTGTGATTCCATGGTCCCCAAAGCCAACTCATCACCACTTATTTGCGCCCAAGTTTTCTTATACAGGGAACATTGCAGAAGAGGATAGAGACACCAGCCTCAGGGATACAAAGTGTCTGTGCATGGATCCAGAGACTCAGAGACAATTCCATAGCTCTAGACCTAGAGTCCTGATTAAAGAGGAACTCAGACTGTGATACATCTTGTTCTACTCTAACTTTTCTGTCTGTGTTACCTTATGATCAAGGCACCCTAGAAAAACCTCAAGTGTGTTTATTATAGGGTTTACTGGTGCTATTGTAGGGTTAAATGGGTGGGGAAGGGTGGAGGCACCAAGTAGTCATATCCCTCTACCTTCCCCGCTCAAACTTCCACGTAGGGCTCAAGAGGAATTCCTTGCCCTAACTTTTCATCATACTTACCTCTACGAGTGACAAAGAAAAGTATAGAAAAAAAACAAGCTATTGTCCACCAGCCAACGATGTTCCTCATCATATTTCCCAACTGGGGATCCATTGGAATGTCTCTTCCTCACCTGAAACACATCAGGAGAATATGATAGGCATACTCTGTCGTGGCACAGGAAAAGGCATTCCATATTAGTCTTTGAGAATCTCCTCCCTAAGTAGAAGTTCAGTTATAAGGACATCCTTCTCAAGGAGAGGGGCATCCTTGACTTTTCTCAGGGAAGAAGATGGAGGTCTGGCTGAGCATAGGAAGAACAGGGTTCATGGCTATACACTTCAGTCTTCCCAACCACTAGGCCCGTCCCTGATTTCTCTAGCCCCTGCTTGTACCCATTCCTTACCCACAGATGCCTCCCCTCAAACCCCAGAAACTGTCTACCAACCTCAGGACAGAGCATGTTGATTGAGAATAAGATTAGACTACACAGCGGGGGTTATAAGGAATCTATTAGTGTGTAAGGTGTAAAGAGGTGCTGCTTTGTATATTTTGAGAAGTCAGCCAATCAGTCACCAATCATTTATTAAGAGTCAACAATATGCCACAGATTGTTTTAAGTGCAGGGGATACGAAAAAGGCAAAAGACAGTCTCTGCTCTCAAGGAGGTCAGAGTCTAATGGGTGAGACAACTTGTAGTTAAGTGCAAATATTCTATATTGGAGATAAATAGGAAATAATTCTTTCTTCTTTTCTTACTTCCTTTCTTTTTTCCTTCCTTCCTTCATCCCTTCCTACTTTCCTACTTCCCTCCCTCTCTCTTTCTTCCCTTCCTCCCTTCCTTCTTTCTCCAAACCTGTTCATCCTCCTTCTTTTCCTCTCCTTCTATTCTTCCCCTTCTTCCCTTCTCTTTCCTCCTTTCCTCCCTTTGTCCCTCCCTACCCTCTTTCCTTCCTTTCTTCCTTCCTCCTTCCATTTCTTCCTACGTGCTCTAGTGCTTAGTACAGTGCTTGGCACACAGGGGACAAATAATAAACATTTATTGAATTGAATTGTTCTCACTTGATCCTCAGCAATAATTCTGTGTGGTATGTACTGTTATAAATCCCATTTTACGCATGAGCAAAATGAGGCTGAAAGTTTAAGGGACTGGTCCAGGGTCACACAGCTAGTAAGCATCTGAGGCAGAAAGTTAACTCAGATGTTTCTGACTCCAACTCTGAGTGTCCACTGCACCACCCAGCTCCTACTGAACCACTCTGTTCTCTGGATTTCACTTCCTTAACTGTGTTCTGTGCCACCTCATGAGGAGGGGTTTAAAGGGATAATGTTGATACCAGTGATATTTTTCCTATTCACTTATTAGCCATTAAAACCATGTATATGTTAAATAAATGCAGTAATTTCCTGCATGAGAATAATAGTGGTCACTTCCCACATCAAAAATAACATCGAGGTAACCTGTATTGTTGCCAAATTTGCTCTCAATCTCCCAGTGTGCTTCCTTAATCTCCTGACATATTCCATGGCCCATCCCGATTAGAATTATGGGTTCTGTCAATGCATTTGAAAGCTCAAAACCTTCCTTAGTTAAATTAGTTTGTGAACTTCTGGTATTTGGCACCTCCACCATTCTATCAATATAGTAAATGTGTGGTGGTGATGAGGTGTGTGTGTGGTGTGTGGTGTGTGTGTGTGTGTGCGTGCGTGTGTGTGTGTGTGTGTGTGTGTGTGTGTGGGTGTATGTGCTGGGTCACAAGAAGCTGGGCAAAATGATGCTCCTTCTACACCCCTCACTTGCTACTTTCTTCCTTGGTTTCCTTTGAGTTTTCCCTCCCAATCTCACTTACTTTCTTTTTGTTCATCTATTGAAACCTGAAAAACTGGCATTGGAATTTAACATAACAGTGAGAAAGAAATGGGAGTAAAATCTCACCCCTAAATAAGTAGGAAGTATCAGGTGGTGAAGAGGAATAAGACCAACTGGCATCTTACCTAGAACACAGCCTTAGGACTAATTTTCTTAACTTTAGACCAGAGCTACAAGCTCTTTTTCCACACTGGTTTAGCCCCTTGGATTTGGTTACCCTTGGAACTGTGGTGTAACATGCTGTTTATACTCTGTCAGAGCGGGAAAAATGCCTTTTTTTTCCCTTTTCTGAGGGGACAGATGGGCCTAATCAAGAGTGACCACATGCTACCAAGAGAAAGGATTTGAAGTCTTGTCTCATCAGAAATCAGAACAAATCTGTTCCCTCATTCTCATGTAATGTATAAAATGTTCTAGAGACACAATTTCTGGGTAATTACTCATTTCATTAATTATGTCTAGCAAATAAGTAAGTAAATGAAGGTCATTTGGCTATCTCTCATAAACCGAAGTTGAATCATAGCAGCCTATTGATGCTTATATGCCCTTGGAAGAGTGGGTGTTCTGTTTAGGTGGCAATCAACTGTGTTCACCTACCAATTAATGAGAAGAATGAATATTATAATGAAAGATGGACCCATGCTAATGAAGGGCTAGGGGAATGTGACTTTGATTATTTCAATCTTACTCCCAGGGCACCCCCCAGGGATCACCTCCCCCTCTAGACAAAGGATCTACCCTCCCTCACCCAAGCTTGAGTAGAACACAAAGGGCTTTCCCAGTTGGGTGGGGTCTGAACAAGATTGATGGGAATGTGAAATCCAATCTCATTATCACCTGTATACTTCAGGGGCTGATTTGACCTGCTAGAGAATGAGAAAATAAGAAGGAAAAATATCCTGGATCACCCCAACAGTAATTGGTTATGTATGGGACAGGATTTTTAAATTATAGGAGAGACATCCTTAGGAGAAACAAAGTAAATTTATTTTACAAACCTTGCAAGATTTGGGCATACCTCCATAATGGGGGAGGCGAGGTAAAAGGGAACCTGTCTTAATTTATACTCTTTATGAAAAGATTCCCACCCACCTCTATCCCTTCTCACCATTGGTTGGAAGGTGGGCTTACAGTCTAGGCATGAAAAGTAGGCAGAGGACCAAGGTTGATCCAGTCCATTCAGGTTTTTCCCTATCAGAACTCAACTGCCTGGGTGGCATCTGAAAGTCTAGGAGAAGAAATGGGGTGAGGGGGGAGGAGAGACCTTCCTGGAGCAGAGAAGAAATAGCTCACAGGAAGTTCATTATGTTCTAACATCTGAGAGAGAGGGGGAAGGGTATGCCTTCCAAAATTACAAGGCCAAATCCCAAACCTCTCCTAATCCCTTAGACATACCCTGTGAAGTCTTCACAATTATCCATCCCATTCAGTCCCCCCTCTGATTTTTTACGATTTTGAAGGCTTCACACATCATTGCTGATATAAATTGCGTCCCCATTACCCTTTTCTAAGGTTTCCATTCCTCAAAATCTCCGACGCATTGACAAATCAAAGGGGGCAGTCCCCTTTGTAAATACAGATATGGAGATCCAAAGGAAAACATTGATGCAATTGTCCCTTTAAGATTCAAAAAGTCTTTTCCTGTATAGTTGTCTGGCAGGGAGCACCAAAAGTCTTCTGGTCCTTGGCATTTGCTCTCAACACAGCATCCAAGCACCTTCCTCTTGTCTTCTTATAGGAACCAGCTTTCTGTCCATTCTCCCACAAAAGTCACCTTAGCACAATTTTAAGTTACCATTTCTAATCCTTATAACCCTGATCATTTTACAAATTCAAAATTTGAACCTTGACCAATTGTTCTGTTTAAGAAATCCACATCAGAACCCAGTTTCTTATATTTCACATTCACTCATTATTAATTTCCTCACTGGGAGGATGATATCTCACTTAAGGAATTGACTGGCTCCAGTACATACATAAACACATTAAATAACCAATTTTTAGTACAGTACATACAGTATCATAAACTTTTGTGATGCCATGTTTCTTTGATGGCATTTACAGAATAAATCACAAGCCATTCTTCTTTTAACATTATTAATTGTAGCAAAACCCTAGACAAGCTTGATATGAAAGAATAGCAAAATAATATTTTCACAAGCCCTTGACCTAATTGTCTCCATACCATTACCAAGAAAAAATCTAACTTATCTCTACACAAAAAAACACTGCTCCCAGTCCTATAGTAATCTACAATGTTCCATAATCAATAGATTTTTTTTTTTTTTTTTACTGTACTTACAAAACCTTCTGATTATAGAAATTTGCCACCAAGAGAGTAGGGACTCAGAGTAAGGGGACCATATTTTCCCCAGCTTCCTATCAACTCCAGGCAGAAGTTATGTCAAACTACAAGCTGCATTGAGCCAGGCCTAGTCTGCCAGGCTTTAGTTAAGAGGATCAAGTCAAGAGGGACCCACCTCAGCACATGCCGAACAGTTGTCCTCTCAACTTTGCCAGGAAATCATACCTGCAGCTCATGCCTGCCCTCCCACAGGGCTGCCGGCATCTTGGGTCAGCCTTCCTTCATACTCACACCTGGAGTTAGACTCAGAAAAACAGTCAGTTAACAGACCCATTAAGTCTTTGATTGGCAAGATGGAATGAATATAATCTCACATTGCTTCAGGAACATCCTTAAAACTAGCTCTAAATAGCTTGTATGCATTTCCTCCCTTATTCATAAAGTCTTCCCATTAAGATCATAAGTTATTGCTCTAACACATTTGCATCAGTTTCTCTTCTATTTTCCTATTCTTCTCTAATTATGCCTGATCTGAAAGAATTGAACCATGTAACTTTATGTTTATGTTTTAGACGATGGAATGAATTCCAACCCACATTTAACTTTTCCCATCAATACAGAAATATTCTACAACTTATCTCTCTTAAAGAGACTTACACTGAAATTCTTTCCCTAAACTGAAGATGTCTCTGATTTAGTTCCGGTGATTAATTACACTATTTGTATTAATACCTAATTGCTCTTATATCACTTTAAAACATCTAAGAACTCTATCTCACATAGATACAACATAACTTTAAATCCCAGCTTTAGTCTATGGGATAATGATTCAACCTTATATTTGTAAACAATATTATCTCATAAAACTTCTTTTCCCTTTTCCCCAAATTATTCCCATTAATACTTTAGAAACCATATTATCTTTCATTTGGCTATACAAGAGTACCAATATAACCAGTCATTTGGTTAAAAACAACAAGATTTCACATATTTGCATTTATCCAATTTTCCATTTTTCCCCATAAAACCAACTTATTTCACAATGGTAGCAGATTCTGGCAGATAACTTCCCTTTTGTCACCACCTGTTTATTTCTGATTAAAGAGATCTGCCATATCATCTCCCCCTGAGGGTGGGTTCTTTCCCATCAGATGGCAAGCTTCACTAATAAAAATTGTATCCTTAAGACCAACATCCTCAAAACCTAATCTTATTCTAAAAACCCATCACTTTTTGCTGACTTTAAGAAGCCAGGTTCGGAGGCTTCTGACACCTACTGTTTTCTTTCTTTCAGTAAAAACTCAAATCCCAGTAACTGCTGCTCCTCCCCCTTTCTTCCCTTCTGACAGGTGGACAAAGGTAAAACTCTTTCTTCCTATTTAAACTAAGTGGGGGGAGGAGTAAGGAATGCACAGACTGCCTCTTTACTCAATAATGTAGAAGAAGACATTGAATGGGCCTTTCTTGGGGTACATAAAACACATGCTTTAACCACCCTCTCCAAAGACTTCTACAGATAAGCATTAATTCCCCAAGTATAAGGTTCTCACCCATAAACTCAGAAAGCTCACAGTAGGTTTGAACTGCAACCAATTAGCTTACAGGTGGAGATTCAGCAGGCCTTCTTAAAATCATACAAAAAGATTTTACAGAGCATTTTTCAAAAGCATTTTCCCTTCTTTAAAACAGTTTAAATTTCATCCTGATATAAACAGGGATTGTCACTAAACTTTCATGAAGAAAAATTATTTGGACAGCTCTAAAATGAGATGTGTCTCTCTCCTTCTTAGAGCAAAATTAACCCTTAAACATTGGGATTCATTCACAAATTCCCAAAGTGCCATTACAAATTAGTCCATAAACTTCCAGATTAACATACATAAATATATCTCTAGATGATACAGGCTTGAAAATCATACCCCTATATTTTTCAAGGTATTATAACAAGTCAATTCTTTGTTATTACAAAATTTCTAGATATCACAAAATTCTTTCATCAAAAAGGTGTTGTAATGGGGAGAACGCTTAGTTTCTATACATTACATACCCAATTAAATTAGCTTTATCACAATAACAAAGTTTACCAGGACTTTAAAAACTTTGTCCATAGGAATTCCTCTGTCCTGAAAACTTCACATGAAATTGAATATCCAAAAGTCCTTCGTTCAGTTAACAACCTCAATTTCTTAATTAAGTACAATTCTTATTCTAACAACATCTAGGTTATAAGAGGAATTATTTTAATCACTAGTGGTAACATTTTAATTTCTAAGACCCAATATTCTTAGCACCGTAAAAGAAAAGATTACTGTTTATAAAACCCCATTTTAACAGTTCATAATGTATCCTGAATTGACAGGGATTACAAGAGGACCCAACAAGGCCTCTGTATAAATACTTGATTTACAGCAAAAACGATTTCAATTGAACTTTCAGACAAAACTTGAAAGTTATAATTTCTTAGGTTACAGCAATTGTCCAACTTCTTAATTTAATACAACTCTAACAAAATTTATACTATAGAAATGTCATAATGCCCTAAACATTATTATGTATGTAAAATTTGAACTACCCATTTCAGTCTAGGTAAATACATTTCTAAACCAAATATGACAGTTTAAAATTACCAAATTGTCATCACATCCTTTAAAAGCACCCAATTCACATATATCAAACTCAGATTAAAACCACATAATGGTCTTCTCAAATTACACAACCTAAGAGAGTTTTAGAAATACAATATAATTTTAGAAATTCAGAAACAACAAATTTCAGATAACATCAACTGCATTTCCAGGTTATCACATATAGGAATTGTTGATCCTGTAACTTCTGGTATTTCTATATTAATACATTAATATATAAATACATGCATAACATATATTAATACATTAATATCTTAAATACACTTTATTTATTTAGCTGTATATTCTTCAGCACCCACTACCTCTGGCCGAAGTATTAGGAATATTTGCCTGGCCATGAATGAACTTATAAAAAGAAAGAAAAACTTTATTATTTCATATCATTATCTGCTTTTATGAACCATCCAGATTTGAATTTGGCACCCCGCTTTCTCCAAGCTTCATTTTATGCATACTGGCAATTAACAAAATGCCTAAAAGGATTTTGAGGGGGAAGGGGTGCGGGCACTTCTCTTCAAAAAAACCTTTTGGACTCTTAAGAAAGACAAGAGGGAGTGGTCCTTAAGAGCACATGGATTTGCAACTCCCCCACTCATTCTTTCTACCAAGATAGAATATTTTTCTCAGTTTCCCCTTCATCCTACTTTCTCAGATAACATGGAGGGGAAAAATCCCTCTCAGTTGCTAATGGCTTTTCCCTAGGTGTATTACATTTGGGCCTGGAAGCCTTTCTAAGAACAAAGGAGCAAATTAGATATGCTAATTTTCAGGGGGCTAGCTTAATTCCTATCCCTAGCCACTAGTATATGGCTTAAATCATGATTTTATATAATCTCTGTGAAAACAAAATTCAGTCATACCTTACGTGGGCAAAGCTTAATGATTATAGAAATCAAAATCTTTCTCATAGTAAATACCCAGATTCAATAAAATCTTTCATCACTAACTAATCAGCCCTATTTCCCAATCAGGTTACAAGTTTCTTTTAGCTTCAGCTCCCCACAGTCTTTCAATGTGGAGGGTGGGGGAAGGGTCAGGAGCACATGGCAGCTAAGAGCAACAACCCCCGACCCAAATTTTTTCTAGCTTCTATCTCTCTCTTTCCCAACTTTTACTTTAACTTTTAGCCTCTGCATTCCAATTTCAATCTAGAGGGCTCTATGTGGAAGCACTTAATGCTTTTCTTTTCATTTTTGCTTTGTGCTATAACTATATGACCACAGGACAACAGGACACAGAGATTCTGGGTTGTAATTCAGTTGACACTTTGTCAGCTATCTGATATGTTGTATCTACAACCTATTAAGGAGGTTCCTTTTATCATGGTCATAAAAGGTACAGGCGTGCCGAGTCTGCAAAATGACATTTCAAGAGATAATTAAGCACTGAATCCTGTATTGTCTATATGAACTACCCTCTCCCTTTAAACGTGGCCATTGACTTGGGAAGACCCCAATGGCCGCTGGCTAATAAACTTCTCCATTCAAAACTTATACTCTGTGGCGTGTCTCACTCGCTTCTGGTATAACATTTTGGAGGTCCCAGCGAGATGAGGCGGTATTTCGTGTTACCGCTCTGGAGACACACACAGAATTCCGCACCTCAACAGGGAGTCTCTGCCCCCGATCCACCTTCTCTCACTTCGGAGGGCCGGCTCCTGGGGATTTCTTTTCCTAGGGCTCTGATGTGGGGAGATGGTCTCGGAGAATGGGCTCTTTGCTGACCTGTCCCTTTTCGACCTACGGAGAATTCTGATTTTCAGGCCTCTAGAGGTAAGATTTTCTGTTTCTGGGCTAGCCACTCTGGTCTCTGTTACCACGACACCCCTGATGAGGGGAAGGTGGGCAGAGTGGAAGAGCTGAGACGTCAGCCTCTTCCTGCTGGGGTGCGGGGAGATTGGGGGTCGTATTGTGTGGGACGAGTGAAGACCTCTCATAAAAGGGGAAGAATTGAATAAAATAAAATAAGTAGAATAGCAAGTTACTTGGATATTTTCTTTTCCGTAAGACCATTTCTCTACTCAGATATTTTTCCTTCTGCATTCTGCAAGCTAAGCTAGTGACCGTAGGGTCCCGGGGTTAGGAATCGGACACCGGATACTCCGACCCTGTGTATTTACCTAATGGCCGAGAGGCTTGAAAGAAAGAAGGGTTGGGGTGAATAAGTCAGCAACCATAAAATTCTCTGAGGGTAAGGATAGGACACAGGATGCTCACCCCCTGTACATTGACCCCAGGATGAGAGAACCTCCGTTTGGGGAAGAATGGATGAAAAGCCAGAAAGCCAGGTGCAATGTAGATGTGCAAGATCAGTTAGGTATAAGAATGATGGGAGGCAAGGTGTAAGGATACTGGGGATATCTGCCATAGCCACAGATGTGAAAATGAGGTAACTAACAACTAATTCCTGCCTGTCACCGATAACCGAACTGTTTGTTCAATCGTCATTGTCATTGTCATTAAGACAGATTTACTACCTTGAGATTGATAGTAGAATGAAACAAGAATGGTGGGAAGTTCATGTTCGTCATTTGCTTGTCAAAAATAATTAAAATTTTGTTCCTTGCTATTGTCCCTGGGATAGATTTATCGGGTCCAGATTGTACCCTCAAAGCTTACGTCTGCAAGCTGAGAGGAAGGAGGTTGGGAGGGGGAATTGAGGTTAGGGACCTATGTAAACACCCCAATTTTCTGTGTCCAGTGCGCTCTGACACTGAGAGGACTCCCCAGTCCTTTCCGTGTCCGGGTGGCCCTTTCCCGCGGGATCGTAATAAATTTTCCTTTCTACTTTCACCTTGAGATGCCTCTGTTTTTAATTCTTGGATTCATAAAATCCATCCCACACAGTATCCTTAAGGAGGAAATCTGGTTCACTTTTCTTTCCTCTGAGGGGACCTGTTTAGCCCTCAACCAACTCATGCCATCTGGTCTTCTGTTTTGTGTTGGGTGTGGGGAGATTGAGGGTCCTATCCCTAAGGAGGAAATCTGGTTCACTTTTCTTTCCTCTGAGGGGACCTGTTTAGCCTTCAATTCGATCCACACTGTGTTTTTTTGTTATGTTTTGAGTTCGTCTCTGTTCGTGTGTCTATGTCAAATTGTGAAATGTCTATGTTTTGTTAAAAATCTGAAATGCAGGCAGCCAGAGATTTCAGGCTGCAACTAGGGAAACAAAGACTCTTTCCCCTTGTGATTCTATATGTGGTCAACCTGGAATCACAACGAAAAAAAGGGTTAAAATTTTGACAAATTCTGGGTTTCAATTGTTAAAAAGTTTGGAAATTGGTTAGTTGAATTCCAGGAGAGGGAACTCCTGAAATTGTAAATTCATTCCAGGAGCTTGCTGAAAGACCTCCTCCCAATGAATGCCTTCTGGCTAAAACCTCTGTTAAAGTTTTCTATAGGACTCTAGCATTTGTCTTTGTCCCTGATCACAGTTAGGAGGGAATCTTTTCCCTTAGATTCTAGTGCAAAAGTTTTTTTAGGAGTAAGCGAGGAGTGAAGTTTACTTCATTGAGATTTTTCACCATTGTTATCCTGTTTCAGGGCTGCAGTAAAAGTTAGAGCAGATAAAACAAACTCCTCTCCTCTCAGATCAGATTAGAAAAACGCAGGAGAGTTGTAGGGAAAACTGAAATCACCCTTCCCCACCTGGTAAAAAGGAGGAGAAGGACAGAAATTCACAGACTAACAGTCAGTCCTGTGCCCCTGGGTAGCCCATCCTTTTTGGCAAAGCTTGGAAATGCCATCCAGGTCCTTTGCATCTTGCCCACTCTGTCCTCAGAACCTGCAAACTGCCCTAGGCTCAGTAACTTCTGCGGTCGTGGGGGAAGGGTGAGGTAGATGGATTTGGACTTTCTGCCTCCCAGAATTGTCACCATTGGGATACCAGCTTCTGCTCTAGGTAACTTCACATTTTTGTTCCAATTGCAAACTGTATTTTAATCTCTGTTTGACCTGTTTCCTGATTTGCAAAGGGAAATAATAATGATGGTTGTTTATATTTTAGACACAACATTATTATCCCTCTGATTTCATGTAATTGTTAACCTTTGAAGTAGTTTTTTGGATACCAAAATAATAAGTTGAATAATTTCTATATGTGATAAAATTTGGAACTGTTATATGTGGTTGTAACAAGTGAATAATTAATAATACTGATATTAACCATGAGAACACACTTTCCATGTGAGAAAGTTTTTATGAGCATATATCTGGTGGTTTAAAGACGAGATGGAAGACTCTCTGTGCATAGAGGTTTAGAAAATTGCTCACCTAAATTGATAAATGGGCTCTGAATTAAGGGCTGTATTTCTAAAATTCTTAGATTTTGTAATTTGAAAAGACTATTATGCGATTTTAATCTGAGTTTGATATATGTGAATTGAGTGCTCTTAGAGGATGTAATGAAAATTTGGTAATTTTAAATTGTCATATTTGGTTTAGATTGTACTTACCTAGACAGACATGAGTAGTTCAAACTTTACACACATAATAATGTTTAGGGCTTAAAGTTGCATTAGATTAAGAAGCTGGACAATTGCTGTAACTTAAGAAATTATAAACTTCCAAGTTTTGTCTTTATTTAAAAGGAAGTTCAATTGAAATTGTTTTTGCTATAAGTCAGGAATTTGTGCAGAGGCCTTTCGGGTTCTCTTGTGAACTGTTAAAATATGGTTTTATAAACAGTAGTGTTTTCTTTTACTATGCTAAGAGTATTGGGCCTTAGAAGTTAAGAATGTTACCACTACTGGTTACGAACCAGATCTGATTTGCTTATCCAACTCAGTTATGATCACTAGATTGGTAATTAATTAGAATCTGTTTCAAGTTTTAAATACATGATAATTGCTTGTGGTGTACTTATTTCTAAATTTGTTATTATATACAAATTGGTTAACATCGCATTACCTATGCTGTTAGAAAATAATTTCTCTCATAATCTGGATGTTGTTAGATTAAGAATTGTACTTAATTAAGAAATTGAGGATGTTAACTGAACTGAGGACATTTAGATATTCAATCTTGTGAAAGTTTTCAGGGTAGAGGGATTCCTATGGACAAAGTTTTTAAAGGTCCTGGTAAACTTTGTTATTGTAATAAAAGCTAACTTAATTGGGTATAGAAACTAAGTGTTATCCCCATTACAACATCTTTTTGACTAAAGGATTTTGTGATATCTAGAAATTCTGTAATAACAAAGAATTCAGTTGTTATAATACTTTGAAAATATAGGAGTGTGATTTTTCAAGCCTGTATCATCTAAAGATACATATTTATGTATGTTAATCTGGAGGTTTATGGATTAATTGGTGATGGCACTTTGGGAATATGAATGAATCCAAATGTTTAAAGGTTATTTTGCTTTAAGAAGGAAGGAGGAGGGGCAACAATTACTGGGATTTGAGTTTTTACTGAAAGAAAGAACAGTAGGGGTCTCAAACCTGGCTTTTTAAAGTCAGCAAAGGTGATGTTTTTAGGATAAGATTGGGTTTCGAGGAGGATGTGGGTCTTAAGGATACAGTTCTTATTAGTGAAGCTTGCCATCTGATGGGAAAGAACCCACCCTCAGGGGGAGATGATGTGGCAGATCTCTTTAATCAGAAATAAGCAGGTAGTGACAAAAGGGAAGTTATCTGCCAGCATCTGTTACCATTGTGAAAGAAGTTGTTTTAAAAAAAATGGGAAATTTGGATAAATGCAAATATGTAAAATCTTGTTGTTTTAATCAAATGACTGGTTATATTGGTACTCTTGTATAGTCAAATG
Organism: Trichosurus vulpecula; assembly: GCF_011100635.1. Classification (NCBI taxonomy): domain Eukaryota; kingdom Metazoa; phylum Chordata; class Mammalia; order Diprotodontia; family Phalangeridae; genus Trichosurus; species Trichosurus vulpecula. Next base: position 79,267,723 of record NC_050573.1, read on the forward strand.
AAAGATAATATGGCTTCTAAAGTGTTAATGAGAATAATTAGAAAGGAGAGAGAAGTTTTATGATGTAGGGGTGAATCATTATCCCATAGACTAAGGCTGGGATTTTAAAGTTATATTGTATTTATGCGAGATAGAGTTCTTGGATGTTGTGAAGTGATATAAGAGCAATTGGGTATTGACACAAATAGTGTAATTAATTACTGCGACTAAATCAGAGACATCTTCAGTTTAGGTAAACAATTCTAGAAGTATTTTGGAAAATGTTTTTGTGATTTTAAGTGAGAGTTAGAGCTTAACAATGTGTATAAGACTCAATTCCTGAAGTGTTCCTTTTTTCCTCCAGAAGGAATTAACAGGGACAAATCCATCAACTTGTGAGGTCAGTCATTAACCTCTTTTGTTTGTTTAAGCAAACTGGAATGGGATTCCAGTATACACAGTTATGTCAGTAAAAAGTACTAACTTATGAGTTGTTTTGTGTTATGGTTGGAATGTAAAGGGACACTGAGTAATAGGTTGGAAAGGTAAATAAAAGCTTGAGGGGATACGAAAGGCAGATGAGAAAGTTAGGGGACAGATGGGAGTTAGCTAAGCCTCCCCTGTCCTGAGAATGATAGTTTCAGATGGTTTTAGCAAGTTGGGAAAGAGTGTGAGGAAGTATTTAGAAGCTGGAAATGTTATGTAGCCTGATTTGTTAATTATTAGCTCAGTGAAATTTGGGCAGTCTCATCTGAAGGATATTTATTTGCTATTTAAGATTTTATGGGACTATAATTTAATATTGTTTTAAGCTCTGATTACAGGTTTAGGTCACGTGGAAGCCAGTAGTGGTATGGCAGGCATTGCAAGCTGAGAACTTGAAAGGTCTGTGCCTGGGAAACAGTCTTGAAGACGACCTTGGACACAGCCTAGGTAGGATCTTCCTGACTCTATTTCCCAATTCTGCTATTTCCTTTCTGAAAAGGAAAGTCTCCACCTGATTACTCTTAAGCCCTGCTTTCAGCACCTGGTGACTATAAGATTGGCTATCAGATATGACTGGTGCCTGGAATCAAACAGAGATAAGGAAGTTCTTTCCTTCTGTTAAGATACATGACATTGTCCCTCGTTTCTTTCATAGCAAATTTATATTAACAAGAAGTTTTGTAGGCACTATGCTAAATCTATTAGGTAATAGGTGAATATTGAAATATCTCTGAGTAATTATAATAGGATACAGGTATGAATAGCTTACAATTTTAACCTATGTTCATGGCCAAATAAAACATTGAAATAATACAGGGATAACATCCTCCAAAAGGGGGAAATGATTAGGCAAAGCAAATAAGGCAAAGATGTAATGTGATCAATGTCTAAGAGAAGGAATGGATAGCAAATTTTGAAAAAGGCAATTCCCCTAAGAATTATATACAGATGTGTATGACTGGCTCCAAAATTTATCAATTCTGGAAATTCGAGCTGATAAGTATGTTTTGGTAACAAGATCTTAAATGTGGATTTTTGCACAAGGAAATTGTATAAGATATTGTTACAAGTGAAATTATATCTCCTTTGTAAGGTATCTGTCTGATGATTTTAAAGGAAGATGAATTCAATTTATGGTTGGACCTTCATATTTTAAAGGATTCTTATACCAGGTACAAAATTTAGGTAAGGACAGAAACAGTAGATGATATATGAACTGAAATACTCTGAAGTTAAAAGAAGGAGAACCAAATTTAAGTGATTGTACTAAGTTATATTAAGTTAGAATTGTCTGGGAATTTCTAGATCTGAACCAGAGAAGCAGAACTCTCTTTTACTATCTAGGTATTGTATTTGTTTGAACTTAGCCCTGCGTGGCTGGGACCTATGTTGTGCTGTTTTTCTCTCAATTATCAAATCATATGTATTCTGGGAGCTCCTATCAGATCTGACTACTTCTACAGCTGCCAACTTGTGGATGGACTCCTTGATCCTTCTGTCACATCTGCCCCTGATCCCAAGTGGACATCTGAGCCCATAGGACACCTTGCCCTCCGGTTTCAAAGGAGCCTGAAGGGGACAGCATCAGACGCAGGCAGCCCCTCCCGAGACTCTGGACCAGAATCTGTACGAAGGACAACTCTCTTTCTGAGTCCCTTGCGTTCCCAAGACTGTTTACTTGTACCTTTGGTGTCTTTAGCTTATTTTACTCGGGTGCTCTAGTTTCCCCATTGTGCTCCCTACTGATCCCCCTTGCAACTTGCTCCCCCTGCTTGTTTACAAGTAGTTTATAATTACTGTCCATCTCTGGGGATGTCCAAATACACAAAAAAAAAACAAAACCTGAATCCACCTAGATAAGGATTTTTAGAACTTCTAAGGTAGAGTTTTTTTTTTTCCATACCTTAATTGGTCTTCAGGCGAAACCTTCAGTTTGCCTTTGACCAAAAGGGGGAAATGTGGAATGTTTTATACCATTTTGTAGCCTGAATTAATGAGTAACTGGAAGAAGATCCAGGACCTGGGCTTCTTTGTTCTCTAAACTTTGCTCAGGAAATACCTCTACCTCTGTTGACAAGGCCAGATCAGACTTACTTAAGGATATTTTTCCCTGTTTGCCATTGAGGGATGAGACCCTAATCCTGAGAGGAGCACCTTGCTTAATATTTTACAGGTATATACTTTAACTGACCCTTGTCAACACTCTTGTCTTTACAAACTTTTCACTTGGCATGTTGCACAGGCTTTGGGAGTCCTAACGCAGTCCTTAGTTGCCTAAGCCAGTTGCCTGTTTAAAACAATTAGATTCCCTGGCTGCTGCAGCCACTCTAATTGAAGAAGCTTCTGAATTTCTACCTGAGCCTTGCCCTCTATTGTTACTTTATGCATGCCTTCAGTTACTTCCCAAACCCCTGCTTTACAGGATGCCTTTGGGGAATTTTTACTGCAAGTTTTTCACCTGACACTAGCCTAAGCTGATATTGAGTGATTTTCAGGGGACCAAGGCCCCCCCCCCCCCCCCCCCCCCCCCCCCCCCCGCTCACCACCCTGCTAGCACTTTGGCTGCCCCCCCCCCCATTTTATTGATCCTGTCCGTAACTATAGGTTCCTGATTACTCTCTTATGTCTCCAACCTTATTCGTTCTCATGTTAATTCTGTCCCTGTCTTAGTGGCCCAAACCTCAGGTGCTCTGAATCAAGTCATTCCTTTTCAAATATTTGAAATGTTCCATAAAAGAAGTGGGAGATGTAATACTTGAGTAGCCAGCTATTGCTAGAAAAACCCTGCCCCCATCCCCTAACTGCAAACCCCAGTTTGTGTAAGAAAATCAGACTTAGTTCCTGCCATTTGGCGTTCAGTGGGTGTCCTTGACACCCCCCCCCTCCCATGACTGTTCTGGGAGTATGGAGTATGGCCTTGAAGGATGAAAGCCTCAGCCTCAGATATTCTTTTGAATTATGTGACTGTTCCTAGCTCTTATCTCATGAGTCATGTTGTGGGATGTATGGCAACTGGACACAGAGATTCTGGGTTGTAATTCAGTTGACACTTAGTCAGCTGTCTGATATGTTGTATCTACAATCTATTAAGGAGTTTCCTTTGATCATGGTCATAAAAGGTACAGGTGTGCCGAGTCTGCAAAATGACATTTCAAGAGATAATTAAGCACTGAATCCTGTATTGTCTATATGAACTACCCTCTCCCTTTAAACGTGGCCATTGACTTGGGAAGACCCCAGTGGCCGCCGGCTAATAAACTTCTCCATTCAAAACTTATACTCTGTGGCATGTCTCACTCGCTTCTGGTATAACAGTTGGATTTGGGGACAGAACTCCTAAGACTGTAAAATCCCTCCAGGAGCTCAATCTTGCTAAAACACCCTCCCAATGCTGATCACTTAGGTGAAGTTACTTGAGTTACAATCATTGAGATCTTTCACCATTGTTGTCTTGTCTCTGACCGAGCCAGAGCTGCAGTAAAAGTTAGAGCAGCTAAAACAAACTCCTCTCCTCCCAGATCAGATTAGGAGAACTGTAGGGAAAACTTAAATCCTCCTTCGCCAACTGGCAAAAGGAGGAGAAGGACAGAATTTCACAGACTGACAGTATTCTGACAGTCCTGTGCCCATGGGTACCTTTGTAGCCCATTCATTTTGGCAAAGTTTGGAATGTCACCCAGGTCCTATGCATTCTGCCCACTCTGTCCACAGCAGCTGCAAACTGCCCTAGGCTCAGTAACTTCTGCAGTTGTGGGGGAAGTGTGAGGCAGATGGATTTGGATTTTCTGACTCCCAGAATTGTCACCATTGGGATACTAGCTTCTGCTCTAGGTAACTTCACACTTCTTGTTCCAGCTGCAAAACTGTATTTTAATCTCTGTTTAAACCTGTTTCCTGAGATTTAAAGGGAAAATAATAATGATGGTTGTTATGGAATCAAAATGATAATGATTGTAAAATGCTTAACATAAAGTCTGGTATATGTTAGATACAACATTATTATTATTATCTCTCTGATTTAAGGTAATTGTTAACTTTTGAAGTGGTTTTTAAATACCAAAAGTAATAAGTTGAATAATTTCTATATGTGGTAATCTGGAAATGCAATAGATGTCACCTGAAAATTGTTGTTTCTGTATTTCTAAACTTGCATTGTGTTCCCAAAAATTCTCTTAGATTGTGAACTCTGAGAAGACCATTGTGTGGTAAGAAATGATATTATAGCAATTTTAATCTGATTTTGATATATGTGAATTGGGTTTCCAAAGGGAGGTGATAAAATCTGGAACTGTTATATGTGGTTATAACAAGTAATTAATTAATAATACTGATATTTAACCACAAGAACAGACTTTCTGTGTGAAAAAGTTTTCTATTATGAGAATATATCTGGTGATTTAAAGTTATAGTTTCAAATGAAGAGATGAAAGATTCTCTGTGCATGGAGATTTAGAAATGTGTTCACCTAACTGATAAATGGGTTGTTTCAAGTTTTAAAATGCATAATTATGTTTAGGGCGCTGTTACATTTCTAAATTGTGTAATTTGACAAACGGATGTATCAGCAATGTTGAAAAATGTGGTAGTCTTTTACAATGCTAAGAGTATTGGGCCTTAGAAATTAAAATGTTACCACTAGTGATTAAAATAATTCCTCTTTATAATCTGGATGTTGTTAGACTAAGAATTGTAGTTAATTAAGAAATTGAGGTTTTTAACTGAAACAAGAACTTTTGAAACCATCTAGTCATGAATTCTTATCAATCTTGTGTGGTTTTCTGTGTAGAGGAATTACTCTGGAAAAAGCTTTTTAAAGTCCTGGTAAACCTTATTATTGTGATAAGGCTAATTAATTGGGTATGTAATTATAGAAACTAAGTGTCCTCCACATTATAACACTTTTTGACTAAGTAACTTTGTAATATCTAGGAATTCTGGGCAATATTTGAGAATGAGGACATTTGGTACCAACTTAGTTAATGAATTCCAGCATTTAAGGATTAATTTGCTTTAAGGATAGTACTTTTGGAAAATGTTCTGTAAAATCTTTTTGTATAATTTTAGAAGGCCTGCTGAATTTCCACCTGTAAGCCAATTGGTTGCAGTTCAAACCTATTGTGAGTTCTCGGAGTTTCTGGGTGAGAACCTAATTAGAATTATTAGAATTAATGCTTATCTATAGAAGCGCCCATTTAATGTCTTATTCAAGGTTCTTTTTTGAGTTATTTTATTAGAATGAGTTATCATGGAAAACAAATTTTTTTTCTTTTTTTGGTGTCTTTGTGTGTTTAAGAAGCTGGAGTGGGATTCCAGTATACACAGTTATGACAATGAAAGTACTAACTTATGAGTTGTTTTGTCTTATGGCTGAAATGAAGGCTGAGTAATGGGTTTGAAAGATTTTGAAAGGTAAATTAAGGTTGAGGGAAAATAGGAAAGGCAGATAAGAAAGTTTAGGGACAAACGGAAGTTAGCTAAGCCTCTCCTGTCCCAAAGGAATACTAGTTTCAAATGGTTTCAGTTAAGTTGAGAGTGTGAGAAAGTATTTTAGAAGACAGAAAAGTTATGCAGCTTGATTCAATTTGATAATTATTAGCTCAATGAAATTTGGGACAGTCCTATCTGAAGGATATTTATTTGCTATTTAAGATTTTATGGGACTATAATTTAATATTGTTTTAAGCTCTGATTACAGGTTTAGGTCACGTGGAAGCCAGTAGTGGTATGGCAGGCATTGCAAGCTGAGAACTTGAAAGGTCTGTGCCTGGGAAACAGTCTTGAAGACGACCTTGGACACAACCTAGGTAGGATCTTCCTGACTCTATTTCCCAATTCTGCTATTTCCTTTCTGAAAAGGAAAATCCCCACCTGATTACTCCTAAGCCCTGCTTTCAGCATCTAATGGCTATATGATTGGCTAACAGATATGACTCATGCCTGGAATCAAACAGAGCTAAGGAAGTTCTTTCCTTCTGTTAAGATATATGACATAGTCCCTCTTCCCTTTATAGCAAATTTATATTATCAAGAAGTTTTGTAAGCACAATGCTAAATCTATTAGGTAATAGATGAATATTGGAATATCTCTGAGTTATTATAATAGGATACAGGAATGAATAGCTTACAATTTTAACCTATGTTCATGACCAAATAAAGATTAGAAGGAGTATAGAGATAACATCCTCCAAAAGGAGGAAATGATTAGACAAAGTAATAAAGCAAAGATGTAATGTGATAAATGTCTAATTAAATAGGATAGCAAATTTTGAGGAAAAGGCAATAGGATAAAATTGGTTCCTCTAAGAATTATATACAGATGTGTATGATTGGCTCCAAAATTTATCAGTCATGGAAATTCAAGCTAATAAGTGTGTTTAGGTAGTAAGATCTTAAATGTGGATTTTTGTACAAGAAAATTGTATGAGATAGTACAAGTGAAATTATATCTCCTTTATTAAAGTTTCTGTCTGATGATTTTAAAAGGAAGATGAATTAAGGTTAGAAACAGTAGATGATATATGAACTGAAATACTCTGAAGTTAAAAGGAGAGCCAAATTTAAGTGATTGTACTAAGTTATATTAAGTTAGAATTGTCTGAGGATTTCTAGATCTGAACCAGAGAAGCAGAACTCTCTTTTACTATCTAGGAACCAGATAACTACAATCAGGCATCTGAAAAAAAATTTTGTTGCTTTAAATGGACATTGGAATACGTAACTTGGATTTAAAGTTACTTTGTATACAAATTGTGCAATTAATTGCTAGAATTAAATCAAACATTTTTAGTTTTGTTAAGAATGGTTTGTGGATTATTTTGTAAATGCCATCAAAGAGACATGGCATGACTAAAAGTTTATGATGCTATATGTACTGTGTTACTGGGATACATGGAAGTTTATGATGTTCGACATTGTTAATAATGATTGCATTACTTTGTATGGTTCATGTTTAAGTTTTCTTGGTTATCTAATGTGTTCTGGGAGCTCCTGTCAGATCTGACTACTTCTACAGCTGCCAACTTGTAGATATGGACTCCTTGATCCTTCTGTCACATCTGCCCCTGATCCTGAGTGGACATCTGAGCCCATAGGACACCTTGCCCTCTGGTTTCAAAGAGCCTGAAGGGGACAGCATCAGACGCAGGCAACCTTCCCAAGAGCCCAGACTAGAACCTGAATGAAGAACTGCTCTTTCCCTTTCTGAGTCCCTTGCATTCCCAAGACTGTTTACTTGTACCTTTGGTGTCTTTAGCTTATTTTACTTAGGTGTTCCAGTTTCCCCATTATGCTCCCTACTGATACCCCTTGCAACTTGCTCTCCCTGCTTGTTTACAAGTAGTTTATAATTCCTCTGCATCTCTGGGGATGTCCAATCACAGAAAGAAAAAAAACCTTGAATCCACCTAGATAAGGATTTTTAGAACTTTTAAGGTAGAGGTTTTTCCATACCTTAATTGGTCTTCAGGTGAAGCTTTCAGCTTACCTTTGACCAAAAGGAGGAAATGTGGAAAATATTATACTTTTTTATATCATTTTCTAATTTCAACCAGACCCAGAGCCTGATTTAACGAGTAACTGGATGAAGATCCAGGACCTGGGCTTCTTTCTGTTCTCTAAAGGTTTGCTCAGGTAATAAATACCCTTACCTCTGTCAACAAGGCCAGATCATTAAGGACATTACCCTAACCCCAAGAGAGATTACCTTGCTTAATATTCTACAGGTATATACTGTTGTACCAGAAGCGAGCGAGACACACCACAAATCAATGGCAAATGTGTTGGGGTGATGGCTTGGTTTATATAGGATATGGGGGTACAGAGTAGGGGGGAAGAGGAACAAAGGTCCTGGCTGATCAAAAGATTCAGTCAGGTTATCGTACTAGTGGGATAATCTCATTTACATTCCTTGGTGGAGTCACAGAGTCCCAGGGATATCTCCCTGGAAGGGTCTATCAAGTTATCTCTCAGTGGGATGGTCCTATCTATTGACATTCCAGGAAGGAACCAAGGAGTCTCAGGGATATCTGCTAGACAGGATCTGCCAGGTTATCTCTCAGTGGGATGGTCCTATCTATTGACATTTCAGGAAGGAGCCATAGAGTCCCAGGGGGTTTGCTAAATACCAAAGATATCTGAATCCATTCTTTCTGGGGGGGCTTGTCAGTAGCTAGGGGTTACTCAGGGGTTCCTAATTTTCCTTGTATTACAATACTATGTTATGGAATGTAATGAGACAGAGACGCTGGGCTGTAGTTTCAACTGACTTTTGTCAACATCCTTTACAACTCTATTCCATTAAGGAAAATCCTCTTCTTGTATCATGGTTAAACATACATGAGGGTCATAAAAAATGAGGTAATACAGGCTTGCTAGGTCTGCTAAAATAACGTATATAAGTTTTCTCATTGCTTTGTTCAGGCAGCCAGAGTTTATACTCTGACTCCTTGTACGTACAAGCAAGCTAGCTCCGCTATGCTTTAAGGGAAAATAATAAACAACATGGATTTTCCTATCACCTAGCTCTGTTGTTTCCTTCAACCAAATTTTCAGGTTTAACAACTGCTGAGTAGACAGGTAATCTCAAGCTGCTATTCTACAACCCCCCTAAATTCCTTATACAGGTTTTCTATCTCTCTCTTTCACAAATTTACCTTTTAAACTTTACCACAAGGATGGGCTACAAAGGTACTCAGGGGCACAGGACTGACTGTCAGTCTGTGAATTTCTATCCCTCTCCTCCTTTTGCCTAGTGGGGAAGGCGATTTAAGTTTTTCCCTACAGTTCTGCATTCTCTTCTAATCTGATCCGGGAGGAGAGGAGTTTGATTTAACTGCTCTAACTTTTACTGCAGCCCTAGTGAAAAGATCTCAATGATTGTAATTCAAGTAAAACTTCACCCCCTTGCCCACTCCCAAAAACCTCTTTTGTACTTGAATCTAAGGGAATTCGGGACTAAGACAAATGCGAGAGTCCTGCTGAAGACTTTAATGGAGGTTTTAGCCAGAAGGCATTCATTGGGAGTGATGAGGGCACAGTCTCTGGGAACCCCTGGAACCCTTGAATTCTCCTTGAATCTTCCCACTTGATCTAGCCTTGGCCTGAGGCTATAACCATTAAGCCCAAATGCCTACCTTGCCCAGTCCTCTATTGTCCAGCTGTTTCCCACCCTTAATCCTGTTTCCCGTCCTTAATCCTGATTAAAATATGTATACCCTAGCTCTGTTACCCTAGCCCTTTATGGTCTGTCATTTCCATATAGCCTTCAGCTATTTCCCCCACCCTGGAGTCTGACCTCATCCTTAAGTCCCTCCCTAGAACCCTCTTCTGGTCACCCCAGACCACCCCTCAATCCCTCCCACAACCTTTGTGTATATAATCTCCATCTTGCCTCCATGAAGGTGGTCAGATCCAATCTAGCTCAGATTGGTCTGGCCCTCTTTCCTTACAGGCGTCGCAAGGGGTGGGATCTCTTGGGGCAGGCCTATGTGGCTAACTCTTAATAAACTTTATCTTTTCCCTTGGCTGAGAAAGCTTGAGTCGAATTCTTTCAGCAGGACCCGGTGTGTCGGTACTTTGCGGTGTCGAGCACCTCTCACCCCAAACCCTCATCAGGAGGAGATGTTTTCAGCAAGAGTGAGCTCCTGGAATGGATTTACAATTTCAGGAGTTCTTTCTTCCCAAATTCAACTAACCAATTGCCAAACTTTTTAACAATTTAAAACCCAGAATTTGCCAAATTTTAACCCATTCCCCGTAGTTCCATGCTGGCCAAACGGGAGCCACAAGGAAGGGAGTCTATTTCCCTAGTGGCAGCCTGATATCTCTGGCTGCCTATGTTTCAGATTTTTTTAACAAAACATAGACATTTCACAATTTTCACATAGACACACGAACAGAGACAAACTCAAAACATAACAAAATTCACGGTGTGGATCGAATAGAAGGCTAAACAGGTCCCCTCAGAGGAAAGATTTCCTCCTCAAAGATATGACCCCCAATCTTTCTCACACCTCAACACAAAACAGAGAACCATACAGTGTGGGTGAAATCGAAGGCTAAACAAGTCCTCTCAGAGGAAAGATTTCCTCCTCAAGGATACGACCCCCAATCTCTCTCACACTCCAACACAAAACAGAGACAAACAGCATGGGTTGAATGAAGGCTAAACAAATTCCCTTGGAGGAGGGATAACGACCTCCAATCTCTCCACACCCCAAAACACAAAACAGAAAACCAAATGGCATGAGCTGATTGAAGGCTAAACAAGTCCCCTCAGAGGAAAGATTACCTCTTCAAAGATACGACCCCCAATCTTCCCACACCCCAATAGGAAGGGTGGCGTCCCAGCCCCCCTAGCTCTACCACAGCCTTGTCAGGGTTTAGCATGGTATTAGAGACCCAAATGGTTAGCCCGAAACCAGAAACCAAACCAGAAAAACCTTACCTCTAGAGGTCTACAAAACCAGAATTCTCTGTAGGCCAAAAAGGGACAGGTCAGCAAAGAGCCCATTCTCCGGGACCATCACTCCACATCAGAGTCCTAGGAAAAGAAATCCCCAGGAGCCGGCCCTCTGAAGTGAGAGAAGGTGGATCAGGGGCAGAGACTCCCTGTTGAGGTCTGGAATTCTGTGTGTGTCTCCAGGGCGGTAACACGAAATACCGCCTCATCTCACTGGGGCCTCCAAAATGTTGTACCAGAAGGGAGCGAGACACACCACAGAGTATAAGTTTTAAGTGGAGAATTTATTAGCCGGCGGCCATCGGGGTACGGCACCACAAATCAATGGCAAATGTGTTGGGGTGATGGCTTGGCTTATATAGGATATGGGGGTACAGAGTGGGGGGAAAAACAGGAACAAAGGTCCTGGCTGATCAAAAGATTCAGTCAGGTTATCGTACTAGCGGGATAATCTCATTTACATTCCTTGGTGGAGTCACGGAGTCCCAGGGATATCTCCCAGGAAGGGTCTGTCAAGTTATCTCTCAGTGGGATGGTCCTATCTATTGAGATTCCTTGGTGGAGTCATGGAGTCCCAGAGGGTTTGCTAAATGCCAAAGATATCTGAGTCCATTCTTTCTGGGGGGGCTTGTCAGTAGCTAGAGGTTACTCAGGGGTTCCTAATTTTCCTTGTATTACATATGGACCTGGGAAAGTCACTTAACTTCAGTCTGCCTCAGTCGCCTCATCTGCATAATGGAGATACCAATGGTATCTCCTAACCAGAGTTGTTGTGAGGAACAAATGAGATATTTTTAAGTGTTCTGCAAACCTTAAGGCACTATATAAATGATAGAAATGATGATGATGATGATGATGATATAAATTGTTTTCATTTTCAGCTTTGAAACAGCAGCTAGCTCAACAGTGGGGAAAGAAAAAGGGGAAAATAGTCTTGCATCTGCCTCTCTCCATATCTCTACCTCTACATCCCCCTCCCCCCTCTCTTTCTCTCTCTTCCTCCCTCCATTCTTTCCTCCTTCCCCTGCCCCTTTTCCTGGACACTAACAGGTTGATTTTCTCCTCTGTATTTGACCAATGACCCATATCAATTAGCAATGCAATGGTTAACCACATTTATAACAATTGCCCATGTAAGACAAAGTAAATAGATCTAGCACAGTGACTAGCTTGGCCCTACATGAAGAGAATGTAGGGTTTAGAGATCTGAACCAATCCCTGTCCTTTACCTCCCTTAGCAATTCGCCTTGAGCTCTTTGCTCTGGGGTTGCCTAATTTCTCAATAAGGGAAATAAGCAAACAATTGGGAATTAAACAGACAGTGACAAAGACTTTCTGATCTAATGCTAGAGTCAAGCCTCTGGCATAAATAGAACCCTTGTTTCCTAGGAAAATAACAGATGTTCTCCTGAAAACATGGGACTGAGTTGGTTTTGGTTCTCTATTCCAAAGAGTTTTCTACCTAGAGCAAGGGTTCTCTTTTATTTTAATTAGACTTTTTATTTTTAGTTTACAACACTCAGTTCTACATGTGCTTGAGTTTCAAATTTTCTTCCCTTCCCTCTCCTCCCCCTTTAGCACCCTAGAGGGCACGTAGTCTGATATAGATTCTATATAAACCTTCACGTTAAATTTACACACAATAGTTTACACAATAGTCAAGTTGTAAAGAATTATGACCAATGGAATGAATCATGAGAGAGAAGAAACAAAACCAAAAAAGAAAAGAAAAAAAAGAGAACCAATAGTTTGCCTCAATCTGCATTCAGACTCCGCAGTTCTTTCTCTGGATGTAGATAGCTTTTTCCATCATGAATCCTTTGGAGCTGTCTTTGAGCCTTGTATTGCTGAGAACAGCCAAGACTATAAAAGTTAGTCATCACAGAATCAATATGTCTGTGGTTGTGTACAATGTTCTCCTGGTTCTGCTCTGCTCACTCAGCATCAGATCATGTAGGTCTTTCCAGGTTATTTTGAAGTCCATATCTTTCCCATTTCTTATAGCACAATATAGTATTCCATTACATTCATATACCACAACTTCTTCAGCCATTCCCCAATTGATGGGCATCGCCTTGATTTCCAATTCTTTACTACCACAAAAAGAGCTGCTATAAATATTTTTGTACATACCGGCCTCTTTCCCACTTGTGCGATTCTTTTGGGACATAGTCCTAGGAGTGGTATTGCTGGGTCAAAGGGTATGCAAATTTTTATAACCCTTTGAGCATAATTCCAAATTGTCTGGATCTGTTCACAACTCCACCAACAATGTATTAATGTTCCAATTGTCCCACATTTATCAGTTTCCTGTTTCATCATGTTAGCCAATCTGACAGGAGAGATGAGGTACCTAAGAGTTGTTTTGATTTCCATTTCTCTAATCAGTAGTGATTTACACCATTTTGTCATATGCCTATAGATATCTTTAATTTCTTCCTCTGAAAACTGCCTGTTCACATCCTTTGACCATTTCTCAATTGGGGAATGGCTTTTATTCCTATAGATTTGGCTCAGTTGAGGGAGGGTTCACTTTCTGAAAACTTTGATCTTAGCCAGGGCTCTGGGACATTAGTAGATCCTTCCTAAGAGGGCAGAGCTGGAAGTAGAAGTAGTCCACCAATGACTTTTCCCTATAGTTCAGTGACTGGACTTGTTAGCGGTTTTACCTTCCTCCAAATGAATAGCAAAGGCCTTTGGACTTTAGATGAAAGGAGCAATGGTGAAGACCCCTTCTCCTAAGAGGAAGAAGGAGCACTTCAACTAAGAACACTAGATGAAGTCAGAAGATAGACCAATGGTTCACAGTCTTGGGACCAATGGAGCTTTGCCTTTAAGTAACCAGCAGTGACCATGAGATCAGCTAGTAGAAATGCCCAGCAGAGAGAGTCTGCATGTCTTCAAAGGAAGCTCAGCAGCATACCCAAGAGACAGAGTATGATGACATCAGCGGGAAACATCAGTGGATTTGTGTGTGGCAAAGGAGATATGAGCTGCTCTTAAAGAGATATGCACTGGCCACATATGTCCTCTTGGTGAGATTCTCTTCAAACTCGCTCCCCGGCCTGTATGGTATGTCCTGGGGGGAATGTTACCCCCGTAGTCTTCACACACTTTGGCAATGGAGAATTTGATGCCCAAAAAGGAAAGGACAACCCCCTTCCAGACAAGGGCACCTCTGTGACCAGAACCCAGGTGTCTTGAATCCCAGCTGTGAGCTGCTTCCTCCCCAGTACATAAATGGCTGGCTTAGAATCCACGGGGACCACGCAGAGTGGGCCAACTTCCTCTGTGCTCAATACTAACATGAGCTCAGAATGTGTGTGGGGGGTGCGAGGACACGTGTGTAAGGAAATCAGAAGCCAGAGTGGTAATTTTTGGAACACAAGTGTCTGTTATGTAAGGAAAAGAAGAGTAGACACACAGGACATGACTATGGGAGCAGGACTAGGGAAGGGGCCCTGAGCCTGGGAGATGTGACAGGTAGGATGTAGCTCATGGTCTCAATAGCACAGATGCAATTGGTATCATTACCTAAAACAGCTCCACCTTCAACTTCATGAACTCTGAAATTCTCCCATCTGACTATAATACCCTGTCCTTCTACCTCTATTGCTGGCTTGTGGACCTATTCTTCATCCTCAGCATAACCTGTCACATGAACCCCTCTACAATATCCCAGTCCATGACCTTTGTTCTGATAGGATTTCCCTTCATTTACACACTTAACTTTAAGGTTAATCAGCTCAAAAAAATTTTTTTGAATCATTTCTACCGTTAAAAATCCCTACTCATCTAACAAATATACATCCTTGTCCTTCTAACGTTCACCTTTTTAATCCTCAACAAGGGGTCACAGCTATCATCTGCCTTTTCCATTCCTGTTTAGGAGTTATTAAACATTGCTTGAGACAGTCACACAATCGTGCCAAATGGTTTCAGTAAAAATTTGTGCCACCTAGACTCAACTTGATCCCCACTGCTTCACAGCAATACTTCTTTTTTAAACTCTACAATCGATTATTACATTTCCCATAGCAGTTATTCTAAAGCCTTCCTTCTCTTCTGATAAACATTTTTCAAGAAGCAAATATCCTCCATTTCTTCTCTTTCCCTCCCCCACTGGGGAACGATAGAAAAACACAAACCCTGTTACACACATTTATGCTTGTAACATGTATGTCAAGCAAAATAAATTTCCACACTGATTATGTCCAAAGTATATTATATCGAATTCTTTCCTCTGAGTCCTTCACCTCTCCATCATGTGGGCTGCATATTTCATCATTAGTTCTGTGGAATTGTGATGGCCGTTTGTCAACTGATAAGCAGTCAAAAGCTATAAGCAGGCAGCTCTCAAAGGAAGTTTCAGAGCTATCTAATGCCTTATGAAGAAAATCCTCTAAAATGATTAATAGTAAAGAAATGCAAATTAAAGCAATTCTTACATCCCATCTCACACCCATCAGATTGGGTTGACCAAAGTTGACCAAAAAAGGAAAATTCAAATATTGGAGGGCTTCAGAAAGACAAATACATTAATGTACTCTTGGTGGAGCCTTGAATTCAGCCAACCATTCTACAAAACAATCTGGAAATATGTCCCAAAACTTACTATATTGAGTATATCCTTCGAAAGGGCAACATCACTACTAGGTTGATTGAATACTGTTATATAAATGTCATAGAATAATGTCATAATGTATGAAATAAACTGATAGTTTCATAAAAACTTGGAAGATTTGTATGAATTGAGCAGAACCAAGAAAACCATTTATATTATAATACCAATATTGTAAAAATGAACATTCTTCAAGACTTAAGAACTGTGACCAATCACGATTTCAGAGGAATAATGGTAAAGAATGCTACCCACTTCCTGATGGAATGGTCATGTACTAAATGCAGACTAAGACATTTTAGACTTTGCCAATTGGGAATTTGTTTTGCGTCACCCTGCTTATTTTTTCCAAGGGTTTATTTTTCTTCCCCACTGCCCTTATCCCCTAATCCCAAGTGAGGAGTAAAGGTGTGAAAGAGAAAAAGAAAATAAATGCTTAATAACTGAGAAACAATTAGAAAGTCACAAAACGTTCCTTTGACCATGTCATCACCCAAAGTGATCATCCTCTTTCACTTCTAAACTGCTGGAAAGAGCAACCTATACTTCCTTTCTCTACTCTCTCACCACCCACTTCCTCTTTGCAATCTAGATTCTATTCCCACTACTCCAACTGGAATTTCTATCTCTTCTGTTGCTTGTTGTTGTTCAGCCATTCAGTCATGTCTTACTCTTTGTTACCTATGGACCATAGCATGCCAGGTCCTTCTATTTTCCACTTTCTTCCAAAGTCTGTCCAAACTCATGTTCATTGCTTCCATGACACTATCTATCCATCTCATCCTCTGCAATTGCCTTCTTCTTTTGCCTTCAATCTTCCCCATCATCACACTCATTTCAAACAAGTTCTCTTTTCTCATTACATGGTCAAAATGCTTAAGCTTCAGCTTCAGTATTTGATTTTCCAGTGAATGGTCAGAGTTGATTTCCTTGAGTATTGATTGATTTGATCTCCTTGCTGTTCAAGGGACTTTTAAAAGTCTTCTCTAGCAGCACAATTCCAAAGAATCAATTCTGCAGTGCTCAACATTCTTTATAGTCTGACTCCCACAGCCACTAAAAACTACTAAAAACACCATAACTTTGAGTGTATGGACTTCTGTCAGTAAGGTGCTATCTCTCCATTTTAGTATGTTGTTCAGATTTTCCATAGCTTTTCTTCTAAGGAACAAGTATCTTTTAATTTGATGACTGCATTCACTGTCTGAATTGATATTTGAGCCCAAGAACATAAAATCTGACACTGCTTCCATTCCTTTTTCCCTCTATTATCCAGAAGGTAAGATGGCCAGTTGCAATGATCTTAGTTGTTTTTTTTTATGTTAAGCTTCCAGAGCCTTTTATACTCTCCCCTTTCATCCTCACCAACAGCCTTCGTAATTCTTTTTTCACTTTCTGCCATCAGAGAGGTATCATCAGCATATCTGAGATTGTTGATATTTCTCCCAGTAACCTTCTGGCTTTTGATTCATCCGTTCATGATGTACTGTACATATAAGTTAAATAAAGTGACAATATACAGCTTTGTTGCTCTCCTTTTCCAATCTGAAAACAGTCAGTTGTTCCATGTTTAGTTTTAACTCTTGCTTCTTGACCAACACACAGGTTCCTCAGGAGACAAGTAAGATGGTCTGGCTCCCATCTCTTTGAGGACTTGCCACATTTTGTTGTGATCCACACAATCAAAGGTTTAATGTAGTCAATGAAGCAGAAGTAGATTTTTTTCTGGAACTCCCTTGTTTTCTCCATAATCCAGTGAGTGCTGGCAATTTGGTTCCTAGTTCCTCTGCCTTTGAAAACTAGCTTGGTCTTCTGATCATTCTCAGTTCACATATTGCTTAAGTCTAGCCTGCAGAGCCTTAAGCATAACCTTGCATGCCCATGAAATCAGTACAATTTTTTGGTCATTTAAACATTCTCTGTCATTGCCCTTCTTTAAGACTGGTACATAATCTAATCTTGTCCAACCCAGTGGCCACTGTTAAGTTTTCCAAATTGGCTAGCATATTGAGTGCAACACTTTAATAGCTTCATCTTTTAGAATTTTAAACAGCTCATCTGGAGTTCTGTCACCCCCACTACCCTTATTCTTAGCAATGCCTGCTAAGGCCCACTTGATTTCATTCTCCAGGATGTCTGGCTCTAAATCTGTAACCATACCATCATGGTTGTCAGTCAGGTTGAGATCTTTCTTATAAAATTCTTCTGTATATTCTTGCCTCTTCTTAATCTCTTCTGCTTCTGTTAGGTCCCTACTCTTTTTGTCTTTTGTCATACCCATTCTTGCATGGAACATGTCCTTGATAGCTCTAATTTTCTTGAAGAGATTTGTTTGTCTTTCCCTTCTGTTGTTTTCTTCCATTTCTTAGCATTGTTCATTAAAGAAAACCTCCTTATCTCTCCTTTCTATTCTCTGTAATTCTGCATTTGATTAGATATATCTTTCCCTTTCTCCTTTTTCTTTTGCTTTCCATCCTTCTTCAGTTATTTGTGTGGTAGCTGACCTTGATGCTGTGTTTGTCCTCAGTGAAGGCATTTGACGTCATGTTAAAAAGCATGGAGAAAGTACATAGCCTTGTTTCATGCCATCAGAAAGTTCGAGAGCTTTGTCCATTATCCAGAATCTGAGCAAGCATGCTATCATGAAATTGATATACAATGCTGATGAAATTTTCTGGGCATTCAAATTTTGACATAATTTTCCATAAGCCTTAATGACTGTATCAAAGGCTTTGGTCAGATCTACAAACACTATGTACAGACCTTTGTTCTGCTCCTGGCATTTCCCCTGGAACTGTCAGGCATCAAACATCATATGGACCCTCCCTTGGCCCTTTCTGAAGCCACAGCAGCTCTCAGTGAGAAGACTATCTTCCAGATGAAGGATCAGCCTATTAAGAAGGACTCCTGCAAGAATCTTGCCAGCAATGACTAAGAGAGAGACTGTGCCTGTGATTGTCACAGGACAATCTATTTCCTTTACCTTTATAAAGATGGACAATGGAGACATTCTTAAACTCCTGGGGAATAATCTCCTCTTGCCATATAACCCAGAAACTTTCAGTCAGCTTTTGTATGAGCAACGGAACCCCTACCTTGTGAATCTTAGCTGGAATAGGATCAGCACCAGGTGCTTTGCCACACAAAGGGAGCCTAATGGAATTGAAAACGTCTTCTTCAGCTGGAACTTCAGCTAGGGAGGGATTGACTTCGAAGTGATGTAAATGATCAATGGCTTCATCATTGTGTGATGATGGTCTATTGAGAGCACTATGGAAGTGTTTGGCCCATTTTTCTTGGATCATGTCCTTATCAATAATCAATGTGGCCAGAGTAAAGGCGAGCACTGTGAGGTCAGTGCAGGATTTGCAATCAAAACTAATCTAGTCAGCAAGTTTGTATGTCTATCAAAGAGAGTAAATGACAGACTCAGGACAATGCAATTGCCACTTGTAGGAAAATGTCACACCACCATGATCAGTGCCTATGCTCCCGCCATGACAAACCCTGATGAGGTCAAAGAACAATTTTTATGAAGACCTGGAGACTCTTATCATCAATATGCCAGAAAAAGAGTTCAAGCCTATAATTCTGAATGATTTTAATGGTAGAGTTGGCTCAGACTACCAGACTTGGCCAGGAGTCCTAGGGAGGATGGAATAGAAAACAGCAGCAGCAATGGTAACTTACTATTGAACACTTGTGCATCTCATGACTTCATCACTAATACTGTCTTCCATTTATTTAAATGCAATAAAATTTCATGGATGCACTCGCGCAGCAAACATTGTCATTTAATAGACTATGTGATTGTAAGGAGAAGAGACAGACAGGATGTGAGAGTGAAAAGGTCAGTATGTGGTGAGGAGTGTTGGATTGATCATAAACTTATCCTCTCTAAGCTAAAGATTCACATTCAACAAAAGCAGTGGCCCTAAGGCAAAATGACTACCAGAAGAATTAATGTCAGCAGATTGGAGCTCTTCTCTGAGAGAGAACAGTTTGTTGCTAACTTGGAGGGAAAGTTGAATAAACCCACAATTGGCAACAGTGGGGCAGAAAAGGAGTGGGCAGCTTTCAATGATTTGCACTGCATTTGCTCATCTTGGTCAGAACACTTGCAAACATCAAGACTGGTTTGATAAAGATGATGGGGAAATTCAGGAGCTGCTAAATGAAAAATCAGAACTCCACAGGGTTTACCAGCAGGATAGCTCATCCTTATCGAAGATGGCAGCATTTAATTGCATCAAAGGTAAAGTAAAAGTGAAGGTTACAGAGATGCAGGATTCTTGGCACAGTAAGAAGACAGATGAAATTCAGTTTTGTACTGATAGTAACAATCCATAGAGCTTTTATAATGCCCTGAAGGCTATTGATAGGCCAAAGACATATGGTGGATCAGCTCTTTGTGATGTCTCATCAGGCAGCCACTTTGCTTTCTCACTTTTCTCTTTCTTTGAATGTTTTTGTTGTTGTTGATACCTCCAATACAATATTGTAAACTCTGTCCAGAGCTATTCAGGCACTTTAACAATCTAATCCCTTAAATCTACATGTCACTTTCCCTTCATATTCATAAGGGATACATTTAGGTTATACCTGTATCTCCACAGTCTGGTGATTTTTCCCTTTCTTAAATTTAAGTCTGAATTTTATAATAAGAAGCTCATGATGTGAGCCACAGTCAGTTCCAGATCTTGTATAGAGTTGTATAGAGCTTCTCCACCTCTGGCTGCAAAGCATGTAATTAATCTGATTTTGATATTGGCCACCTGGGGATGTCCATGTGTAAAGACACTTTTTGGATTGTTGAAAAAGTGTTTGCTGGGGGAGGAGCCAAGACGGCGGGTGGAAAGAGAGAGAGAGATAGAGAGAGAGAGAGGCAGGAAGGGAGGGAGAGAGAGAGGGCGCAGGGTGAGTTGAATATGAAGTGATGATATATAAAAAAATAAAATCAAATTAAGGGATGAGAGAGAAATGTATTGAGAGAGGGAGAAAGGGAGAGATAGAATGGGGTAAATTATCTCACATAAAAGTGACAAGAAAAAGCAATTTTGTAGGAAGGGAAGAGGGAGCATGTGAGGGGGAATGAGTGAATCTTGCTCTCATCGGATTTGACCTAAAGAGGGAATAACATGCACACTGAATTGGGTATCTTACCCCACCGGAAAGAAGAAGGAAGGAGATAAAAAAGGGAGGATGATAGAAGGGACAGCAGATAGGGGGAGGAAGTAATCAAAAGCAAACACTTTCTAAAAGATATGGGGTCAAGGGAGAAAATTGAATAAATGGTGATAGGATAGGAAGGAGCAAAATATAGTTAGTTGTTCACAACATGAGTATTGTGGAAGGGTTTTGAATAATGATACACATGTGACCTATGTCGAATTGTTTGCCTTCTTAGGGAGGGTGGGTGGGAGGGAAGGGGGGAGAGAATTTGGAACTCCAAGTTTTAAAAGCAGATGTTCAAAAAAAAAGTTTTTGCATACAACTCGGAAATAAGATATACAGGCAATGGGGTATAGAAATCTATCTTGCCCTACAAGAAAGTAAGGGAAAATGGGATGGGGGGACTGGGGTGACAGAAGGGAGGGATGACTCGGGAATGGGGCAATCAGAATATATGCCATCTTGGAGTGGGGGAGAAGGTAGAAATGGGGAGAAAATCTGTAATTCAAAATCTTGTGGAAATCAATGCTGAAAACGAAAATATTAAATAAATAAATGATATTTTTTTAAAAAAGAAATAACAATAAAAAAAAGAAAAGGTGTTTGCTATGACCAACAAGTTACCTTGACCAAACTCCATTAGTTTCTGTGCCACCTCTCTGAGAATACTTTCTATCCACTGTCAATACGTTTTGTGTGTCCCTAGGTATTTACATGCTGTCGCACCATTAGAAAGTGAACTCCTTGAGGGCAAAAATGGTTTTTGCCTTTCTCTACATCCCTGGTACTTAGCACAGGAATATCACAGGCATTAAATTAATGACTATTTACTGACTAATGATGCACAGATCTGACCATATCATATTTCTATTCATAACTTCTCAGGGCACCTACTGTCTAAAAATACCAACTTTTTGCCTGGCATTCAAGGTCCTCCACAGACTAGCACCACCCTCCCTTTCCAATCTTATTTCACATGATGCTCCTTTATACAGCCATGCAGCCAAACAGTGCTATTAGCTGTTCCCCAATTTTCATGCCATCTCTCAACTCTGTGTATTTGTCCAGGCACTACCCTTAGATCTTGAACATTCTCCTTTCACCTGCTATAACACTTCTCTTTCTACAAGAACTATTTCAGATGCCATTTTTTGATCCCCCAGCTGAAAATATTCTGTCGTCCTTAAATTTTCCTATTAAGGTAGAATCATTAAAGTACATGTGAATGAATGAGGTATTTATTAAGCCCCTTTTATGCATAAAGTGCTGTGCCAAATTCTAGGGATACAAATAGGAAAAAAACAGATAATGAAAATGGTTTGGATGTGGAGGGCAAGATTTTGAAAACAAAGACTCAAGGATGACTATGAGGTTACAAACCTGAGTAAAATAGAAGGAAGGTGTAAACTTAACAGAAATAAGGATTTTGGAAGAAAAGATGAGTGCAGGAGTGATGGAGAGGAGAATGTAATGAATTCTGGTTTAGACATGTTTCTGACATTAACATACAGGTGGAGAATGGAATATTAGGGAGAAGAGAGTGATTGACAGTGTCAAAGACTGCAGAGACATAAAGGAGAGAGAGAGAAGAGATTATTAGATTTGTCAATTGAAAGATCATTGGTAACTTTGAAGAGAGTAGTTTCAGTCGAATGACTTTAGAAACCAGATTGCAGAGCATTTAAGAAAAGTGGGAGACAAGTAGGAGTGAGGCAAGAAGTATAGACTGAGTCTCTCTAGAATGACCTAGGGGTGAATTGAAGCTAATGGATTGCAAACCCTTCAACAGGTGACTTCTAGGAATTAAACCCTATTGAGAGAATGGGTGGTGACAAAGAAGAGCACAGCAGCCCCTGGGACTCAAAGGAGTGAAGGAAGGGAAGATTCAAGAGGTACCTTGAGACCAAGAAGTATTCCTTGACTTTATTCTGGCAAAAGATCTCTGAGCCCCCAAATGGAGAAGATTCTTTACATGCCTGCTTGCCTACCAATCAACAGTATACCGACAGGAGCTGTTGTAGAAGTGGTGCCGACCAAGATAACTATGAACGTATTATGATGAAAAATGCTATCCACCTCCAGAGAAAGAAGCAATGGAATTGAAAGCACATTGAAACATATTTTTTAAACTTTATTTTTGTTGTTATTTTTGGTCTGTGTTTTCATTTGCAACATGGCTAATAGGGAAATATGTTTTTCATGACTTTATGTTTGCAATCTATATGAAATTGCTTGCCTTCTCAAGGAGGGAGGAGTAGAAGGAGAAGGAAAATATGGAACTTAAGACTTTTAAAAAGGAATGTTAATTTTTTCTACATGTAATTAAGAAACATTTAATGAAATAAAAATATATTGGGGGAAGTTCCTTCTCTCTCTATCATCTCAAAAATACAAACCTATGTATACCTTCTCTGATTTCTTTTTTGCTACTGATTTTGTTTCTTTGCTATTTGCTGCGAGTTTATTATGGAACTGGTATTTGGTGGAAAAAGGCCAAGCCTTGAATATAAAGTCTGGGGTCCCTTTACCCTTGATAACAAGGAGACAGAGCCATCAGAAGTTAGATTAGATTCAATATATCTACTAGACTGAAAACATTTAAGGAGGCAGATAGATAAACTTCAAGTGAGGTAATCCCTCTATCTAACCCTTCTATTTGACCCCAAGCTCCTGCTCCTCCCTCCCCTGGGAGTAATGAAAGTTCCCCTTGGAGAAGAGCAGGAGGAGAAGAGATTAGTGATGTCTATCCTGCCTCCCTGATTCAGGTAGCCACACAGCAGCCCTTGCCACAGGGCTGGAGCGGGGAGGAGGGCGGGGGGAGAGAACAGAGGCTTTATGGGGGTTTTCTACATGTATTATTAGAAGTAATTATTTTATGGATCCATATATAAATCCTCCTGATCCTGTAGTTCCTTCCTGCCCTTTAGAATTTTGTTGACGCCTTCTTCAATCTCTTTCTCTTTTTTTGCATTATTTGAATGATCGATACTTCTGTTCGTCTCTGTGGTTATATTTTTTTAATTATTCATTGATTTCATCATTCATTGATTAGTTTGCTGGCATATAATTGTGCAAACTAGGCTAATATTTTCCTTTGTTTTCTCTTCAATTATTGTGAATTATCCATCTTAATTTTTGATAGGAACAACATGGCTTTCACTCTCTAAATCTGACCAGTTAACCATTTCTCTTTTATTGGTTTTAAAAGGTGACTCCTAAATTTATTTATATAGTCTATGTATTTTTTTTTATTTCAATTCTGTTCATCTCATTTGGTGATTACTTTTCAAGGCCACAGACAGAATCTGTTCCTGTGGGACTAAGGGGAAGAAAAGGAAACTAATTATATCCTATTCTGGCTACTATAAATTTATATGGCCATCAATGCTGGACACAAGGATGGCAGGCCTCAGAAACTCTGACTTCTAATTCAACTGCCTCTCTATTTTCATCCTTCCCACAGTTTCTCCCTACCTCAAATTAACCCCTATCTACTTAAACCCCATTTCTATTCTTGCCTTCTTGCTGCCCTGATGTTGCTTCAAAGGAAGCAAACTTGCAATGAGGGGGTGTGTCTCTGCCATTTGGTAAGAAGTGAACTTGATCTTGTCCCAATGAACATGTTTGTCCATTAGTTAACTACGGAGGAGGTTAGAATCATTAATTCTGGGGCAGAGCCAAGATGGCGGACTGAAAGCAGTGATATACTCCAGCTCTCTCACAAATTCTTTCAGATATCTCCAAAAAAGTGAATCTGAACAAATCTGAGAGATATAGAATCCACTAGGAGACAGAGTGTGGCAGATTTCCAGCCCAGGAGAGTCAGGAAGGTTGATGGGAAGGATCTGTTGCATCAGACTGGGAGAACACAGAGTGAACATGGGCCTACACACTACCATAGTGGAATGGGAGCAGTCCCTGCTTGCTGAATCACCAGCTGCAGTGGCAATCCCCAAAACTCGCAGCTCAGGACAGGATTCTGTCAGATCTAGGAGAGACAGAAGCACAAAGCCTGTGGCCATGGCAGCAGCTACTCCTGGGGCAGTCAGCCCACAGAGTAAACGTTTGAAAGTCACCTTCTTGAATTTCCTGGAACCATGATCATGGAGCAAACTATAAGTGCTCTCATCCCTCACTTGTTGACCTTGAATGACCAAGAGAATACTGCCCTAGGAAAAACCCTGGAACAGAGGAATCAGAAGTTGGGGTATAGCAGTCTTTTAGCTCTGGAGGTTAGGGAGAAGGGTCCTTCTTGCTGCGTTGGAAGGGGACCAGGGCAGGACAGCAGGTATCCCAAGAAACCCTACCTCAGCAGACAAGAGGGAGTTCCTGAGCCCAGGGAGTTGGAGATGGCAAGCACCAACACCAGGCCCCCAGGTGTGCCTTTGCACAACCAGGGGAATTGGCCAACACCAATACAGATGACAGCTGAAGCCACCAGTACTATAGTACAGCCCTAGGAGGAAAGACTTCCAGCCAGAGCACCCCACACACAGACCTCATGCTGCAAGCTTCAGTGTAACCACAGTGAAACTCAGAAAGACTTCACTTGGCTTCAATTTTTGGCACACACCAGCCAGCTCCAGCTCAGCTCCAGGTGAGCTGCAGCATTATATAGCTTCTAGCTGACAAAAACAGAGGCCACAGTGCACAAAATCAGTAACCAGGCCCCTAGTTCCTAGCACAAGAAGCTTGGAACAGAGTCCCAGAAGCAGAGATCCACTTTAAAAGCCAGGAAAAAGGCAACCACCATGAAGAAGCAAACTAGAAAAGCAAAGACCATAGAATCTCACTATAGAAAAAGGGAACATCAGAAAACAAATTCAGAGGAGGACAGCATTGACAGTAGACCCATATCTGAAATCCCAAAAGGAAATATCAACTGGTCTCAAGCCCAAAAAGCATCCCTAGAAGAGCTCAAGGAGGATTTTAAAAGCCAAATTAGAAAGGTAAAAGAAAAATTAACCAATTCTTTTAAAAATACAATGGACCAAATGGAAAAAAAGAGTCCCTGATGACTACAAATCTTTAAAAAGTAAAATGGAGAAGAAAGTACAGAACATAACTGGAGAAAATATCTCCTTCAAAAGCAAAATTGGCCAAATGGAAAGAGAGGTACAGAAGCTAAGTGAAGGAAACAATTTCTTAAAAACATTCTTTCAGTGAGTGTGTCCCCAAAGGACAAAGGCTAACCTCTTGAGTTTATATACACTTCTTCAGGGTCAAAGGGGGTCACAACCATGTGACTCAAACTTATGCAAACTAGACTTTCTTTTTTCTTAAGCAGGTCAAAGACTCTGGATTCAATCAAAGAAACAAAAGACAAAAAAAAAGTCCACTTTGCTTGCCATTACATTTGAAAGGCAAGATTCATCAAAGGTACTTGATTACCTTTCTTGATTAGCATTCTAAAAGAGAAAACAAAAAAGTCCCACCCTGATTACCATTACACCTTATCAAATAGAAACAGTTTAGGTGACAGTGTGGAAGACAGTAGGGAGTGGAGAAGAGACAGATATTGGGAAGAAAAAACTTGCTGCAGAGCCAGCTCTCAAAACTGGTGATATCCAAGGGGCATAGAGCTGCCACACAAGGCCTAAAGTATCCTTTTTGCAATGTTAGGGCCCTCCTAGTACAGTCTCTAAACAGGTAAGCCACTGTGGTTACACTACAGAGTTTCAGAATCCAACTCAACTTAAAAAGTAAGTCTTTACTTTTTAGGACGCTCAGCCTAGCCACTCTTTGTCTGTGTGTAAGTATGTGTTTGCCCTAAGATTCCAGAAACAAGGCTTTTTAGAGTTTGTTTTAGAACTTCAGGCAGAAACCACTGTCCCCAGGACCTATAACATTATTGTCTCCTTAGTCCTCACCTAACATACCTAATACACCTAAAGTATTATGTGCTATGTTCAGTGTAAGGAGAGATCACTGCATGATGGGGGCAATCAGGGAAGGCTTCATAGAGCAGGTGCTCCTTGAATAAAGGAGAGAAGTTGGAAGAATGCAGAAAATGAGGTAGAGAATTATACCTGAGGTAGAGAATTATAGCTAGGGTAGAGGGGCAGGATGGAGAATATAAGCAAAGATACAGGTGGGTAGGAAAAAGCTTAGTGTGCATAGCTCACTTAGGGGCTGATGGAGAAATGTGCCTTGTTGGATTGGGGGGTGAGTCTCTGGTAGTCCTAGGGGAGAATAGTGAGTAGATAGGGCAAGGCCTTGAATGTCAGTGACAATGCAATAAGCAGTGAGGAGCCACTAAAGACTTATAAGAAAGATAGAGGGAGAATGGGGTCCCTGGGTGATTCAGACGGGTTTGGGATCCAGGGAGATGAAATTTAGAGGACTAGAATCATAGAAGGTTGGACTTGGGATTTAAAGATAATGAAGTCCAATCAATTTCACAAATGAGGCTCAGAGAAGTTAATTGACTTTACTAAGGTTACCTAGCTAGCCAGTGTCAAAAATCAAGATTTGAATCCAGGTCTTGTCACTCAAAATCCAAAGCTCTTTCTGTAATACCAAGCTATAAGATGGGGGAGGGGAGGTAAAGAAAGAATGATGAGACTGAGGCAAGTGGGGAGGTGTAAGGAGCTGGGGGAAATGAGGGAAATGAAGAGACATTACTCCTGAAGGCCTCAAGGAGCTAAAAGGATTGAAGAGAATGAGGAACTTGATGGAGTTGAGACACATGAGGAACCTAGGGAGTAGAGCCTGGCCTACCTTGCCTGTAATGCTCTCCTCCTCCCTTCCCCTCCCCTTTTTAGAATCCTCATCTTCCTTCAAGGCTTGATTCAGGCAGGGTCTCAGATATGAGGGCTTTCCTCATCCCTGCCCCTGAAATGAACTTGTATTTATTTTGCCTAACATTTTGTACATACTTGAACATGTTATTTGCATCAATGGAGGGAAATGAAGGGCAGGATTATTTTATTTTAATCTTTTTATCATCAGCACCTGCACGGTGCCTGGCACTTAATAGTAGTTCATTGATGGAATAATTGGCTTGAGAAGCAGATGGAAATGAGGTTTTGGGAGACTGTGGGGCTTAGGGAACAGTGAAGTCAAAAAAGACAGTGGGAGAAACTTGCCTGCTCTAAATCTATGATCTTGTGAGCCTAGGAAGTGAAGGCACTGAGGGGATTTGAGGCAGTGAGGACCAGGGGGCCACTGGCACTGAGGAGTTTCTTGGGGCTATTGGTGCTGAAGTGATGGACAGAGTTAAGGAGGACATTGGATACATTTCATGAGAGCATAACTGTCCCTTTAGCTCAGGAAATCTTAATGTTTCCTGTGTCCTGTGCCTATTTGGCAGTCTAGTGAAGACTATGGGTCCCTTATGTTTGGTTGCCTACCTCAATAATTGGAAGAATTGTTAAATTTTACTTAAAGGTAGGTGAAAATATTGGTGCATTATTTTCCTATCTAAGTTCACAGAATTCTCAAAATTTTTCCATAGATCTCCAAAGGGACACCAGGTTAAGTATCCTTGCTTTAGTTCTCACAGTGCATTCAGGCTCTTCCCCTATGGCTATTCAAGTTTAAAGGACCTAGAAATACTGAAAAGGAGAAAGATCTGGTGAGGAGAAAAGGGAGAGCTGGAAGGAGAGAAGGGGACAGTCAGATTGGAGAGTGGTAGTATCAGAGACCAGAGGAATAGGAGGGGGATGGTATACTGGATATGGTACAGAGGTCAAGGTTTGGACTTACCAGGACCAAGTCTCCCTGGGTTTGATCAGAAGTCTTCATGTGATAGCTCAGGAGGTAAAAGTAACATACAAGAAAGTTACAGAGAGGAGAACCCCACCAATTATGGCAGGCAGTGTCTGCTTGTCCTCAGAGGGCTGAGCTCCTTCACTTTCTCATGTCTTCCTTCTTATCTTGAGCTGCCCAGGCTCCCGGTTCTTTTCTTATCTCTGAAGCTCCTGCCCTTCCCTATCCTCACCACTCAACCTCTCTCTGCTTTCTGGATATTACAGATAGGGAAAACACAGATATACAGAGGTGATAGCTGTGGTTGTCTCAGACCCAACCCACAGAAGGAACAGTAACTTCTTGTCTCCATCTCATTCTCTTTTTGCTTCACAAGGGGAAGGTCTTTATCCAACATGCCCTATGTCCCTCTTACTGTCCCTGACCCCTTCTCATACCCCAAGACCTGTCACAGTCACTAACCTCTAATGTTCACAAACACACACACACACACCTCAGCATTCCTGGTTTTTCTCTCCAAGGTATGATGAAGATTCTCAGTCCTGCAGTCTCCTTTCTCTCTTTAGAGTTCTTTCATTTCTACCTTCCTTCTTGAGCTATCCTCATTAGCCTGAGGGAAGGGTGTATTTCAATTTGTTTCCAGACCTCAGTTGGATGGGAGGGAGGGGCATTCAGTGAGGGAAGGCTTACTGAGGGCTGAGGGTCCAGTCTGCATAGCTCATCTTCTTTCCTTCCCATTACCCACCAAGCCATTCATTCCCTCATGCTCTGCCAACCTTCCCAGGCCTTTCTCTTGATTTCCTCCTTTGGTCCCTTTTCCAAATATGATAAGGAACATCGTTGGCTTGTGGACAATGTCATATTTACTTTCTACAATTTTCTTTCTCACTCGTAGAGGTAAGTATGATGAAAAGTCAGAGCAAGGAATTCCTATGGGAGAGTTTGAGCAGGGAAGGTAGAGGTAGAGGTGCCTCCACCCTTCCCCACCCATTTAACCCAACAATAGCACCAGTAAACCCTATAATAAACACCCTTGGGGGTTTTCTAGGGTGCCTTGATCATAAGGTAATACAGACAGAAAAGTTAGAGGAGAACAAGACACATCACAGTCTGAGTTCCTCTTTAATCAGAAGTCTACGTCTAGAGCTATGGAATTGTCTCTGAGTCTCTGCATCCACACACAAACACTTTGTATTCCTGAGACTGGTGGTCTCTATCCTCTTCTGGAATGTTCCCTGTATGAGAAAACTTGGGTGCAAATAAGTGATAATGAGCTGGCTTTGGGGACCATGGGATCACAGGAGATTCACATCTCTCCACTTCAGTACCTTCTCTCTTCAGTGGGAGAGTTGGGCTAGTGGGTCATCTTCTATTAGACAGATTTAGCTGAGAAAACTCCTACTCCCAGTCTTTTGGGAGCTTCTGAGATCTTCCAATTAGAGCTGATAGTCCCAGTCTGAGTGGTTATGCCTTTGACCTTGATGTCCTCTTTCAGAACGTCTTCAGAAAGGTGCCTTTTGGTGGCACCTGAATGGAATCCTAACAGTGACTTATTCAATGGAAGTGGGTGCTTGTATTTGTTATTTGTGGGCAAGACACAGTTGCCAAGGTAATGATGACCTGGGGAGAGGGATGGTGGGGAGGGAAATTAGACAATATTAAAGGGCAGTCTTCGTGAAATATTCACTGGGTGTCAACTCCCTATCCTCATTCTCTTACTTCAATCTCTGGACAGTCCTGACTCCAAGTACCCCTCTTTCCCTTTCAAAGATGGGTGTAACTCACCCCAGGCTCCCACAATAGCATGGGGACTTCTTTTCTCCACATGTATAATGGCCCACAGATCTCTTGAAGAATTTGGGGTTGGGGAGGCAGGGGTATTTCCTGAGGATGGAACAGGTTCTGTTTAATTCAGTGTGTCAGATAATCCAGAGGTGATAAAGAAAGCCAGCTATGAGCTGTAACTGGGGGTAGGAGAAGAGACAAGTGGTTCCAGCCATTCTAGAGGACGGCCCTGGGAAGGGAAACTATACAGTCTACCTTGGACCAGTGTCTAAGAGGTAACAAGCCTTGGTCTGCTCTGCAGGGTTTATTCTCAAGGAGGATTGGATGAACTGGCTGGCATGGAGCCTCCTTTTGATCCTCATCTTCTTCATCTTCAGAATGATGCTGAACTTTCTATAAGGACATTTTTCCTTCATTATTATAATACTACTGTTTTCAGTGAATCTCACCAATATTGAGAGCATCATCTTTGTGCTGCCTATACTAAGGATGATTTTATTTTATTATTTTTTTGAAATTTTTATTTTGTTGTGAGTTCCAAATTCTATTCCCATCCTTCCCTTCTCTCCTCCGTGCCTGAGACTGTAAGCAGTCAGATACAGATTATACATGTGCAATAAACATTTCCATATTAGCCCTTTTGTAAAAGAAGACTCGAATAAATGAAAAAAGAAAAGAAAATGAAAAATAGCATGCTTCATTCTATATTCAATCAATGTCAGTTCTTTCTCTGGAGGTGGATAATACGCTTCATCATTAGTTCTTTGGGATTGTCTTGGATCGTTGTATCATTGAGAATGGCGAAGTTATTCACAGTCTAAGTAAAATTGCACCACCCCCAATGAGTTTGCATCACTAACTATAACTGCGTGGTAGGGCTCTGTTTCCTTTGATCACTCACTTCTCCCTTCATCCTTCCCAGCCAATATTCCCCCAGTGCCCTTGTCAGAGCCATGACTCTGTACAGATCTTGGGATATATCCTGAGGAATTTAAGGTCTCATGTTTTCCCCAGAACAGTTCCATTGAGACCCTGCTGACAGGGGGCACCAAATGCCCCTGGACCCCATCCTGATTGATCTCTCATAGTCTGGTGTTCTATGAGGATCTTCTGTGTCACAGACATCATTCTTTATCACCTTTATTCATTACCTGCAGTGAAGAGAGAGCAAGCACAAGGGAGCCAGTTCTCTCATTTAACATCCTAGACTACAGGGTTAACAGAATGCTTTTCCAGCTATTACATAAATAGATTAGATGACTGCTCTTTGTAAATTAATAATAGTGTTAGCAGGTAACCTCATCTTCTGAAGGCTCACTGACAGCAACTTCAGGACAACACTGGCAGCCATGATCAAAAAAAGAGCCTAGACATCATCTTTCAAGAAATTATCAAGGAAAATTGCCCTGATATTCTAGAGCCACAGGGCAAAATAGAAATTGAAAGAATCCACTGATCACCTCCTGAAAAAAATCCCAAAAAGAAAACTCCTAGGACTATTGTCACCAAATTCCAGAGCTCCCAGATCAAGGAGAAAATACTGCAAGCAGCCAGAAAGAAACAGTATTGTGGAAACACAATCAGGATAACACTAGTTCTAGCAGCTTGTACACTAAATGATTGAAGGGGTTGGAATATGATATTCTGGAGGTCAAAGGAGCTAGGATTAAAACCAAGAAACACCTACCCAGCAAAATTGAGTGTCATGCTCCAAGGCAAAATATGGATTTTCAATAAAATAGAGGACTTTCAAGGTTTCTCAGTGAAAGACCAGAACTGAATAGAAAATTTGACTTTCAAACACAAGAATCAAGAGAAGCATGAAAAGGTAAACAAGAGAGAGAAATACCAATAGACTTACTAAAGTGGAAATGTTTTGTTTACATTCCCACATGGAAATATGATGTGAGCAATTCATCAGACCTTTCTCAGTGTTAGGGTATTTGAAGAGAATATACATATATATAGACAGAGGGCTCAGGGTGAGTTGAATATGAAGGGATGACATCTAAAAAAATTCAAATTAAATTAAGGGATGAGAAAGGAATATATGGAGAGAGGGAGAAAGGGAGAGATAGAATGGGGTAAATTATCTCACATAAAAGTGGCAAGGAAAAGCAGTTCTGTTGGAAGGGAAGAATGGGCAGGTGAGGGGAATGAATGAATCTTGTTGTCATCCAATTTGACTTGAAGAGGGAATAACATACACCCTCAATTGGGTATCTTACCCCACAGGTGAGTAGGGGGATGAGGATTAAAAGGGGAGATGATGGAAGGGAGGGCAGATGGGGGAGGAGGTAATCAAAAGCAAACACTTTTGAAAAGGGACAGGGTCAAGGGAGAAAATTGAATAAAGGGGGATGGGATAGGCGGGAGGGAAATACAGTCTTTCACAACATGAGTATTTTGGAAGTGTTTTATATAATGATACTTGTGTCATACTTGTGATACTTATGTTGAATTGCTTACCTTCTTAGGGAAGGTGGGTGGCAAGGGAAGAGTGGAGAGAATTTGGAACTCAAAGTTTTAAAATCAGATGCTCAAACAAAAAATTATTTTTGCATACAACTGAGAAATAAGATATATAGGGATTGGGGCATAGAAATCTCTCCTGTCCTACAAGAAAGTAAGGGGAAAGGGGATAGGGGGTGGGGTGAGAGAACAGAAGATCAGAA
The DNA here is from genome assembly GCF_011100635.1 of Trichosurus vulpecula. NCBI lineage: Eukaryota > Metazoa > Chordata > Mammalia > Diprotodontia > Phalangeridae > Trichosurus > Trichosurus vulpecula. Next base: position 79,300,610 of record NC_050573.1, read on the forward strand.
TATATGCCATCTTGGAGTGGGGGATGGATAGAAATGGGGAGAACATTTGTAACTCAAAATCTTGTGGAAATCAATGCTGAAAACGAAAATATTAAATAAATAAATGATATTTTTTTAAAAAAGAAATAACAATAAAAAAAAGAAAAGGTGTTTGCTATGACCAACAAGTTACCTTGACCAAACTCCATTAGTTTCTGTGCCACCTCTCTGAGAATACTTTCTATCCACTGTCAATACGTTTTGTGTGTCCCTAGGTATTTACATGCTGTCGCACCATTAGAAAGTGAACTCCTTGAGGGCAAAAATGGTTTTTGCCTTTCTCTACATCCCTGGTACTTAGCACAGGAATATCACAGGCATTAAATTAATGACTATTTACTGACTAATGATGCACAGATCTGACCATATCATATTTCTATTCATAACTTCTCAGGGCACCTACTGTCTAAAAATACCAACTTTTTGCCTGGCATTCAAGGTCCTCCACAGACTAGCACCACCCTCCCTTTCCAATCTTATTTCACATGATGCTCCTTTATACAGCCATGCAGCCAAACAGTGCTATTAGCTGTTCCCCAATTTTCATGCCATCTCTCAACTCTGTGTATTTGTCCAGGCACTACCCTTAGATCTTGAACATTCTCCTTTCACCTGCTATAACACTTCTCTTTCTACAAGAACTATTTCAGATGCCATTTTTTGATCCCCCAGCTGAAAATATTCTGTCGTCCTTAAATTTTCCTATTAAGGTAGAATCATTAAAGTACATGTGAATGAATGAGGTATTTATTAAGCCCCTTTTATGCATAAAGTGCTGTGCCAAATTCTAGGGATACAAATAGGAAAAAAACAGATAATGAAAATGGTTTGGATGTGGAGGGCAAGATTTTGAAAACAAAGACTCAAGGATGACTATGAGGTTACAAACCTGAGTAAAATAGAAGGAAGGTGTAAACTTAACAGAAATAAGGATTTTGGAAGAAAAGATGAGTGCAGGAGTGATGGAGAGGAGAATGTAATGAATTCTGGTTTAGACATGTTTCTGACATTAACATACAGGTGGAGAATGGAATATTAGGGAGAAGAGAGTGATTGACAGTGTCAAAGACTGCAGAGACATAAAGGAGAGAGAGAGAAGAGATTATTAGATTTGTCAATTGAAAGATCATTGGTAACTTTGAAGAGAGTAGTTTCAGTCGAATGACTTTAGAAACCAGATTGCAGAGCATTTAAGAAAAGTGGGAGACAAGTAGGAGTGAGGCAAGAAGTATAGACTGAGTCTCTCTAGAATGACCTAGGGGTGAATTGAAGCTAATGGATTGCAAACCCTTCAACAGGTGACTTCTAGGAATTAAACCCTATTGAGAGAATGGGTGGTGACAAAGAAGAGCACAGCAGCCCCTGGGACTCAAAGGAGTGAAGGAAGGGAAGATTCAAGAGGTACCTTGAGACCAAGAAGTATTCCTTGACTTTATTCTGGCAAAAGATCTCTGAGCCCCCAAATGGAGAAGATTCTTTACATGCCTGCTTGCCTACCAATCAACAGTATACCGACAGGAGCTGTTGTAGAAGTGGTGCCGACCAAGATAACTATGAACGTATTATGATGAAAAATGCTATCCACCTCCAGAGAAAGAAGCAATGGAATTGAAAGCACATTGAAACATATTTTTTAAACTTTATTTTTGTTGTTATTTTTGGTCTGTGTTTTCATTTGCAACATGGCTAATAGGGAAATATGTTTTTCATGACTTTATGTTTGCAATCTATATGAAATTGCTTGCCTTCTCAAGGAGGGAGGAGTAGAAGGAGAAGGAAAATATGGAACTTAAGACTTTTAAAAAGGAATGTTAATTTTTTCTACATGTAATTAAGAAACATTTAATGAAATAAAAATATATTGGGGGAAGTTCCTTCTCTCTCTATCATCTCAAAAATACAAACCTATGTATACCTTCTCTGATTTCTTTTTGCTACTGATTTTGTTTCTTTGCTATTTGCTGCGAGTTTATTATGGAACTGGTATTTGGTGGAAAAAGGCCAAGCCTTGAATATAAAGTCTGGGGTCCCTTTACCCTTGATAACAAGGAGACAGAGCCATCAGAAGTTAGATTAGATTCAATATATCTACTAGACTGAAAACATTTAAGGAGGCAGATAGATAAACTTCAAGTGAGGTAATCCCTCTATCTAACCCTTCTATTTGACCCCAAGCTCCTGCTCCTCCCTCCCCTGGGAGTAATGAAAGTTCCCCTTGGAGAAGAGCAGGAGGAGAAGAGATTAGTGATGTCTATCCTGCCTCCCTGATTCAGGTAGCCACACAGCAGCCCTTGCCACAGGGCTGGAGCGGGGAGGAGGGCGGGGGGAGAGAACAGAGGCTTTATGGGGGTTTTCTACATGTATTATTAGAAGTAATTATTTTATGGATCCATATATAAATCCTCCTGATCCTGTAGTTCCTTCCTGCCCTTTAGAATTTTGTTGACGCCTTCTTCAATCTCTTTCTCTTTTTTTGCATTATTTGAATGATCGATACTTCTGTTCGTCTCTGTGGTTATATTTTTTTAATTATTCATTGATTTCATCATTCATTGATTAGTTTGCTGGCATATAATTGTGCAAACTAGGCTAATATTTTCCTTTGTTTTCTCTTCAATTATTGTGAATTATCCATCTTAATTTTTGATAGGAACAACATGGCTTTCACTCTCTAAATCTGACCAGTTAACCATTTCTCTTTTATTGGTTTTAAAAGGTGACTCCTAAATTTATTTATATAGTCTATGTATTTTTTTTTATTTCAATTCTGTTCATCTCATTTGGTGATTACTTTTCAAGGCCACAGACAGAATCTGTTCCTGTGGGACTAAGGGGAAGAAAAGGAAACTAATTATATCCTATTCTGGCTACTATAAATTTATATGGCCATCAATGCTGGACACAAGGATGGCAGGCCTCAGAAACTCTGACTTCTAATTCAACTGCCTCTCTATTTTCATCCTTCCCACAGTTTCTCCCTACCTCAAATTAACCCCTATCTACTTAAACCCCATTTCTATTCTTGCCTTCTTGCTGCCCTGATGTTGCTTCAAAGGAAGCAAACTTGCAATGAGGGGGTGTGTCTCTGCCATTTGGTAAGAAGTGAACTTGATCTTGTCCCAATGAACATGTTTGTCCATTAGTTAACTACGGAGGAGGTTAGAATCATTAATTCTGGGGCAGAGCCAAGATGGCGGACTGAAAGCAGTGATATACTCCAGCTCTCTCACAAATTCTTTCAGATATCTCCAAAAAAGTGAATCTGAACAAATCTGAGAGATATAGAATCCACTAGGAGACAGAGTGTGGCAGATTTCCAGCCCAGGAGAGTCAGGAAGGTTGATGGGAAGGATCTGTTGCATCAGACTGGGAGAACACAGAGTGAACATGGGCCTACACACTACCATAGTGGAATGGGAGCAGTCCCTGCTTGCTGAATCACCAGCTGCAGTGGCAATCCCCAAAACTCGCAGCTCAGGACAGGATTCTGTCAGATCTAGGAGAGACAGAAGCACAAAGCCTGTGGCCATGGCAGCAGCTACTCCTGGGGCAGTCAGCCCACAGAGTAAACGTTTGAAAGTCACCTTCTTGAATTTCCTGGAACCATGATCATGGAGCAAACTATAAGTGCTCTCATCCCTCACTTGTTGACCTTGAATGACCAAGAGAATACTGCCCTAGGAAAAACCCTGGAACAGAGGAATCAGAAGTTGGGGTATAGCAGTCTTTTAGCTCTGGAGGTTAGGGAGAAGGGTCCTTCTTGCTGCGTTGGAAGGGGACCAGGGCAGGACAGCAGGTATCCCAAGAAACCCTACCTCAGCAGACAAGAGGGAGTTCCTGAGCCCAGGGAGTTGGAGATGGCAAGCACCAACACCAGGCCCCCAGGTGTGCCTTTGCACAACCAGGGGAATTGGCCAACACCAATACAGATGACAGCTGAAGCCACCAGTACTATAGTACAGCCCTAGGAGGAAAGACTTCCAGCCAGAGCACCCCACACACAGACCTCATGCTGCAAGCTTCAGTGTAACCACAGTGAAACTCAGAAAGACTTCACTTGGCTTCAATTTTTGGCACACACCAGCCAGCTCCAGCTCAGCTCCAGGTGAGCTGCAGCATTATATAGCTTCTAGCTGACAAAAACAGAGGCCACAGTGCACAAAATCAGTAACCAGGCCCCTAGTTCCTAGCACAAGAAGCTTGGAACAGAGTCCCAGAAGCAGAGATCCACTTTAAAAGCCAGGAAAAAGGCAACCACCATGAAGAAGCAAACTAGAAAAGCAAAGACCATAGAATCTCACTATAGAAAAAGGGAACATCAGAAAACAAATTCAGAGGAGGACAGCATTGACAGTAGACCCATATCTGAAATCCCAAAAGGAAATATCAACTGGTCTCAAGCCCAAAAAGCATCCCTAGAAGAGCTCAAGGAGGATTTTAAAAGCCAAATTAGAAAGGTAAAAGAAAAATTAACCAATTCTTTTAAAAATACAATGGACCAAATGGAAAAAAAAGAGTCCCTGATGACTACAAATCTTTAAAAAGTAAAATGGAGAAGAAAGTACAGAACATAACTGGAGAAAATATCTCCTTCAAAAGCAAAATTGGCCAAATGGAAAGAGAGGTACAGAAGCTAAGTGAAGGAAACAATTTCTTAAAAACATTCTTTCAGTGAGTGTGTCCCCAAAGGACAAAGGCTAACCTCTTGAGTTTATATACACTTCTTCAGGGTCAAAGGGGGTCACAACCATGTGACTCAAACTTATGCAAACTAGACTTTCTTTTTTCTTAAGCAGGTCAAAGACTCTGGATTCAATCAAAGAAACAAAAGACAAAAAAAAAGTCCACTTTGCTTGCCATTACATTTGAAAGGCAAGATTCATCAAAGGTACTTGATTACCTTTCTTGATTAGCATTCTAAAAGAGAAAACAAAAAAGTCCCACCCTGATTACCATTACACCTTATCAAATAGAAACAGTTTAGGTGACAGTGTGGAAGACAGTAGGGAGTGGAGAAGAGACAGATATTGGGAAGAAAAAACTTGCTGCAGAGCCAGCTCTCAAAACTGGTGATATCCAAGGGGCATAGAGCTGCCACACAAGGCCTAAAGTATCCTTTTTGCAATGTTAGGGCCCTCCTAGTACAGTCTCTAAACAGGTAAGCCACTGTGGTTACACTACAGAGTTTCAGAATCCAACTCAACTTAAAAAGTAAGTCTTTACTTTTTAGGACGCTCAGCCTAGCCACTCTTTGTCTGTGTGTAAGTATGTGTTTGCCCTAAGATTCCAGAAACAAGGCTTTTTAGAGTTTGTTTTAGAACTTCAGGCAGAAACCACTGTCCCCAGGACCTATAACATTATTGTCTCCTTAGTCCTCACCTAACATACCTAATACACCTAAAGTATTATGTGCTATGTTCAGTGTAAGGAGAGATCACTGCATGATGGGGGCAATCAGGGAAGGCTTCATAGAGCAGGTGCTCCTTGAATAAAGGAGAGAAGTTGGAAGAATGCAGAAAATGAGGTAGAGAATTATACCTGAGGTAGAGAATTATAGCTAGGGTAGAGGGGCAGGATGGAGAATATAAGCAAAGATACAGGTGGGTAGGAAAAAGCTTAGTGTGCATAGCTCACTTAGGGGCTGATGGAGAAATGTGCCTTGTTGGATTGGGGGGTGAGTCTCTGGTAGTCCTAGGGGAGAATAGTGAGTAGATAGGGCAAGGCCTTGAATGTCAGTGACAATGCAATAAGCAGTGAGGAGCCACTAAAGACTTATAAGAAAGATAGAGGGAGAATGGGGTCCCTGGGTGATTCAGACGGGTTTGGGATCCAGGGAGATGAAATTTAGAGGACTAGAATCATAGAAGGTTGGACTTGGGATTTAAAGATAATGAAGTCCAATCAATTTCACAAATGAGGCTCAGAGAAGTTAATTGACTTTACTAAGGTTACCTAGCTAGCCAGTGTCAAAAATCAAGATTTGAATCCAGGTCTTGTCACTCAAAATCCAAAGCTCTTTCTGTAATACCAAGCTATAAGATGGGGGAGGGGAGGTAAAGAAAGAATGATGAGACTGAGGCAAGTGGGGAGGTGTAAGGAGCTGGGGGAAATGAGGGAAATGAAGAGACATTACTCCTGAAGGCCTCAAGGAGCTAAAAGGATTGAAGAGAATGAGGAACTTGATGGAGTTGAGACACATGAGGAACCTAGGGAGTAGAGCCTGGCCTACCTTGCCTGTAATGCTCTCCTCCTCCCTTCCCCTCCCCTTTTTAGAATCCTCATCTTCCTTCAAGGCTTGATTCAGGCAGGGTCTCAGATATGAGGGCTTTCCTCATCCCTGCCCCTGAAATGAACTTGTATTTATTTTGCCTAACATTTTGTACATACTTGAACATGTTATTTGCATCAATGGAGGGAAATGAAGGGCAGGATTATTTTATTTTAATCTTTTTATCATCAGCACCTGCACGGTGCCTGGCACTTAATAGTAGTTCATTGATGGAATAATTGGCTTGAGAAGCAGATGGAAATGAGGTTTTGGGAGACTGTGGGGCTTAGGGAACAGTGAAGTCAAAAAAGACAGTGGGAGAAACTTGCCTGCTCTAAATCTATGATCTTGTGAGCCTAGGAAGTGAAGGCACTGAGGGGATTTGAGGCAGTGAGGACCAGGGGGCCACTGGCACTGAGGAGTTTCTTGGGGCTATTGGTGCTGAAGTGATGGACAGAGTTAAGGAGGACATTGGATACATTTCATGAGAGCATAACTGTCCCTTTAGCTCAGGAAATCTTAATGTTTCCTGTGTCCTGTGCCTATTTGGCAGTCTAGTGAAGACTATGGGTCCCTTATGTTTGGTTGCCTACCTCAATAATTGGAAGAATTGTTAAATTTTACTTAAAGGTAGGTGAAAATATTGGTGCATTATTTTCCTATCTAAGTTCACAGAATTCTCAAAATTTTTCCATAGATCTCCAAAGGGACACCAGGTTAAGTATCCTTGCTTTAGTTCTCACAGTGCATTCAGGCTCTTCCCCTATGGCTATTCAAGTTTAAAGGACCTAGAAATACTGAAAAGGAGAAAGATCTGGTGAGGAGAAAAGGGAGAGCTGGAAGGAGAGAAGGGGACAGTCAGATTGGAGAGTGGTAGTATCAGAGACCAGAGGAATAGGAGGGGGATGGTATACTGGATATGGTACAGAGGTCAAGGTTTGGACTTACCAGGACCAAGTCTCCCTGGGTTTGATCAGAAGTCTTCATGTGATAGCTCAGGAGGTAAAAGTAACATACAAGAAAGTTACAGAGAGGAGAACCCCACCAATTATGGCAGGCAGTGTCTGCTTGTCCTCAGAGGGCTGAGCTCCTTCACTTTCTCATGTCTTCCTTCTTATCTTGAGCTGCCCAGGCTCCCGGTTCTTTTCTTATCTCTGAAGCTCCTGCCCTTCCCTATCCTCACCACTCAACCTCTCTCTGCTTTCTGGATATTACAGATAGGGAAAACACAGATATACAGAGGTGATAGCTGTGGTTGTCTCAGACCCAACCCACAGAAGGAACAGTAACTTCTTGTCTCCATCTCATTCTCTTTTTGCTTCACAAGGGGAAGGTCTTTATCCAACATGCCCTATGTCCCTCTTACTGTCCCTGACCCCTTCTCATACCCCAAGACCTGTCACAGTCACTAACCTCTAATGTTCACAAACACACACACACACACACCTCAGCATTCCTGGTTTTTCTCTCCAAGGTATGATGAAGATTCTCAGTCCTGCAGTCTCCTTTCTCTCTTTAGAGTTCTTTCATTTCTACCTTCCTTCTTGAGCTATCCTCATTAGCCTGAGGGAAGGGTGTATTTCAATTTGTTTCCAGACCTCAGTTGGATGGGAGGGAGGGGCATTCAGTGAGGGAAGGCTTACTGAGGGCTGAGGGTCCAGTCTGCATAGCTCATCTTCTTTCCTTCCCATTACCCACCAAGCCATTCATTCCCTCATGCTCTGCCAACCTTCCCAGGCCTTTCTCTTGATTTCCTCCTTTGGTCCCTTTTCCAAATATGATAAGGAACATCGTTGGCTTGTGGACAATGTCATATTTACTTTCTACAATTTTCTTTCTCACTCGTAGAGGTAAGTATGATGAAAAGTCAGAGCAAGGAATTCCTATGGGAGAGTTTGAGCAGGGAAGGTAGAGGTAGAGGTGCCTCCACCCTTCCCCACCCATTTAACCCAACAATAGCACCAGTAAACCCTATAATAAACACCCTTGGGGGTTTTCTAGGGTGCCTTGATCATAAGGTAATACAGACAGAAAAGTTAGAGGAGAACAAGACACATCACAGTCTGAGTTCCTCTTTAATCAGAAGTCTACGTCTAGAGCTATGGAATTGTCTCTGAGTCTCTGCATCCACACACAAACACTTTGTATTCCTGAGACTGGTGGTCTCTATCCTCTTCTGGAATGTTCCCTGTATGAGAAAACTTGGGTGCAAATAAGTGATAATGAGCTGGCTTTGGGGACCATGGGATCACAGGAGATTCACATCTCTCCACTTCAGTACCTTCTCTCTTCAGTGGGAGAGTTGGGCTAGTGGGTCATCTTCTATTAGACAGATTTAGCTGAGAAAACTCCTACTCCCAGTCTTTTGGGAGCTTCTGAGATCTTCCAATTAGAGCTGATAGTCCCAGTCTGAGTGGTTATGCCTTTGACCTTGATGTCCTCTTTCAGAACGTCTTCAGAAAGGTGCCTTTTGGTGGCACCTGAATGGAATCCTAACAGTGACTTATTCAATGGAAGTGGGTGCTTGTATTTGTTATTTGTGGGCAAGACACAGTTGCCAAGGTAATGATGACCTGGGGAGAGGGATGGTGGGGAGGGAAATTAGACAATATTAAAGGGCAGTCTTCGTGAAATATTCACTGGGTGTCAACTCCCTATCCTCATTCTCTTACTTCAATCTCTGGACAGTCCTGACTCCAAGTACCCCTCTTTCCCTTTCAAAGATGGGTGTAACTCACCCCAGGCTCCCACAATAGCATGGGGACTTCTTTTCTCCACATGTATAATGGCCCACAGATCTCTTGAAGAATTTGGGGTTGGGGAGGCAGGGGTATTTCCTGAGGATGGAACAGGTTCTGTTTAATTCAGTGTGTCAGATAATCCAGAGGTGATAAAGAAAGCCAGCTATGAGCTGTAACTGGGGGTAGGAGAAGAGACAAGTGGTTCCAGCCATTCTAGAGGACGGCCCTGGGAAGGGAAACTATACAGTCTACCTTGGACCAGTGTCTAAGAGGTAACAAGCCTTGGTCTGCTCTGCAGGGTTTATTCTCAAGGAGGATTGGATGAACTGGCTGGCATGGAGCCTCCTTTTGATCCTCATCTTCTTCATCTTCAGAATGATGCTGAACTTTCTATAAGGACATTTTTCCTTCATTATTATAATACTACTGTTTTCAGTGAATCTCACCAATATTGAGAGCATCATCTTTGTGCTGCCTATACTAAGGATGATTTTATTTTATTATTTTTTTGAAATTTTTATTTTGTTGTGAGTTCCAAATTCTATTCCCATCCTTCCCTTCTCTCCTCCGTGCCTGAGACTGTAAGCAGTCAGATACAGATTATACATGTGCAATAAACATTTCCATATTAGCCCTTTTGTAAAAGAAGACTCGAATAAATGAAAAAAGAAAAGAAAATGAAAAATAGCATGCTTCATTCTATATTCAATCAATGTCAGTTCTTTCTCTGGAGGTGGATAATACGCTTCATCATTAGTTCTTTGGGATTGTCTTGGATCGTTGTATCATTGAGAATGGCGAAGTTATTCACAGTCTAAGTAAAATTGCACCACCCCCAATGAGTTTGCATCACTAACTATAACTGCGTGGTAGGGCTCTGTTTCCTTTGATCACTCACTTCTCCCTTCATCCTTCCCAGCCAATATTCCCCCAGTGCCCTTGTCAGAGCCATGACTCTGTACAGATCTTGGGATATATCCTGAGGAATTTAAGGTCTCATGTTTTCCCCAGAACAGTTCCATTGAGACCCTGCTGACAGGGGGCACCAAATGCCCCTGGACCCCATCCTGATTGATCTCTCATAGTCTGGTGTTCTATGAGGATCTTCTGTGTCACAGACATCATTCTTTATCACCTTTATTCATTACCTGCAGTGAAGAGAGAGCAAGCACAAGGGAGCCAGTTCTCTCATTTAACATCCTAGACTACAGGGTTAACAGAATGCTTTTCCAGCTATTACATAAATAGATTAGATGACTGCTCTTTGTAAATTAATAATAGTGTTAGCAGGTAACCTCATCTTCTGAAGGCTCACTGACAGCAACTTCAGGACAACACT